>NW_020538040.1:181783269-181800117 GCF_003426905.1 Ctenocephalides felis | reverse complement strand
CCTACCTATATATTTTTAGAATCTTATAGTAAAATATTAGCTGAATCTTACATTGATGATATTAAAGAGATTCGTTAAAGATTTGTTAAAATGTTACTTAAAACTTTCAGTAAATTATAAGAATTAAATAGAAAGATTGAAAAGTTTTTAATGAATATTGGAAAAAGATCCTTTAAAAATCGTTTTTTTTCATAGGCAACACTTAGTTCAGGTTTCTCATACAAATATAAATAAGCTGCTAGTTCATAAAAGTTTTTATTTTACATTTTATGATAATATAAGTATTATAAGATGTATCTACTTATTATTAAAAAAAATATGTAAAAATAAAATCGCAATGCATGCTATAAAAAATATGAGAGTTGTGGTAGTTCTAACTGTTGTAGTTTGATAAGAAACGTTTGATAAGATATAATTGGATATTTATTTTTCTAAATGAAATTTCTGAGATAATTCTAATTAAACTCAATCACCTTACAACCAATATGTTTCAAATCTCTCAATGCTCGGTGTATTTAATGCCTTTCCGTATATTACGAATTGCGGATGTCTCTTCTGAACTTTTGCCTCCTCGTCCTTTGGGACCGATTGAAAATTTCTTTCGCTACTTTCATTACAAACAGTCACGGTTATTTAATCGTACGTACACTAATGTACGAAACTTGTATAATTAGTTATAAATTATTGTCGGTGTTGAATAAGTCAAGCTCCTCGCTAGAGTGCGGCTCTTTAAGTTTAAGATTCCCTTGCGTGCAGGCGCGCTTCCGAAGAACTTGGAATGGCGAAAACTCTTCCGAAACAGTAGTCGGATTTCCGATCGACTGCTAAAGCGTTCCCTTGGAGGATGTTCTTACTGAACAAGCGATTCGATGCATAGTAGAGCATTACCCATTGGACCGTTTCGATTTTTTACTGACGCTTATGGTTAGATCAAAGTCAAATTAAAAACTAAACCAACTATTCGAGAAATCCATGCTGCTTAGTTCAGCATTTTCAACATTTGGAGATATTGCATTCATAATCATATCTCAGTGCCCAGTCTAAAATTTTGGACATATTACCGATGCTACTTAGTCAGTAGTAATAAAAACACTACATGACGATCGGAATATAAAATTTTGTTTGTTTTGTTGCAATAAGTTAAGTAGTGTTTAATATTTCCTAAAACAAGAAGATTAAACAATTATAGTCCTATAGCTCAACTTTTTGAGAGACAGTTTTAAGGAGCCATTGGAGTGACAACTACTGCCATACTAAAATTTAGCACAGTAATTTCATGTCCGTTTACAAAAGTGAGTGAATAAAGTGAACTGAATAGCTCATAGCATGTTATGATTGCTAAAAATAAAATAAAAAAATATATCTTCATCACTACTTATTTTTTAAAAATGTGTTTCAATTAATTGGAAACGTTTTCTAGAGTCATAACAATATACGAGTATATCACTATTGTCACGGTTTGCTTATGAATAATTCAAATATAATTAACTTCCCGTAGGGTAGTTTATAGTAATCGCAAAAAAAAATCGAAAATGAAATTTTTATATATCTTTACGTTTCAGAGGTTTCTGAACATTTTGGCATACCCTTAGAAAATGGATGTATGTGTGTGTGTGTTGTGTGGTGTGTGTGTGTATGTGGGTGTGTATGTGTGTGTGTATGTATGTATGTGTGTGTATGTATGTGCGGATACAAATTTTCGTCGACGATTTCGGGAACACGGATCAACCGATTTGAATAATTCAAAAAACATTCGATCCGTATTGATAAGGAGACCGTGCTGATTGTTTTTGGCAAAGGCAGGTCAAGCCGTTCCGAAGATAGGGGCAAAAAAGTTCCGAAAACGGTAACTCAGTTTTAAGAGAACGGAGCGTCCGATTTGAATAATTCAAAAAACATTTTATTTGTATTGACAAGATGAAGAATCGATACAACTTTCATAAAGGTAGGTCCAGCGGTTTCGGAGATATAGAGAAAAAGTAAAAAATGAGCCATTTGGCGGTCAAAAATGATCATTAGACATATGCACATCAAATATCAGATATTTTATAGAGATTTTAACAATAAGTATACATTTTGTTAACATTCTATGGTTGGTTCCGTACAATGCTCATGCGTTAGACAGCGACGCGGCGCTTACGCGCTTTTATTTTGTCCCTATGATTAAAGCAGTACGATTGCTTTGAAAAAAAAAGTTCAGATCTTCCACAATATGTCAAATAAGAAAAAAAATTTTTTTTTCAAAAAAAAAATTTTTTTTTTTGAAAAAAATTTTTTTTAAAAAATTTTTTTTTTCAAAAAAAAAACTAATTTTTTGTCCAATTATAGTTTCTCAAAAATCTTATTTTTTCAAAGTAATTTTTTTCAAAAATGTTAATCGTTTTTAAAAAAAATAAAAATTTTTGGTACGGGGAAGTTCCAGCAATTTGCCTTAAGGCACGATGCCCTAATTGCCTTAAGACAGAATTCCACTTACAGCTAGTTTGATAAATTAATATCTCAATAATCATAATCATGTTGAAGTCGAATGAAAAGTGATTCAACACTTCATCACCCCTACAAAATTACAAGATACTTTATTACACTTATTTATTACAACCGTGTTTGTTTTGTTGGCAGATTGGTCGTCTGATTTATTCAGTAGTGTCCTAAATTACAAATACGGCTGATCCTGTAAAACAATTTAGAGATCAGAGTAAGGCGAGGGTCGTGAGTACATAGTTTGTCATAATCTATTGTGAACATGTTTAGTCCCAAAGTGATGACATAAGTGCACAACGCAAATAAGTCGAGTGTGCGGTGTGTTCGGGAGCGTTGAGATGAGAATATCTATGTAAGTGCGCATACGAATTACCGTACCGTATGTCGCGTTAAAAATTTCCCCGCTGCGAAAGGCTCCGATTCGAATTGCATACGGTAGCTCCTCGCCGGAACAGCTTATCGTTAGAGTAAGGACACATAGCACATAGATATTCATTTAGAATATTTTAAATTAATAGTAGTGACATTTTAACTTACACGGTACATGCAGGTTTATCTTATCTATTTTGCTTTAACTTTATAAAATAGATATCACTCCAAACAGTCTAAGATTTTATTCTATTAATATTAACTTGAAACATTTTGAATTTGAATACTTGAAATAGCCTTTTCTTTTCTACATATATTCTGAATATAACTTCTTATTTTAATATATATTTAATTTTATTTAATATATATATTATATATATATATATATATATATATATATATAAATATATTAATGATTTTTTTCCAGAAATGTATTGAAAAAACCGTTCATTTATATGCTAATTGTAAAGAAACGTCTCGGCCGATCGTCGCAGAAAACTAATCAATGTGAGTCCTTACTGAATTTATTATCAAATGGCTTGCTAAAGATGGCTTAGAAGTAATCAGAAATAATCTAATAAAATTATTCTTGAAAAGTCATATATTATCACTAGTAAGTACTAATAAATCCAATAGAAGAGTTGAATATAGTGTAAAAATGCATTAATATTGCTTACACTAATAATTATGTTTAGTATCATTTGTCTAGTTTTTGAAGATTACTTGGAAATAATAAAAAATAATATAATAAATTAATTTTTAAAAAGTCAATATATGATTATTAGTGAGTACTTAAAACGCCAATGTAAATTGAATACCTAAGGAAAACGATGCAAAAGTTTTTGAGAAGACGTCGACAAAATTTTGTCCAACAAACATACATGTATTTTGGTGTCAAACAACTCAAAATAAATTGAAACGTCAATTTTCAATCTCATATAACCTCCCATATGCTATCCAGCCTTAGGCGTTTGAGTGCGAACGCGCACGCAAATAGCGATCGCACACGCTCCCGCGCGGGGAGAGAGCTCTGGGCAATGACTCGGAAGTAACGCGGGATGAACGCGGGATGAACATGGGCTCGGTAAAACCGGCAGATGAGCCAGGCTACTCTCGAAATCTTTTCGGTGCGCGTATGAATATACATATTACATCAAATGCAATACATCAGGATGATATATACTTGATGTATATCGTACCTATACTGCAACATGCTGCTTACGCACGCTTAGTGCAGAGGCAGAAATCGGGAAGAGTTTTGATCAGAGGTTGTGATCACCAAACCTGTTTGATAATTTCCTAGTCCTAATCTAATGATTTTCTATCACATATTGAGATATTTCTCATTGATTGTTTTTTTAAATATTCTATTAAATTTATTAAAGTAAGAAATTTCTATTCGCTAGCAAGACATCATAAATAATATTAAATACAATTTCAGGTTTTTTGCCAAGCAAAATGTACCAAATATTTTTAGTTTTTGAAAACTTATCTCGACGACTAAATATACTCTTATATATCATTATTCTAAACATAAAGCTAGAATTTTTAAATACCATTCCACATTTACAAGTTTTAAATTAAATACAAACACCTGCTTAATTTACAGCATATTTGTGCATTTATGTGCGAGATCATGCTGAATACACGATGAATCTGAAAATTGCGCTTTTTGATTTTAATTTTCTGCACAATGCAATGTATTTGTATAAGCACGGATTTAAAACGTACGGCACATAAATGGGCGCATCTGAAAATTTATGAACATATTTTTTCATCGCTGCACTTTGTTCGTATGCTAATGCGTTTTTCGGATTACCACCTGTTCGGTTGGTGTTCGGGACACATTTTATTTCCATCGAATTTATTCTATTATGCAATATGCAATGTTTCGGGAATGATCAATCACTGTACATTTTTACGGGCACAAATGGTTAATGTCACGCCGGCAGTCGGCATAAGATTTATTCGGCGAATTCGCAAGATCAGTCAAATCTTTTACAGTACTTGTAATAAATTCAGCATAATAGTTATTTTCTGGATTTTACTTATTTTAAAACTAACTAAAATTTTGTTTCTATTTAGCAAGCGATCTGTTCTCAATTTTGATCAAGTAAATCAAAATTAATAGTAAACCAAAAAATGCTCAACAGTCACATATGAATACGAAATATGAATTCTGAAAGAAAACTTGTAATTTAGTCAGACATCAGACATAAGCTAAACGCGTACCATTGGCCTAAAATCCCACACCGTGAAGCAATTATTTTTCGAAGTAGATTCAAAATGCTCGAATCCTGCGAGCCCTCTAATGTCTATCAGCAGTAGATAGTAGATACTTCTTGACAACGCACGTTTTCGTCCTTTTTTATCTCGAATGAAAGTTGCCTTACTCGGCGCGGACGTCTCGATCTTTCTCAGGCAATTCCTTGTTTCGCCGTAGCATTGTTTATACGCAAGTCCTCATCTCATCCCTTCGGCAGCAGTTTCGTTCGAAGAAAGCGAAGTAAATGTCAGTTCTGAGGTTTGAGGAGTACACTGTACACTTCCTCTCGCCATCGAAACAACTTCTTCAAGGGAGCTTTGATGGCAACGGACCTGTACTGGGACGTGATTAAATAGCATCGCAGGCAGTGCGAGCGAAACGGGGCGATGGAAAGGCTACGAAGCTACGAGGATAGTATGGAAAATATTGCAAACGGTGTTGAGGGAATTCAAGCACGGATCAATAGGCAACAAAACATGAGCCGGAAAATTATTTATACGAACGATTCAAGTTTTAAATTCGAATGATATCAAAGCCAGAAACCAGAATAGATCACTTCAAGAGATATGCCATTGTCATTGCAAAAATCAGATGCTTAAGTTATGCCTTACACTCGTATAAACGTAACCGTCGCTAAGATAGATTTCAAACTATCGAATTCTTAAGAAATAGAAATGATCGGTTAACCACATTTAATCAATCGTATTGAATTCATAATTAACTTCCCGTAGGGTAAGTTATAGTAATCGCAAAAAAATCGAAAATGAAAATTTTTATATATCTTTACGTTTCAGAGGTTTCTAAACATTTTGGCATACCTTAGAAAAAATGGATGTATGTGTGTGTGTGTGTGTGTGTATGTATGTATGTATGTATGTATGTATGTTTGTATGTATGTATGTATGTATGTACGTGTGTGTATGTATGTGCGGATACAAATTTTCGTCGACGATTTCGGGAACACGGATCAACCGATTTGAATAATTCAAAAAAACATTCGATTTGTACTGATAAGAAGACGTGCTGATTAGTTTTTGGCGAAGTTAGGTCTAGCCGTTCCGAAGATACGGGGCAAAAAGTGCCGAAAACGGTAACTCAGTTTTTAAGAGAACGGAGCGTCCGATTTGAATAATTCAAAAAACATTTTACTTGTATTGGCAAGATGAAGAGTTGATCAAATTTTCATGAAGGCAGGTCTAGCGGTTTCGGAGATCTAATGAAAAAAGTAAAAAAAAAATGCCATTCGGCGGTTAAAAATGATGATTAGACATATGCACATCAAATTATCAGATATTGTATAGAAATTTTAACAATAAGTATAATTTTTTTTTACATTTCTATGGGTTCCGTACTAATGTTTATGCGTTAGACGGCGGCGCGGCACTTGCGCTGTGACAATTCGTCTCTATGCAGTTCAAGCACTACGATTGCTTTGAAAAAAAGTTCAGAATTTTCAAAATATGTCAAAATAAAGAAAACATTTTTCTTTTCAAAAAAATAGTTTGTTTTCAAAAAAAAAAAAATTTCTTTCAAAAAAAAATTTTTCTTTTCCAATAAAAATTTTTTTTCAAAAAAAAGTAATTTTTTGTCATATTCCTAGTTTCTCAAAAATCTAATTATTTCGAAGTAAATTTTTTTCAAAAATGTTAATCGTTTTTAAAAAAAATAATAATTTTTGGTACGGGAAGTTCCAGCAATTTGCCTTAAGGCACGATGCCCTAATTGCCTTAAGACAGAATTCCACTTACAGCTAGTTGATGGTTTGATTCATAATTGATTGACACTAATAATTCTATATGACTTTTTAAAAATTAGTGAATTAAAGTATTTTTGATTATTTCCAAATAAATTTTAATAAAGGAGACAAAAGATACTAAGCATAATTATTTTTGTAAGTAAGTAACATTAATGCATTTTTACATTAAGAATTTAAATATCAAATTGTTGTTCTAGATTCATTAGTAATCACTAATGATCCTATATGAATTTTCAAAAATCATTTTAGTAGAATATTTTCTAAGTAATCTCTAATAATTAATATTAAAGAAAAAGAAAAGATTATGAACATAATTAATTTTAAATTATCATCAACTTCTGTTTATATGCTACTACTGAATAAATAAATTCAATTACAATTACGATTTTGAATACAGTTATTTTAATTTTTTTTTCTTGTGTTTACTTGTACTGTTTATAAAAATACGGAATAAATAAATCCAATTCCGATTAAAAACGTAAAAAATACAAAACGATTTAGAAAAAAAGCTACAGCAGCCGTTTACTGAATGACTTAAATACGTCAAAATATCCAGCTGCAGCATCTTTACCTGCTCTTTTATTTTTAAGCTTTAATTTGAAATTTAAAATTTGTTTTATGGAACTTTTCAACAACGCATCGAACCTTGGAATCGAGGAAATTTCATATAAAACGTAGAGTATGATCAGAAAAGTTTTACGTGTAAAACAATTAAATCTATGAGTGTATATGGGTTGCTCTGAGGAAACTTTTGCAATTCCGGAGACAGATGGGACGAATTGGATGAAGTCAGGGTAAAATAGCACTCATTACCCCAGAGTAAAAATGATAAAATATCGCTCAGATAGCTTTTTGTGTGCGAGAATCAGGAAACGGACATAACGCCAGCAACAGCAGCAAAACGGAAAGCAAACAGTGAATAACTTCTTCGTTATTGTCGTTTTTGTTCTCCATATTAGATTAACGGAATGACTTCCTTAAATTTGTACACAGACACAGGATTATTTCAACTTTTAACATAAATTTTGACTGTCTTATCGTTTAATTATCTAATACGACGAAAATTTGCACTCCACAGTACTAAAAACGGTCATTTTGAAATAAAAAAATAATATTGTATTTATTAGTGAAGTAATTATTTTATTTCATTGGTGTAACTATTTTAGTTTTCAAAACAAATTATGTCTGATAGATATAATTTCGTAATATAGAAATAGACTTCATTAAATATTTAGTACGTAAAAGCTCTACTCGATATATAATAGTACTAAAACCGCCATTTTAAAATAATAACAAAATGAGTATTTACTTCACGGAAACTTTAATATTTTTTTTTAATATATCTATTCCTTTTTTTAAGAAACGAAGTAAATGAATATTCTGCACTAACAATAAGGCGTACAAAAAATAAATCTGGAAAATTAAAATCAACTGATTGAAGTATCGGGCTAAAAGATTTCATCTATTTCTAATTATATAAATCCTCTTTGTATAAACATATCCCTGTTGTTATTTCAACATATGAAATTATCATTGAAACAAACTATTTTTAATATTTTTGTGTATAGTTCATATTTTTTTTAAATTTAATTAAAACTATTAAAAGGATTAATAATCATATGTATATTCATTATTTTCTTATATTCAAAATTGAATAAAAATATATTTTCAAGGTTCAAATAATATCTGCTTTATTTCGAAGATCCCTACAATTTTAATTTTAATTTTAATTATTTTATCAAAATTTTAGAAAGTTCATATATTTAAAATTGAATCCAACAATATTGGATTACCCTTCACGCGAATAAAGAATAATATGTATCCATATTTAAATATTGAATTCATTTAATATTTGTTTACGCAATGTCAACTAACTGCCTCTATTTCACCAATTCCGACATAAGTGTTATCCGATTAAATCTAACAGATATTTTATTTTAATAGATGTAGCATATAGAGGAGCAAGTAAATCCGCGAGGGTGCTGCAGGCAGGGGTTATTTGCACCAAGGGTGTGATGATAGTGACATTTAATTTACTACTTTCTGAATGTATGTATTCGTATGTGTGCAAGTATATAGTATGTCGGGCATGTCGGTGATGTTTGCGATTGCGATGGGGCTGGGGCCGCTCGAAAAGGTCCCCAGGCACTAGTTCATTAATACATATCAGTGCCGACCAGCCGAGGACGAGGACGAGGACTCGATCGTTTTCCAAGAGCAAGAACGCCGCGCTACAGGCGATACAGGATAGGGGACACGATTTAAGTATGACAATATGAGGTCAGGAACATTTCGGTTCCCTTTGCGACCTTTTATTTTCGGATTCATAAAGGTTATTGTATTAAGATAGAGAATAATATTCAACAGTATGTTTATGCAACGGCTGATTAAAATACACTCACACCTCGTTTTAATTTAGAAGTTGCGTCACTGCTTTGTTATTACTGAATTTTACTATGCGTTGTTAGATTTTAGAATTTGCATCGTCAGGTTTGAGGATTTCATTTTCATGAAAACTTTTTAAATTAGAAGAGACTGACAACTAAATTGCTAATTTCGCAATAGAAATCTCCAAAGAACAAAATTTAACATTCGAACAAATATCCAAAACTATGTCTTTGATTGATGAACTAAATTGTTTTGAAAAACTATCCTGACAGCGGCAGTAGGTACGAATAATAGTTTTTACAAGAAAATTTACTTTACGTCGAAAAACTGTTCTGTTTAATATACAATATAATAACAGATGATCCACAAAAAAAACTTTTCTTTATTGAGTGTGTGAAATATGTTTTCTAATGCAGTTTTTACCTCTGAACACGAAACTAAAGTCAAAATTGGGGGTCAAAAGGCAAAATATAATATCGATTTTATTAGGCAAAGAACGTTTTTGTAATTTGAAAAAGAATAAATATAATATGTATATTCAAATTGATCGAAATTTGCTAGTGAATAGATAAGTTTTCCAGACCGCATTTCAACCCTTAACTATCATATTCACTAGTGCTAGTAATATCAACAGTCAATCGAATATAAAAATAAAAATTAATTTATTAACTAACCTGTTGATCGACGAAACGGATGGTACGTTGTCCTGTGAGCAGATGCCCTCCGCCAGCAGCCGATCCCTGATCTCCCATGCGAACATTGTTGGATTTTCGCGCTTATAATTTGCAATCGCATCGACCACGGGGGGTGTTGCAACTTTTGGCTTAGAACCACCTATTACACCGGCCTTAAAGCTCCCCGTTTCATAATACCTGGAATTTTGTACATTTGATAATGGAGAACATTAATTTGTTTGGTTACGAATTATTTTCTTTAGAATTAGGTAAGCTCTCTCAGACAAAGTCTTTGTTGAAGGTACAGTGAAATATAGCTAAAAATTTACTAGTCTCATGATTGTTAAGTAATCTTTTTAATTAGACAGAAACTGCTGTCCGAAGGTCTCTGACCCTGACAAAAATCCATGCATAGTATTATACAAAAACAATATATTATTTATATTCAATTAAATATTGTTCAGAGTTTGTATCAGTTTACTGATAGAGACAGTATGACAAGTGTATTATATATCACATTAAAATTTTTGTTATTTTCTGATTTGATGTACGTTCCAATAAATTCAGTAAATCTGTAATTTGTAACTACAAAGCTTTTTAATTGGTGTTATTCATACTCATGATTTATTAATTTCGAAGTAAAATACTTGATCAAAATTAAAATCTGAAAAACATATTTTGATCAAAGCAAGGTTATAAAAAATGTAATTATTTATTGTTAAATAATACACAGATAGGTATTCATTATAAATTTATTTATCTATTTTCTACATTTTAAATTATTTTATTTAATGGTAATGAAAGCATTAAAAAATTATAATAAAATACTGAATAATTGATAATGACATTATGTAATGTTCCAGATATAAATAAGTCATACGAAATAAATAAGTAATGTGCATTTATAATAAATATATATGTGTGAATTTTCTAGTGAAACCAAAATATAAAACAAGTGCTTTAATTTCATAGTACTGCACAAGTAAATTTTGCAAATGTTATTGATAATAAATTTATACATGCACATTTATGAGAATAGTAGAAAATTAGGAATTGGGAATGATAAAATATAAAAATAGGACATCATCATCGAAAGGACTTCACTTTTTCGCAATATCATAATCAGAATCGTCGCTTTCGAAAGAACGATCTACAAAAGGTCTGAAATATCTGGATTCTATACGGTTATAAGTTTCGTATTGTTCATTACTTGACGTGTGTGGGCGAATGGAAGGTTCGGTGTGAGTTACCATCCGTCGAGTTTCAGTTATTTCTAGAGATAAATGCATATCTAAATTCTCGGTTTGTGTTCGCTCAATCCTTGGGGATTGAATATGATGAGAGGCACTAGATGCATCGGCAATCTCTTCAGGTTCGACATCCGCTTCAGTCGGCAACTCCTTTATATTCGGATGTGGAGTAAGTGCCGGTGGAACATCAAAATGCAGCGCTAGTCTGCCCAATCCGCTGAAGACTAGATTCGTTCGACTACTTGATCTCGACCTTTCATCGAGTGCAGGATCGAAATGAACGGCTAAATTCAAACTGTTTCCGATATCGGCACCGGAATTCTCTTGCGGATGGAACATTAAATTATTCATTATTTTATTATTCTGCAATGTCGCATTCTTTATTCGTTCCAAGTAATTTAAAAAGTGGCTGTAAGACTCATGATACTCTGCCCTTGATCTAAAGAAATACCTGGGCGCCGGTTGTTCGCTGTCAAGCTCCTTCATCCCTTCATAGCGCCTTGGCCAAACATTTTCATTCCAAAACCGGTAAATGCTGAAATTTAGTCCATCTTGTCTCATAGTGTCGATTACATCGTTTCTCATAACTTCCATCACTTCCGGATAATTCATGTCCTGCACAATTTTCACTAAAGTTCGTGGCAATATAAAGCCAAACCTAATCAATGCCATAAGTAATTCATCGTACACTTTTCTATTATCCCAGTCATGCATCAGCCAACGCACAACAGATAGCATGACTTCTAATTCGTAATTGACGCAAATATAACTCGAACTTATTATAGGATATAATTGATGAATCTCCAGATTCAGATAATCTGAAGTTCCGACAAACGTTAAAAATATTCTTGATATCCTCTGTAGCATTAAGTCCACTATGCTCTGTTCTTCTAAAGCTATTGCATCTAGATAAAGTTGAATTGCAGTGTTCTCATTAAATATTAGACGGCTGTCTATATATGCCCAACATTGTTCTTCCAGCTGTTTAACTGCCATCGCTCGAGCCCCTCTCAAAATATTCAATATGTTCTTCCTGTTTAACAAAAGTTTACTATCTTTATTAGTCAAAGTCATCCACCGGTAGATTTCGTTCAAAACATCTATTGTAATTTCTGATGATGATAATCTTTCGCTTTTATGAGTATTAGATCTTGTAAACAAGTCCGTGTAACAGGACAGAACTAAAAAGTGACAAAAAAATGGTTCTTCGTCTATGTAGAGTATATAATCTGGGTACTCGTGATTAAAAATTTGATTTATTATAGTATGATATAAGTCAGTCTTTTCTGGCAGTCGTACTACATCACAGTCAAGAACGATATCTGGGTTAAATCCTAACTCCTTTAACGAGTGTTCTTTATCTATGAATTCAAGGTCGTCATTGTTGGATGGAGATGTTTCGTTACCTGAATCCGAACGTCGATCGTAATATGATTTTCGACAATCCTTTAGAAGGATGGCGCATGCCGATTTCGATCGCTTCCGCTCCAAGTTAGATGATTGTCTCCTTGCGCCAGCGTCGGAATCAACATTTTTATCTTTAGCAGACCGTTTTTTCGACGTGCAACTAGCGGTTTGAATCGATTCTGTTTGAATTAATTCTGCTGTTGTTTTTGGAGCCAGCTCAATAGGCGAAGCTACTTGAGCAATAGAACTGGTGTCAGACACTAAGTGCTTATTATCAAAAATGGTTGTCACAGAGATTTTGACTAAGCCATCAGAATCGGAATTCGATACACACTCATAATAAATACCCCTATCAGTAATTGCGCCTTTTGGTAACTTGATCTTTGGTTTGAAAATTTTCGATTGGTCGGATGTCGTTAGTTTTCTTCTGCCTTCATCCGTTATCTTCTTTGGTACCGCTCCTGTTGATTCGAGAGGCACGCTCGAGGATGACACGGTCGAGAATGACATCTCTGCAGATTCTACAACCGCCTTAACACTTGCGACGCTACTTGATAAAACACTGGATGTATCACCGAAAGTTGTTGATTTGGATTCTGGTTCATAACTGATAGATTTGTCTGATTTAATTTTTTTCATTTCTCTAACAAATGTGTCTTCAGATTCGTGCTCAAGTTCAGCATCAGATTTAACTTCGGGCTCAACTTCTGGCTCGACTTCTGGCTCGATTTCTGGCTCGACTACTTGCTCGACTTCTGGCTCGACTACTTGCTCGACTACTTGCTCGACTTCTGGCTCGACTTCTGGCTCGACTACTTGCTCGACTTCTGGCTCGACTTCTGGTTTGACTTCTGGCTCGACTTCTGGCTTGTCCTTAGCTTCGTCTTCAGGAATGCTTTCAGGCACATTGACTGGGCTACAAATCTCTGGGGTATCTTCGGCGGTAGTAACGGTTTCGGAATTACTAATAATGTTGCAATCGACTTCCGATGCAGTATCTTGCAAAACACGCGCAGAACATAAAACGGATATCGGTATAGGATCTTGTGCGTCACAATCAATTTGCAGCGATAAAGCACTCGACTCATTAGCTTTGGAAGATTGTTCATCAAATGAGGTAACTTCTTCGCTATTTTTTGTTCCTTTATCAGACAACAGGCAAGGTGATGAAGCTATTGCGATCGCAGACACCCTTAGTAGTCCAAAATCAGCAGGAGGTTCCACAATTAATTCCGATGATGGGATGTCTGAAAGCGACCAATCACCACCAATCGACTAAAAAAAAAATAGTATATGAAATAATTATATAGCAACAATGGTCGACAATTTGCAATGTCTCGAAAACAGTATAGAAGTATTAAAACTAATGATTTTTTATGATATTTTTATTTTAAAAAAATCATCGTAGAACATTAAATTATTTCAATAAATTTATATGTATATTTTAATATGTAATGTAACATCACAACACATTTTGTGTGCATACCTTAAATTCAAAAAGTCAAGTAATAACATGTTCATATGATGTCAAAGTAATTGTATAAAAACTGCAAAGCTAATAAATATATTCCGAATTCATCATCAACATAACAAAAGGTATATTCTCAAGTAATATAATATTTAAGTCAATTACAACCATTCATGACTTATATAAAATGTCATTAAATTAATCGAAAACAAAAGAACGTCTAAAATTGTAAAATAGCATTAGAAAGTAATAATAGAGAGTGCCTATAAACAAGCTTGTAAAATAAAATAAAAATTATAAAACTTCATACCAAATACAAAAAACATGAAACATACAAAATAAAATTCTTAAAAACACAAAATTTTGTTTTGGTAATATTTAAATAGTATCATCGTAAAACAGTACAAAATTGAGTACAAGTACAACATAAAGTAGAGCCAAAATTTAATATACATATAACGAAATTAATAATAAATTAAAAAAATTCTTTTATTAATTTAACTCAAATATGAAAAAGTACGAAAAATGAGGAACGTCATAGTAAATTAAATCAAATGCTAATTAATCTAATGTATGTGCATACATGTATTAACCCAAGCCCAAACAAACATGGCAAAATGGCAGCCGAAACAGAAAACCAATATGCCAAATGAACGATATACCGTCGTTGAACGTTATGCAAAAAAAAATTACACAACTATATCACAATATATAATGTATGAAAATAAAAGCTCTACTTATTTAAGCCAAAATCGTTCATTATTTCAATAAAGCTCGTGCAAAAAGTTAGCGAAACAGTTGATAAAATATGTATACAGTCCTGAATGCACTCTGGACGAGATCATAAAATGGCGCCACAAACTTTACTCACAAAAGGATTAGACCAAAAACGTTCATCTACTTAAGAATAAATATGTTCAATATGAGAAATCGTCAACTTGACTCGTTTGCCATAATCGTTCATTATTCAATAAACTACAAAACTGGAAAGCATTTCATAAAATATGTATACAATCTTGGAAGCGCTCTAGGCGAGATCACACAAAGGCGGCAAAAACTTTATTCACAAAATGATGAGATCAAACACGTTCATCTACTAATCGTAAGTATAAATATGTTCGACATCGCAAATCGCCAACCATTGTAATAATGCATAAAAGTACTTACAATGTCTGCAGTATCTTCAGTCGCAGTCATTTGCAGAGATGTATCCGATGTTGCTCGTTCAGGTGTTTTGGAACGGCGTACAGATTTTTTGTTTAAATCTTTATTCGAATCCATTTTTTAAACTCGTACGACGAATTAATAAATATTCTAGTAAGAACTAATTAAAGAAAATCACTGAACGCTATTTAGAATTTACTGAACCACTTGCACACTCTGGATCACTTCACAAAGAGAACTAGGAGAACCGTCCACTACGAAAGTCAGAGGATAAAGAGAGCGAAAGCGATAAAGGACGGTCGGGCGGCGAACACCCGCCAGAGTAGCCAACGTGCAAACGTAAACAAAATATCAAATTAAAATAAACAATTACGATATCATTTATAGTTTCGACTATTTATACACTACAACAGTTTCAAATATTATAAATAAAACCTTTGTCTCATAACTATATCGAATTCATAAGAGTTTTATATATTATACCGAGAAGGTCGGGGGTTGCCAAATCGACAATGACATATCGATTTTGATTAGTGACATATCAAAACAATTATTGATAAAATACAAAACAACTGCAATTTCAATATTAAAATATTTATGTTACTAACGATACAATATATAGTAAAATTAACGTAAATGAATAAAATCTAAGTGAAAAAAATAATTCGTTGCAAATGTCAATTCGCTTTTGCACAAGCCGGTAAATTTGAATACACATTTGGACACATCGAAATAATTTGCTGTGTTATATTAATTATAATAATTAATAGCGTTAATTAATGAAATCTAATAAAAATTTTTAGAATTATAATTAATATTCTCTTTATATATATATATATATATATATATATATATATATATATATATGTGTAAAGTTTCGAACAAGAATCCAAAAAGTAATAAAAAACAAAAAAAGTTTTTAATAAACTATTTCTCCATTTGTTTATTTACTGTCGACGTTTCGGAACTAGGTACGTTCCATCTTCAGAACATCTGTCAAGAAACATGATCTTGATAAGATTTAAGCAAACAATATGTTTAAGAAAAGAAAACGGATTTTTTAATTAATAAAATAGTTGAAAAATTAATGTACAGAAATATAATAATATGATTAAAATGAAAATGATAAAAATAAATGAGTGAATTATATAACAGGATATTAAAAATAATAAAAATTTTTTTTGAAAGTTTTGGAAAGTTTCAAGAAAAAGTTAAAAACAACATTGAATTAATTACCTGTATGGTTGAATATACGTTAGCACCTTTTTACTAAAAAAGATTTTATCAAAAATTTAATTTATGAGTTACTTTTCAGCCTCATTCACAAATCCAAGACTCTAATTCTACTAATATAATATAATATAATATAATATAATAATATACTTCTATTAATATAATAATTCTATTAACATAATAATAATATAGTATAATTAACAGAATAATTCTATTAATATAATAATAATATATAATAATATTCTATTATAGTTACTTCGTTACAGTACGACATAAAGTTGAACAATTATAAAAAATAAATAGTTTTTAGTGTTTATACCGAACAAGTGTATCATAAATATTATAAATAATTTTTATATCTCAGATTTAGCTCCAATTTAAATAATTTTAAA
>NW_020538040.1:181756955-181782269 GCF_003426905.1 Ctenocephalides felis | reverse complement strand
TTTATACGCAAGTCCTCATCTCATCCTTCGGCCAGCAGTTTCGTTCGAAGAAAGCGAAGTAAATGTCAGTTCTGAGGTTTGAGGAGTACACTGTACACTTCCTCTCGCCATCGAAACAACTTCTTCAACGGAGCTTTGATGGCAACGGACCTGTACTGGGACGTGATTAAATAGCATCGCTGGCAGTGCGAGCGAAACGGGGCGACGGAAAGGCTACGAAGCTACGAGGATAGTATGGAAAATATTGCAAACGGTGTTGAGGGAATTCAAGCACGGATCAATAGGCAACAAAACATGAGCCGGAAAATTATTTATACGAACGATTCAAGTTTTAAATTCGAATGATATCAAAGCCAGAAACCAGAATAGATCACTTCAAGAGATATGCCATTGTCATTGCAAAAATCAGATGCTTAAGTTATGCCTTACACTCGTATAAACGTAACCGTCGCTAAGATAGATTTCAAACTATCGAATTCTTAAGAAATAGAAATGATCGGTTAACCACATTTAATCAATCGTATTGAATTCATAATTGATGGTTTGATTCATAATTGATTGACACTAATAATTCTATATGACTTTTAAAAATTAGTGAATTAAAGTATTTTTGATTATTTCCAAATAAATTTTAATAAAGGAGACAAAAGATACTAAGCATAATTATTTTTGTAAGTAAGTAACATTAATGCATTTTTACATTAAGAATTTAAATATCAAATTGTTGTTCTAGATTCATTAGTAATCACTAATGATCCTATATGAATTTTCAAAAATCATTTTAGTAGAATATTTTCTAAGTAATCTCTAATAATTAATATTAAAGAAAAAGAAAAGATTATGAACATAATTAATTTTAATTATCATCAACTTCTGTTTATATGATCCTACTGAATAAATAAATTCAATTACAATTACGATTTTGAATACAGTTATTTTAATTTTTTTTCTTGTGTTTACTTGTACTGTTTATAAAAATACGGAATAAATAAATCCAATTCCGATTAAAAACGTAAAAATACAAAACGATTTAGAAAAAAAGCTACAGCAGCCGTTTACTGAATGACTTAAATACGTCAAAATATCCAGCTGCAGCATCTTTACCTGCTCTTTATTTTTAAGCTTTAATTTGAAATTTAAAATTTGTTTTATGGAACTTTTCAACAACGCATCGAACCTTGGAATCGAGAGGAAATTTCATATAAAACGTAGAGTATGATCAGAAAAGTTTTACGTGTAAAACAATTAAATCTATGAGTGTATATGGGTTGCTCTGAGGAAACTTTTGCAATTCCGGAGACAGATGGGACGAATTGGATGAAGTCAGGGTAAAATAGCACTCATTACCCCAGAGTAAAAATGATAAAATATCGCTCAGATAGCTTTTTGTGTGCGAGAATCAGGAAACGGACATAACGCCAGCAACAGCAGCAACAGCAGCAAAACGGAAAGCAAACAGTGTGAATAACTTCTTCGTTATTGTCGTTTTTGTTCTCCATATTAGATTAACGGAATGACTTCCTTAAATTTGTACACAGACACAGGATTATTTCAACTTTTAACATAAATTTGACTGTCTTATCGTTTAATTATCTAATACGACGAAAATTTGCACTCCACAGTACTAAAAACGGTCATTTTGAAATAAAAAAATAATATTGTATTTATTAGTGAAGTAATTATTTTATTTCATTGGTGTAACTATTTTAGTTTTCAAAACAAATTATGTCTGATAGATATAATTTCGTAATATAGAAATAGACTTCATTAAATATTTAGTACGTAAAAGCTCTACTCGATATATAATAGTACTAAAACCGCCATTTTAAAATAATAACAAAATGAGTATTTACTTCACGGAAACTTTAATATTTTTTTTTAATATATCTATTCCTTTTTTTAAGAAACGAAGTAAATGAATATTCTGCACTAACAATAAGGCGTAAAAAATAAATCTGGAAAATTAAAATCAACTGATTGAAGTATCGGGCTAAAAATTTCATCTATTTCTAATTATATAAATCCTCTTTGTATAAACATATCCCTGTTGTTATTTCAACATATGAAATTATCATTGAAACAAACTATTTTTAATATTTTTGTGTATAGTTCATATTTTTTTAAATTTAATTAAAACTATTAAAAGGATTAATAATCATATGTATATTCATTATTTCTTATATTCAAAATTGAATAAAAATATATTTTCAAGGTTCAAATAATATCTGCTTTATTTCGAAGATCCCTACAATTTTAATTTTAATTATTTATCAAAATTTTTAGAAAGTTCATATATTAAAATTGAATCCAACAATATTGGATTACCCTTCACGCGAATAAAGAATAATGTATCCATATTTAAATATTGAATTCATTTAATATTTGTTTACGCAATGTCAACTAACTGCCTCTATTTCACCAATTCCGACATAAGTGTTATCCGATTAAATCTAACAGATATTTTATTTTAATAGATGTAGCATATAGAGGAGCAAGTAAATCCGCGAGGGTGCTGCAGGCAGGGGTTATTTGCACCAAGGGTGTGATGATAGTGACATTTAATTTACTACTTTCTGAATGTATGTATTCGTATGTGTGCAAGTATATAGCATGTCGGGCATGTCGGTGATGTTTGCGATTGCGATGGGGCTGGGGCCGCTCGAAAAGGTCCCCAGGCACTAGTTCATTAATACATATCAGTGCCGACCAGCCGAGGACGAGGACGAGGACGAGGACTCGATCGTTTTCCAAGAGCAAGAACGCCGCGCTACAGGCGATACAGGATAGGGGACACGATTTAAGTATGACAATATGAGGTCAGGAACATTTCGGTTCCCTTTGCGACCTTTTATTTCGGATTCATAAAGGTTATTGTATTAAGATAGAGAATAATATTCAACAGTATGTTTATGCAACGGCTGATTAAATACACTCACACCTCGTTTTAATTTAGAAGTTGCGTCACTGCTTTGTTATTACTGAATTTTACTATGCGTTGTTAGATTTTAGAATTTGCATCGTCAGGTTTGAGGATTTCATTTTCATGAAAACTTTTTAAATTAGAAGAGACTGACAACTAAATTGCTAATTTCGCAATAGAAATCTCCAAAGAACAAAATTTAACATTCGAACAAATATCCAAAACTATGTCTTTGATTGATGAACTAAATGTTTTGAAAAACTATCCTGACAGCGGCAGTAGGTACGAATAATAGTTTTACAAGAAAATTTACTTTACGTCGAAAAACTGTTCTGTTTAATATACAATATAATAACAGATGATCCACAAAAAAAACTTTTCTTTATTGAGTGTGTGAAATATGTTTTCTAATGCAGTTTTTACCTCTGAACACGAAACTAAAGTCAAAATTGGGGGTCAAAAGGCAAAATATAATATCGATTTTATTAGGCAAAGAACGTTTTTGTAATTTGAAAAAGAATAAATATAATATGTATATTCAAATTGATCGAAATTTGCTAGTGAATAGATAAGTTTTCCAGACCGCATTTCAACCCTTAACTATCATATTCACTAGTGCTAGTAATATCAACAGTCAATCGAATATAAAAATAAAAATTGATTTATTAACTAACCTGTTGATCGACGAAACGGATGGTACGTTGTCCTGTGAGCAGATGCCCTCCGCCAGCAGCCGATCCCTGATCTCCCATGCGAACATTGTTGGATTTTCGCGCTTATAATTTGCAATCGCATCGACCACGGGGGGTGTTGCAACTTTTGGCTTAGAACCACCTATTACACCGGCCTTAAAGCTCCCCGTTTCATAATACCTGGAATTTTGTACATTTGATAATTGAGAACATTAATTTGTCTGGTTACGAATTATTTTCTTTAGAATTAGGTAAGCTCTCTCAGACAAAGTCTTTGTTGAAGGTACAGTGAAATATAGCTAAAAATTTACTAGTCTCATGATTGTTAAGTAATCTTTTTAATTAGACAGAAACTGCTGTCCGAAGGTCTCTGACCCTGACAAAAATTCATGCATAGTATCATACAAAACCAATATATTTTTTATATTCAATTAAATATTGTTCAGAGTTTGTATCAGTTTACTGATAGAGACAGTATGCAAGTGTATTATATATCACATTAAAATTTTTGTTATTTTCTGATTTGATGTACGTTCAATAAATTCAGTAAATCTGTAATTTGTAACTACAAAGCTTTTTAATTGGTGTTATTCATACTCATGATTTATTAATTTCGAAGTAAAATACTTGATCAAAATTAAAATCTGAAAAACATATTTTGATCAAAGCAAGGTTATAAAAAATGTATTATTTATTGTTAAATAATACACAGATAGGTATTCATTATAAATTTATTTATCTATTTTCTACATTTTAAATTATTTTATTTAATGGTAATGAAAGCATTAAAAAATTATAATAAAATACTGAATAATTGATAATGACATTATGTAATGTTCCAGATATAAATAAGTCATACGAAATAAATAAGTAATGTGCATTTATAATAAATATATATGTGTGAATTTTCTAGTGAAACCAAAATATAAAACAAGTGCTTTAATTTCATAGTACTGCACAAGTAAATTTTGCAAATGTTATTGATAATAAATTTATACATGCACATTTATGAGAATAGTAGAAAATTAGGAATTGGGAATGATAAAATATAAAAATAGGACATCATCATCGAAAGGACTTCACTTTTTCGCAATATCATAATCAGAATCGTCGCTTTCGAAAGAACGATCTACAAAAGGTCTGAAATATCTGGATTCTATACGGTTATAAGTTTCGTATTGTTCATTACTTGACGTGTGTGGGCGAATGGAAGGTTCGGTGTGAGTTACCATCCGTCGAGTTTCAGTTATTTCTAGAGATAAATGCATATCTAAATTCTCGGTTTGTGTTCGCTCAATCCTTGGGGATTGAATATGATGAGAGGCACTAGATGCATCGGCAATCTCTTCAGGTTCGACATCCGCTTCAGTCGGCAACTCCTTTATATTCGGATGTGGAGTAAGTGCCGGTGGAACATCAAAATGCAGCGCTAGTCTGCCCAATCCGCTGAAGACTAGATTCGTTCGACTACTTGATCTCGACCTTTCATCGAGTGCAGGATCGAAATGAACGGCTAAATTCAAACTGTTTCCGATATCGGCACCGGAATTCTCTTGCGGATGGAACATTAAATTATTCATTATTTTATTATTCTGCAATGTCGCATTCTTTATTCGTTCCAAGTAATTTAAAAAGTGGCTGTAAGACTCATGATACTCTGCCCTTGATCTAAAGAAATACCTGGGCGCCGGTTGTTCGCTGTCAAGCTCCTTCATCCCTTCATAGCGCCTTGGCCAAACATTTTCATTCCAAAACCGGTAAATGCTGAAATTTAGTCCATCTTGTCTCATAGTGTCGATTACATCGTTTCTCATAACTTCCATCACTTCCGGATAATTCATGTCCTGCACAATTTTCACTAAAGTTCGTGGCAATATAAAGCCAAACCTAATCAATGCCATAAGTAATTCATCGTACACTTTTCTATTATCCCAGTCATGCATCAGCCAACGCACAACAGATAGCATGACTTCTAATTCGTAATTGACGCAAATATAACTCGAACTTATTATAGGATATAATTGATGAATCTCCAGATTCAGATAATCTGAAGTTCCGACAAACGTTAAAAATATTCTTGATATCCTCTGTAGCATTAAGTCCACTATGCTCTGTTCTTCTAAAGCTATTGCATCTAGATAAAGTTGAATTGCAGTGTTCTCATTAAATATTAGACGGCTGTCTATATATGCCCAACATTGTTCTTCCAGCTGTTTAACTGCCATCGCTCGAGCCCCTCTCAAAATATTCAATATGTTCTTCCTGTTTAACAAAAGTTTACTATCTTTATTAGTCAAAGTCATCCACCGGTAGATTTCGTTCAAAACATCTATTGTAATTTCTGATGATGATAATCTTTCGCTTTTATGAGTATTAGATCTTGTAAACAAGTCCGTGTAACAGGACAGAACTAAAAAGTGACAAAAAAATGGTTCTTCGTCTATGTAGAGTATATAATCTGGGTACTCGTGATTAAAAATTTGATTTATTATAGTATGATATAAGTCAGTCTTTTCTGGCAGTCGTACTACATCACAGTCAAGAACGATATCTGGGTTAAATCCTAACTCCTTTAACGAGTGTTCTTTATCTATGAATTCAAGGTCGTCATTGTTGGATGGAGATGTTTCGTTACCTGAATCCGAACGTCGATCGTAATATGATTTTCGACAATCCTTTAGAAGGATGGCGCATGCCGATTTCGATCGCTTCCGCTCCAAGTTAGATGATTGTCTCCTTGCGCCAGCGTCGGAATCAACATTTTTATCTTTAGCAGACCGTTTTTTCGACGTGCAACTAGCGGTTTGAATCGATTCTGTTTGAATTAATTCTGCTGTTGTTTTTGGAGCCAGCTCAATAGGCGAAGCTACTTGAGCAATAGAACTGGTGTCAGACACTAAGTGCTTATTATCAAAAATGGTTGTCACAGAGATTTTGACTAAGCCATCAGAATCGGAATTCGATACACACTCATAATAAATACCCCTATCAGTAATTGCGCCTTTTGGTAACTTGATCTTTGGTTTGAAAATTTTCGATTGGTCGGATGTCGTTAGTTTTCTTCTGCCTTCATCCGTTATCTTCTTTGGTACCGCTCCTGTTGATTCGAGAGGCACGCTCGAGGATGACACGCTCGAGAATGACATCTCTGCAGATTCTACGACCGCCTTAACACTTGCGACGCTACTTGATAAAACACTGGATGTATCACCGAAAGTTGTTGATTTGGATTCTGGTTCATAACTGATAGATTTGTCTGATTTAATTTTTTTCATTTCTCTAACAAATGTGTCTTCAGATTCGTGCTCAAGTTCAGCATCAGATTTAACTTCGGGCTCAACTTCTGGCTCGACTTCTGGCTCGATTTCTTGCTCGACTACTTGCTCGACTTCTGGCTCGACTACTTGCTCGACTTCTGGCTCGACTACTTGCTCGACTTCTGGCTCGACTTCTGGCTCGACTTCTGGCTCGACTTCTGGCTCGACTTCTGGCTCGACTTCTGGCTCGACTTCTGACTCGACTTCTGACTCGACTTCTGGCTTGTCCTTAGCTTCGTCTTCAGGAATGCTTTCAGGCACATTGACTGGGCTACAAATCTCTGGGGTATCTTCGGCGGTAGTAACGGTTTCGGAATTACTAATAATGTTGCAATCGACTTCCGATGCAGTATCTTGCAAAACACGCGCAGAACATAAAACGGATATCGGTATAGGATCTTGTGCGTCACAATCAATTTGCAGCGATAAAGCACTCGACTCATTAGCTTTGGAAGATTGTTCATCAAATGAGGTAACTTCTTCGCTATTTTTTGTTCCTTTATCAGACAACAGGCAAGGTGATGAAGCTATTGCGATCGCAGACACCCTTAGTAGTCCAAAATCAGCAGGAGGTTCCACAATTAATTCCGATGATGGGATGTCTGAAAGCGACCAATCACCACCAATCGACTAAAAAAAAAATAGTATATGAAATAATTATATAGCAACAATGGTCGACAATTTGCAATGTCTCGAAAACAGTATAGAAGTATTAAAACTAATGATTTTTATGATATTTTTATTTAAAAAAAATTATTGTAGAACATTAAATTATTTCAATAAATTTATATGTATATTTTAATATGTAATGTAACATCACAACACATTTTGTGTGCATACCTTAAATTCAAAAAGTCGAGTAATAACATGTTCAAATGATGTCAAAGTAATTGTATAAAAACTGCAAAGCTAATAAATATATTCCGAATTCATCATCAACATAACAAAAGGTATATTCTCAAGTAATATAGTATTTAAGTCAATTACAACCATTCATGACTTATATAAAATGTCATTAAATTAATCAAAAGAACGTCTAAAATTGTAAAATTGCATTAGAAAGTAACAATAGAGAGTGCCTATAAAGAAGCTTGTAAAATAAAATAAAAATTATAACATACAAAAATAAAATTCTTAAAAACACAAAATTTTGTTTTGGTAATATTTAAATAGTATCATCGTAAAACAGTACAAAATTGAGTACAAGTACAACATAAAGTAGAGCCAAAATTTAATATACATATAACGAAATTAATAATAAATTAAAAAAATTCTTTTATTTTTTAACTCAAATATGAAAAAGTACGAAAAATGAGGAACGTCATAGTAAATTAAATCAAATGCTAATTAATCTAATGTATGTGCATACATGTATTAATCCAAGCCCAAACAAACATGGCAAAATGGCAGCCGAAACAGAAAACCAATATACCAAATGAACGATATACCGTCGTTGAACGTTATGCAAAAAAAATTACACAACTATATCACAATATATAATGTATGAAAATTAAAACTCTACTTATTTAAGCCAAAATCGTTCATTATTTCAATAAAGCTCGTGCAAAAAGTTAGCGAAACAGTTGATAAAATATGTATACAGTCCTGAATGCACTCTGGACGAGATCATAAAATGGCGCCACAAACTTTACTCACAAAAGGATTAGACCAAAAACGTTCATCTACTTAAGAATAAATATGTTCAATATGAGAAATCGTCAACTTGACTCGTTTGCCATAATCGTTCATTATTCAATAAACTACAAAACTGGAAAGCATTTCATAAAATATGTATACAATCTTGGAAGCGCTCTAGGCGAGATCACACAAAGGCGGCAAAAACTTTATTCACAAAATGATGAGATCAAACACGTTCATCTACTAATCGTAAGTATAAATATGTTCGACATCGCAAATCGCCAACCATTGTAATAATGCATAAAAGTACTTACAATGTCTGCAGTATCTTCAGTCGCAGTCATTTGCAGAGATGTATCCGATGTTGCTCGTTCAGGTGTTTTGGAACGGCGTACAGATTTTTTGTTTAAATCTTTATTCGAATCCATTTTTTAAACTCGTACGACGAATTAATAAATATTCTAGTAAGAACTAATTAAAGAAAATCACTGAACGCTATTTAGAATTTACTGAACCACTTGCACACTCTGGATCACTTCACAAAGAGAACTAGGAGAACCGTCCACTACGAAAGTCAGAGGATAAAGAGAGCGAAAGCGATAAAGGACGGTCGGGCGGCGAACACCCGCCAGAGTAGCCAACGTGCAAACGTAAACAAAATATCAAATTAAAATAAACAATTACGATATCATTTATAGTTTCGACTATTTATACACTACAACAGTTTCAAATATTATAAATAAAACCTTTGTCTCATAACTATATCGAATTCATAAGAGTTTTATATATTATACCGAGTAGGTCGGCGGTTGCCAAATCGACAATGACATATCGATTTTGATTAGTGACATATCAAAACAATTATTGATAAAATACAAAACAACTGCAATTTCAATATTAAAATATTTATGTTACTAACGATACAATATATAGTAAAATTAACGTAAATGAATAAAATCTAAGTGAAAAAAATAATTCGTTGCAAATGTCAATTCGTTTTTGCACAAGCCGGTAAATTTGAATACACATTTGGACACATCGAAATAATTTGCTGTGTTATATTAATTATAATAATTAATAGCGTTAATTAATGAAATCTAATAAAAGTTTTTAGAATTATAATTAATATTCTCTTTATATATATATATATATATATATATATATATATATATATGTGTGTGTGTAAAGTTTCGAACAAGAATCCAAAAAGTAATAAAAAACAAAAAAAGTTTTTAATAAACTATTTCTCCATTTGTTTATTTACTGTCGACGTTTCGGAACTGGGTACGTTCCATCTTCAGGACATCTGTCAAGAAACCTGATCTTGATAATATTTAAGCAAACAATATGTTTAAGAAAAGAAAATGGGTTTTTTAATTAATAAAATAGTTGAAAAATTAATGTACAGAAATATGATAATATGATTAAAATGAAAATGATAAAAATAAATGAGTGAATTATATAACAGGATATTAAAAATAATAAAAATTTTTTTTTGAAAGTTTTGGAAAGTTTCAAGAAAAAGTTAAAGACAACATTGAATTAATTACCTGTATGGTTGAATATACGTTAGCACTTTTTTACTAAAAAAGATTTTATCAAAAATTTAATTTATGAGTTACTTTTCAGCCTCATTCACAAATCCAAGACTCTACCATTTAATATATATATATATATATATATATATATATATATATTATTCTACTAATATAATATAATATAATATAATAATATACTTCTATTAATATAATAATTCTATTAACATAATAATAATATAGTATCATTAACAGAATAATTCTATTAATATAATAATAATATATAATAATATTGTTTAAATATTATAAATAATTTTTATATCTCAGATTTAGCTCTAATTTAAATAATTTTAAATTTCGCGGGATGCATAGGCAGCGACCCGCGGTTGCCAGATGAGTACTACATGACATATAGAAAAATATATTGATCAATTACAAAATAACTGCAACTTGATTATCAAAATATTCATGTTATGAATTATACGAAATATATACAAAAATGTATATTATAATATTATATTAATGTAATAGAAGTGAAGAGGGATAGTATCTGATTACCAGTGTGAAATCGTTTTTGCACAAGCCGGTAAATTTGAATACAGATTAGGTTGAAACATCCGAACTAGACTGTACTGTTATTTTAATAATTCCAATAAATTTAATTATATTGATCTAAAACCTTTAAGTAGTGAAAACTATTAAAACTACATATTCAATATGAGACTAAATAAGTTGGGTTGATTAATTATAGTTACTTTAATCCATTAAAAGCTTAAAACGTAACAAATAAATGAAAATGTAATAATACAAAATTTTTAAACATTTACGTTTATATATGTAGTTATACGAATAGTGATGTGTATATACATCATATGTATTGGCAAAATATTTATGATAACATATTTTCAGGCATTCATCCAACAACAAAATTTTAGTGAAAAACAATGATTTTTTTTGCAAACATTTCGAGTCCGGGTTTGATTTATCTTGAGTAAAAAATAAAAAATAATAGAAATTAAAATAAGAATATTATAAATTACAAAGAATTAAAAAACAGCAAGTAATAAACGAATAACATTAAACGCAACGTCAAAATGTATAAAGATAGAAACAAAAATAAAGTGATATGTTTAAAGACAGAAATAAAAAATGTAAAATCATTTTTAGTAACTTACCATACAAATAATTCACAACAAAACACATAAAGTAAGAAACATCGTTTTAAATATAAAACAATTTTGTATTGGTGTTTAAGCGTGTTCTCAGAATGCCATTATCCACTATTTTTTTACTATTGGATGGATATTATATTATATTATTGTCATATTAATATTATAATATTCACCTGGACAGTATTTTGGAGACGCATCCGTGGCTGACCCTGAGCTGCCGTGAAATGTCGCAGGGCCTGACTCCGTTGTGCGCCAGTTCGACGATTCTCTGTCTGACGACGTCGGGCAGGGGCCTGCCGTTGACGAAAACGCCGCCCAATTGATTTACACCGCCGTGGCCTGAATCAGAACATAAAAATCATTGATTAAAATTTAATATAAATGGACAACTTACAAACAGTGTAGAAACGCCCGATTTGCATACTTCCATATACGCATTCAAGTTATTTAAGTATCATATCGGATCAAAGCAATATTTGAGGATAATAAATTTATTATGTTAGCAAGACAAGCAAGTATCCTTGACTTAATTGGTGAAATCCAATTTAGAATTTTGTATTCATATTGTTACTGCAAGAACATTTATCATGTGTCTAATATAACAAAGCTAATGACTTTTAGTTAAAGTTAATCATCTAAATAATAATATTTACTAATATTACTTAATTATCTAAATAAACAATCTTACACCATATAAATTATTTTGCATTACTATAAACATGTTATTCAACGCTTGTTTATAATTATTCAATTAATGTGCCAAATAATAAAGGTACATATACTATGTTTAGTATACACCATTATTGAAGTATGTTGTTGTTTACAAATATTCCATATAAATGAAAAAATCAAAATATATTGAAACAAAATTCTGTTAAGGAATTTATATATTTCTGTAATTCTGCAGTGCTCTACATATTTATCACCATAAAAATAATTTAAATCCAACGTAATATGATTGTTGAAAAAATTGATTATTTTATTTAAACTAGCATGGTAGTACGTATTAATTTCATAATTTACTAAATTTTATGAATAAATCATATTTTATTTATGATTTTTTTATTAATTAATAAACAGCAATCAAAATTACATATAACTCTATAAACTATTCATTCTGCTATCACAACAATAATATATATATATATATATATATATATATATATATATATATATATACTACTAAATCATATATATATATATATATATATATATGTAATAGAAGAAATAATAATAATATAAATAATAATAATAATAATACAAATAATAATGATAATAAAAAAGTAATAAATTTAAGTAAGATAATTTTACCAAATTAGGGTAGGTAGACCAGATACAACAATTTTACGAAACGAACAAAATAAAATTAGTTAGATATTTAACTAGATTTAAAATTTAAAGCAAATGTAAATAATAAACATAAACTAAATTAATTTGAATGTTTACGTAGGTAAAGATTAATGTTATTGTCACTTTTTGACATTTTTTTATATAAAAATGTTTAAATAGAGTTAAAAATCAACTATTATAAAGTATTTGCAATAATATTCATTGTGATCTCATACACCAGACAATATATCTGATTTGTGAGATATAGTATATTTGAACATATATTATAATAAATAATTATTTTTTTCAAATAACTCTTGCTATGATAATACACATACAGTATATAACTATTAGCACACGAGGATGTAACCTTAAAATATTTTTTGCTAAATATTAATAATTTTATTATTAACTGTATATTCAATTTTAAATAGATATTTATTAAATTAAAATTAAATACATAGATACAATTATCCTTTACATAATTGACCCACGGTACAAAATTCAAGAAAAATATTTCCTTCTCCTTTTTAGTTATAATACCAAAATGTATCCACTTTCCGCCCTCAATGAAAATGATTCATAATTCATCTCTTGCCAGAATTTCAGAGACAGCAATGAAAAATCAAAGTTATAGTGATAGTAATAATAATAATAAGCAAATTCATTGTTCGTAAATTTGCCATGCGCCTGACACGTGCATGCGGCTTCCTTTTCCGGCCCAGAAGACCCCACTATTTCGGGTTGACATTTATATCTAACTGGGCGAACTTTACGAGTACATTTTTCTTCACTTTTTCAAACTTTGTTTATTTTGTCATAGAAAAAGCATTCATGAATTATATTTCGAAGATCCGGGAAATAGAATTTTAATAATAAGAATGATCTATATACTTATGTTTTTAAATAAATTATTAATGCTAATGTTGGATTAAAAACTTTTTGTTTTATTTACTTTAAAATATTTGGGCTTATTTCAGTCTTTGTACTTCAACAACTGCACATAGTATTAATTTTTAACATTAATTTCAACCGAAAACCTTACTTATATATTTTGCTTCAGTGTTCCTAATAATAATTGCTTGGATTTAATCGTAATAGTTATTTATACAAATATATTTCTGTATTAAATTTCTTATATAATATTTATTTAGTTTGATTTTTTATAGTTAAATTGATTGCCACTGAATGAAGCCTAAGATGCTAGCCGAAACGTATAGATTTTAAATAAATTTCTAAAAACTCTCATTTTTATTGATGTAACGCCCGACTTTTTAACTCAAATGTATATATATATATATATATATATATATATATATATATATATATATATTAGGGTGGTCCTTAAAATGGTCATTTTCGAATTTCCTTGCTCCCAGGGGCTCAAATGGTTCCAAATAGATAAAAAACAATTTTCCGAAAGTTTTAGCCCTCAATATTAACGTTTAGATAGAGCGCAATTCAATCAAGGTTTTGTATGGAATCAGCAGGGAAAAATTCTTAAAAATTTAAAAAATGCTTTTAGATGTAATTTAGCGAATAAATGAATGAATAGAACTCATGTTATAACTAAAACTTTTTTTTTTAATTTTCAAAATTTTTTTAATTCTTTTTCCATACAAACTTTGATTGAATTGCGCTCTATCTAAACGTTAATATTAAGAGCTAAAATTTTCGGAGAATTGTTTTTTATCCATTTGGAACCATTTGAGCCCCTGGGAGCAAGAAAATTTAAAAATGACCATTTTAAGGACCACCCTAATATATATATATATATATATATATATATATATATATATATATATATATATATTGAAATGAATAAAACAGCCAATGCGTCGAATGTAAAGAATTTATTTAATTTTTTATACGTTTCGAGTTTCGAGAATATATATATATATATATATATATATATATATATATATATATATATATATATATTCCACTATTTAAAATTGAAATAACAATTATAATCCTTCTTGAAATAGGTAGCTGACCGTTCTATTTTTATTTTAATTATTGCTATATCTTTACATAATATTGCTTCAAACTGTATATTATAGGCTTTTATATTAGAGACATTAAAATATAAGATTTGTAAGTGCTGCATAATTTTTTTAATAAATAATATTTTTTGTTAAAATATTTATAACTTATATCAAATGTTGAACAAATATTTTATTATATTGCAACTAAAGTAAACAACTTAAAATTCTTGTACCGTATTGAGAATAATTTTAGCAATACACTACTAATAAAAATTTACAAAATACTTGAATGATAATATTTTTAAACGTAATAAATTATTGAATAAAATTAAATACTTACATTTGCTTAATCAGCAATATTTCATGAGGCATAATTATGATTTTTATTTAATTTTAATTTGTCATATCAAGATCTAATCAATAAAAAAAATAAATCACAATTGGATTCCATCCCAAAATTAGGAAATTTTTTTAAACAAAATAAATTTTCATAAAAACTTTTATTTTACATTTGTTTACCAGCAATTATCTTGAGTCATAATTCCAACACTATTATTTTATTTATCGTATAACACAGTGGGTTCTATTCCCTACGATATTTATAATTCTATATTCGAATGAATGTTTGAATAATCGTGATGCAGCACGTGCGAATGTGTATCAGAATCAGAATGGAATTTCTTGTCGGTTGATCTTATATTAAGCTAAGACGCTTGTAATTCGCGCCAATTAGTTGCATCTCGCAGCTAATCGTCACATTGAAGCGAAGCCACGAAATGCGGCGTCTCACCGACTACGAGGAACCGATAACATGAGTAACCCTGTGTCTCCACCGAGAGAGAATCGAGAATTGGAAACGAGATGAACGTTGATACTATTGTCATAAAGGAAAATTGAATTGGAGAGACCGGTACGGTTGATCTAGGGTACGGTAGTGACAGTCGTCGTAACAGCTAAACTATACTGATTTTGAGATAGGGTCCGAAGGAAGAAAGATAAAGAATAATTGTTCCACCAACTTTCCATTATTGCTTTCAGTCAGTGCCTTACATTAACATGATTTATAGACCGCATTGCTTTTAAGGGGGTTGTTCTTTTTTTATTTTTCTTTGTTTCGGTTTTGAGATTTTTTGATATTATGAAAGATAAAACCCTTAGAATCATTTAAAAAAAAATCATCTCAATATCTATTTTTTTGACGAAGTTATAGATATATATATATCTCTATACGTATGATCCTCTGAAAGCGTTTTTTTATCGCTCCGCGAGCTATTGTATGCCAGATTCCTCTTTTTCATTATAATACCTCATGCACATAACCTTTTTAATGTGTCAGCATCTTTGAACACCATGGTGTATTTAATACATTAAATTAAATGGTGTATTCAGTACATTATATTAAGAACTTTAAATACGTTTTTCTCAAATTGACTTTTTTCAATGCGGTGCCACAAATTAAACAAAAACTACAAGTCGGATCGACTTGCATTTTTTTTTAATTTGTTCACCACTGCAATACCGAGTCCCCCTACCTCAAACAACTTGATAACATTACGCAAAAAAAATTTGCGAAGCTTCTCGCCCCAAAAAAAGGCCTTTTTTGACACTTTTTTTTTTAAATAGCTGCCATTTTTTTCCTTTTTGCTTTTTTTCTTTTATTTTGGTAGGGGGACTGGAAACAAACTTCTTCTTCAACGTAATTTCTTTTTTTTTTGTTTCGGGCGATGCGCAACGGATTTATCTGTGGCACCGCAAAATAGATCGTTTTTGCAAGACCGACTTTGGCGCCCCCTGGTTAAAAAATGACGGCGCAAAAAGAAAAAAAGAAAATCACGTAATATTCTATGATTTTGTAATTTTTGTTTAAAAAAAACCGCATGTCTCTATGATAAATACATTTCGAGAAAAAACAAAAACAAATACCTTGCATTTTTTGTAACGAAAAAAGAACAACCCCCTTAAAGAGTCAAAAGTAAGTTTTTCCTTTCCGAATTCTAATCATAACTGTTAATTGTGTACAGATAGATTACTTTTTTGTTATTTAGCTGTAAGTTGAACATTAGATATTATTTACGAGCAATTAGTTTTTGCTTAGATAAGTTAGCTCACTCATAATGATGATATGTTTTTAAAAGTGTGCGTTGGATACGGTTGTGACAATGTATTTTTTCTGGTAATAATTAATTTATGATAAGAATTTCTATGTAAGAAGACACTATATATTATATGTTCATTAATCAAATTTACGTTGATTTATGAAAAAAAAAACTTAGCAACATATCAATTTTCTTAAAAATAAGCAAAGATACTATTGTTGATTTTCGTTGTTACTACTTGCCCCAGTAGTAAGCTCCAAACAGGGGATAAGTTGAAACACCACAGATTTTCTAGAAATTTATTAACTGTGAATAGCATTTATCCACTCTAAAAAGGACTACCAAATAAACTATATATTATAACATATCAATTGAAATGAAATATTGAACAATAGTTATAAAACTATTTTTATTTGATTCCGTAGAGGAATAGTTCATCTATCCATCTTCATTTTGTAAAAATATAATCAGTGAATCTAAAGACATATTAATTTCAAAACGAAACTGTTGCAATAAGCCCCTAGTTCCCCTATACTAAACAAATATTATATATTACAAAATGTTATTTATTAATATTTATTTTATACATGTTAATTTTAATTTTGTAAGCTGCAATTAAATTTTTAGATATGCTGCTAGGAAAATTTTTAGATATTGAAGACATTATTATATCAAGAACTTATTTTACATTAGTATATTTAAAATTTTGTGGAGTTCCAAATAAATGTTTTACTGCCTGCATGGTTCATCGTCTCATTTTTTCGGATATATATATACAAAGAGAATATCGAAATAATAGAGAAATCGTTGTAGTCGTAAAGTCAGGGGTAGAAAATTGACTCAATTTTATAAAAGGAATTATGTGATAAAATTTCAAGAAGTACTTTTAGTAATTTCGTAATACCAATATTATTTATATTATAAAAATATTAAATTGCTTATATAAACTCGATACAGAATTTTCAAATAAAAGAATTGTTGTAACTAACACTTCTAAATATTTCGATTCCTCATTCAAAATTATAATAAGTAGTTTATGATAAAATGATATAATATGAAAATTAATAATTTTTGTGATTATTGTTTGACAAAAACATAAAATTATATAACATATTCTGAAGAATATTAAATTTTTTTACGAATTTTAAAAAATTATAACAAATTTTTAATATATTGAACAAAAACTGAGGTTTGGAAATTTATTCCATAATATTGTTAATTATTAAATTATGTAAAAATTTAGATATTTAAATGCAATAAAGACAGTAAATAAAATTAACAAGTTCAGAATAGCAATTTCACAAGAGTTAAATTAATTTAATGGTTTATTCCAACTCTGATGAATATTTCTTTTATAATACCAGATCAACGTTTATATGATAAAACCTTTGTAAATAATGTTCACATAAAATTCGTATTTTACATTGGTGAAAAATGTAGCTGTTATTTCGTAAAATTTTTTCAAAATTAAAAAAAGACAGTAGATCTCTTTGCCCCTTGGCTGTCCCTTCTTATCCCGCCCATTTGGCAAAATGGGACAAATGACAAAAATAGTAAAAAAACATATTAGTATAATGAAAAGTTAACTGGGAATATTTTACTGAATAATTAAATGATAATTAGATAGTTGATTGTTTAATATGGTGCGGCCACGTCTTATGTGTTTTGATATAATTCATTTATTTTAGACAGTATAATTACTGAAAATCAAATCATTCATTTCACTGAAGTATGCCAAAATTATAGAATGATGATAAAAACAAAAAAAGAATATATTTCGATTTCTCTTGTGATTTTCATAACTTCGATAATTATATTTTCTGTCTCTGCACGAACGATAGACTTCTGTGGTCGGGTTGGACGTCTCTGCCCTGTGTCTCTTCTTATAGTGGTTTCAAGTCCTATAGATTGGTGCGTGTGCCAAAAAGCGTTCTACGTCTCGGCAGTGATTTCGAATTCTGTTTTTACCGTTCTAACGCGATTTGACAGTTCGTCTGCTCCGGCGTACATCTCAACTGAACGTGACATCCTCGTCTATTCCTTGCGGCCACTCTTTCTCCTTTGCACCTCAGAGAGACATTTGAAAGGTGAAAGGCGGAGGAGGACTGATTCGATTCTCCTATTCTATTCCCTATATCTAGTCATACGTGTAAGCGCGCGATAATGCTTTTCATCGCGGAAAGTATCACCGTCGCGCAGCACCGAAGGAGAACACGTGACAACAAATATTTTATGCTCTCCGTCATAAATTTATACATATGTCCATGTTAAGCCAATACTGCGATTTAAATATAGGCAAAAGTCGTCAATTATTTGATTGGCTTTATTCAAACGATCGATTTTTTTTATAATTCTAAGAAAGGAATCTATAATAAACGTTTAAACTATGGGTGTATGGCATCGTGCCTCAAGGCAAATCGCTGGAACTTTCCGTACCGTAACAAAATGTTCGAGAAACGTTTAAAAGTTTTCAAATAGATTATTATAAATAAATATTGTAACATTGTCTAATATTTATAAGAATTATATAAACTGAATTAGAAAGTTAAAATTATTTGTTTAAAGTATATTAGAACTTTAGTCAGAATTAAAATTAAAATCTGAATTATTTTCGAAATACAAAAAAAATTTTTTTTGAAAAAAAAAAATTGAAAAAAAAATTTGACACAATTTTTTTTCCAAAATCAATTATTTTGTTAAAACAAGCAGAAAGTTCTTTGAATCATTTAAATCGGACGCTTAGTTCTCTCAAAAACTGCCATTTTTTGCACATTTAGCTCTGTATCTTCGAAATAGCTGGTCCTGCCTTTGCCAAAAACTAATAATCTCTTCTCCCAATCATTACAAATTAAATTTTTTTCATATCATTCAAATCGGATGCTCCGTTCTCTAATTTTAAAATTCAATTTCTATTTTCTGCACTCTTTGCTCTTTATCTCGGTAACTGCTGGACCTGTCTTTGCCAAAAACTAATCAGCACATCTCCCTATCAACAGGAATCGAAAATTTTTTGAACCTCTACTGACGAGCAAATTTAAAATGTCAATGCAAAAGGAATTCTACTGACAAGCAAATTTAAAATTTCAGTACAAAATGGGACTCTACTGATGGGCAATTGAGAATGTCAATAGAAATGGGAACTCCGCTGACGAGCAAATTAAAATTTTAGAACCAAAGAGACTCTACTGACGAGCAAATCAAAATTCTAATACAAAAAGGGACTCTACTGACGAGCAAATTAAAATTTCAATACATTTGTAAATAAAATTTTTCGGTTGATCCATGCACCCGAAAACGTGACTGGAAAATTGTATCCATACATACATACATACACACACACACACATGAGGTATGTCAAAAAGTTCAGAAACCTTCAAATCGTCGAGAAATGCAAAAATTTTCAATTTCGATTTTTGGACGATTACTATAACTTACCCTACGGTAAGTTAATAAAATGTATCTACCTTTGGTAGAAACCGTCAACCATGTAATTGTTTGCATTTAAAAATATGAAAAATCTATTTTATATAATTCATGTTGTGCTATAAATATATTTTGTAATACATATCTTGAATCAAGAATACAATTTATATTTTATTCATATAATCTTCAAACTTGCTATATAACATGTTACATGTTATTATAATAAAAAAATATATCAACTAGTATAAAATGTTTGTTTTGTTCGATTTTATTATTTAGTCTGAACACCGTACGATTTTTAAGTAATTGAAAGGCGATAGACGTCCGTCCCAACATCAAATTATTGTCAATTTTATAATAATTAAATAATATATTGATAATGTTAAATAAATAATGTCAACAGAAAATAATGAATTCTACAAAAGCTCAGTTGCACGCGGCAATAATGCGCAAAGCATTACTTTTCGATAAAATACTATTTCGATTTACAAAACTTTATAAGACCCCAATCCAAATTTAAAATGGATTAAATAAAAAAAATGATAAAAACATCTCTTATTTGTGATAAACCCATAACGTAATGAAATATAACTCCCTGCAAATGGCACAGATTCTCTTTATAGCCATCTGTTACGATTGATAACGCGATAAAAACTCTGAAAATGTGTATGGTCTTAACCCCACCAAATAAGCGAATGCTCATAAAAGTATCCGTGAATTACTGATAATGAATTCAATAAAAAAATAATTCTACAAACAGAGGAATTTTCTGAATGATATTGCACAGAGATTTAGATGGTTCCCCCGTTATAAATCGCGTATAGATGGATCTGTAAATCTGTATCGCGAAGCTCGTCCTGAGCCACTAATTTCCGCAAGTGAGTGCTAATGCTGCCGGATCGCTCGCTACGATAACGTAACAACGTTGCCGAAAAGCCCGAAACACCGAAAGACCGAATGATACACACTTAGGCCAAACAGGAGGAATAAAATACGGATATATATGTAAAGATATATATGCTGTATTTGGAGCAGATAGGTGTTATATGGACTAAATACCAATGACGATGGGTAGAAAATATAAAAACAGAGTACATACTTGTTTGATGAGATTCTATTCGTTACCAATTAATCTAACAGGTTTAGAAACACTTGAACAAACTATTTTTGTCATATTTGAATATAATTTTAATTCAAATAATAAAACTAATGTCGTTTTGAGTTCAATCTATAGAATTCAATTTACACAATGCAGCATTAACTAAAAATAAAACTTTTCTTCTCCAAGATAAAATGACGAACAATGACGCTGATCACAAATTCACAAAAACATGTGAACAGAACAAATATTTAGTGGATATAAATTTTTTCGTTAAAAAAATTACTTTTTTTATCATAATTGAGATATACTCTTAATAATAATTCGAAAGATTTAAAAATACTTGCGCAAACTATATCATATTCAAGTATATAGTTAGAATTAATTTAAAAAATTAATTAATTAGCTAAAGTATTTTAGTGTTAGTCTTACATACATATGTAAAGAAAATTCTAAACTTCTATTTTGAACTTCTATTTGAACTTAAGAATCCTATGATAATTCTTCTTAACTATGTAACTTTTCTCAGAAGCCAACCGAATAGTTTTTGGAAGTTTTCTAATAGTGATTATATATTTTTAACTTGACTCGCTAATGCCGGATAATTTCCACTAGAAAACATATCTCTATCTATATTTTCAAGTAAAAATGGATATCAATACTGCTTGATATCTGGATGTCTTGCAAAAGAAAACTTTTTTTTTGGTTTATTTTTCATAGCAAGCTAAACAAAGTAGCTACATTTGTTACAGTTATATATTATTTGTCTGCGTGAGAAGGATCGCTATCCTGCGATAGCGCCTTCATAGATGTTATATTATATTTTGCAGTAAATCATTGCAGATTCTTTTTTTGAGACGCTTTGGTGGTAAAGGCCTGAGCAGATCTGACGCTAATACGTTTGGACGACGACTTAGACGAGCTTTTTATCTGGTGCAGTTGAATTTCTAATTGTATCTACATTACTCACGAGACAAATTAATATATCAAAATTATATAAAGTATTAATGTCCGAAACTTAGACATAAATAATTTGATGATACGTCAAATAAACTTTTATATTATTCTCCATTCAATTAAATTCCAATAAGTATTTTGATATAAGTAATGTTTAATGATATTTCTCAATATCATTTTTCGGATTCATTTATCCCAACAAGTGCCTTATCCTATATATAGGTATTACAGATGGATTTGTCAGGGGTGTTTAATCAGTGTTTAGGATCGTCCGCTTTTCTCTTTGTTCTACACTTAGTATTTATTTCGAACGAGACCATCTGCATAAATTCGCGCAATCTATCAATGGGTCGAGGAGACTTCACACGAATACCAATGAGATATTTCCACTCAATAAATACTTTGATTCGATACTTCTCTTGTTCACGCTTTTTTGTTGGTAGAAAGACGATTATATTTGAAATACTGATTACATTAATAAATAGTACTCTGTTAAATTTATAATTTGGAGTCTACGACAATTTAATAAACATATTCCTGTTTCTGAACAAACATCTTTCCGTCCATATTTTTGAAATCCATAAAAATTTCGAATATAATTTTACCGATTTCATACAAATTTTTCATTCCATGTCGCAAGTAAAACGCAACAAAAACTGTATAAAAGATACATGCGTCATCTGTTCATCCACATATGCCTATTTTGCATTTTGCGCAGAAAAAGCTAAATCAGAATACGGTACAAAATGGAAAGCAAACACAAAAAGTATGTAGAATGAATGTAACATGATCTAAATGTAATTTATTCCAAACCACAGAGTTCATTATTTCATTTAAATAAAGCACTCTACTCGACTCTATGCACATAACAGAGAGAAATATTCAACGGCTGAAACACTGAAACACGGGCACAAATGTGCTATAGATATCACTGTCACCGAGAAACGACACCGAGACCAGAAACGAAAGTAGAACGCCAAAAAATAAGGGAAAAACGAAAAAAGTAAAAAGATATAAAAGAAAAAGGAATATTGTAATGCGATCATTCCGGTCAGGAATCCGCAATATGCGCCCCGTGAATTTAGAGCACAGGTCCATAAACGTATTCTTGCGACGAGCTTACGAATTCACTTGGTAAAATATCAATATACGTTTTAACCAGGACTATCGCCAGATTCTACATTTCTACTTGGACGACGCTTCAACTGTCAAAAATGGTCCTAAAAATTATTAACACACGTGGATTTACAGGAAACGCCAAAATTTAGAGACGCAGTTAAATATATTAAAGATTTAAAAATAAGAACAGCTATAATATATACCATCTTTTTCATGATGCAATTCATACAGAAATTGGGTTTGAACTGGATAATATAAAATTAAAAATAAGTGATATTAAAATTACCTGGATTCGGGGACATAACGGAATAGATGGAAAAAATGCGAATTAAAATAACAATAATGGAACGCAAAAAATGGTTTTTGCTCTGAAAAGAGATGTAGATAATTTTAGTAAAAAAACAAGTAGAAGCAGAATATTTGGGATAACACAAAAAAGGTAAAGCATATAAAACAATAACTACTAAAGTTAGAAGCTTTCAAAACATGGTTTAAAAACGTTGAAACTGAAGATAGGAAATTTATAACTACGTTAAATATAATCACAATAAACGTTGGTCACTTTCCAAGTCATCTAACTAAAATAAGTATTAAATCTTCTGCGTTCTGTGAATGTGGATGAGGAGGAAACAATAAAACATATTATTGTTGAATGCAACATACTTAAAAAACAAAGACAAAAAATGCTAAACAAATGACTATGTCTAAAAAAGTACAATTAAATCAATTGCATGAAATTGTATGAAAAAAATATAAATATGAAAAAAAATTATATGAATTTATATTATATAGTTATGAAATTTTAATGTATTCAATTTAGCAATAAAATATATTGTATTTATTTTTTATTATACATGTATATTTATAAGTTACATATGACTAAATGTTGTTTAACGAAGTCAAATAAATTAAAAAAAAAAAACAAAACAAAAAAAAATTATCAGTAGTAGATCTGGTAGTATACCAGTGTTTAGATTGTCAAAAATGTAATAAAAATATCTATACGCGAAATTTGCTTGATTTTATTTTAATCATGATTAATCACGTATTCTGAAGTCCATAGTATTTCCAGTTTCCGTTGGAAATCCCATTTTTAAATCGCAAAATACAAGATTTATTTAATCGTTGCAGACCTAAATGTATGACGAGGAAAATCTAAGGTTTACTAGAGTTTGATGATAGAGTTGTTAGTCAAACCGAACAGTTTGCAATATTACAGAGGCCTATGAGAAGTAGTATAATTATGAAATACAAAATTTATTCAAACGTTGCAGAGCTAAATCTATGACTAAAAATTGAGTTCGTATTTTGTTCGAGTTCAACAAACATGCATCTACCTGGTATTTGTACTTACAAAGTTAACGTCTATTACACTCGTTATAAAAACTACAAAGGCAATCAAATTACGAGTATTTTTCTTCTGTTCAATTCAATTAGATGAACGTAAAATAAAATAATATATGCATTAACAAAAATTGAATTTTTCTGAGTACTCGAAATGGAAAGGTCGCCCATCGTACACGTGCGTGGCCGAAGTGTTGTCAGCGTCTATTTGGCATCATCACCAGCCAAGGTTTGAGGGTGCATCCGAGTGGTTATTATTCTTATTACTCGACTTAATAATACGATACAGCCGCCAAATAATATATATATATATATATATATATATAATATATATGTATATATATTTGGTATTCGTTCATTAATTCGATTAATAATAGTCTACATCGGGAAATACGAGCGCACCACAAACAGACAATGCCGGCATAATGGAAAAGCACTTAGAGTCTAGTTAATATTATCTCAGAGTGCCCCGGAGTGTTGTATTATTTATGGCTATCGGCGGTTATTTCATTGACTTGCCTGACAAAACGTATTTAATCTTTCTCATACATGAGAGGTTGTCACTTCAGATCAAATCAGGAGGTTTAGGGATGTTTGGGATTTCATAAAATTGCTACATCTCACCACTTCATTAGCACTACAGCGATTATATACTAAAAATAAAGCATCTGATATTTATGTATTT
>NW_020538040.1:181710900-181755955 GCF_003426905.1 Ctenocephalides felis | reverse complement strand
CTGCGATTTAAATATAGGCAAAAGTCGCCAATCATTTAATTGGTTTTATTCAAAAATACTACGATCGATTTTTTTTATAATTTTAAAAATGGAATCTATAATAAAAGTTCACATAAAATTTATCTACCTTTAGTAGAAACCGTCAGCCATTGTTAATCTCTAATTGTTTTCATTTAAAAATATGAGAAATCTATTTTTTATAAATCATTTTGTGCAGAATACAATTTAAATTTTATTCATACAATCTTCCAACTTGCTATATAACATGTTACATGCTATTATAATAAAAAAATATATCAACTAGTTTAAAATGTTTGTTTTGTTCGATTTTATTATTTAGTGTTTTTTTCATATGCTGAATGATGAGTCATATTAGTTCTGAACACAGTACGATTTTTAAGTAATTGAAAAGCGATAGACGTCCGTCCGAACATCAAATTATTGTCAATTTTATAATAATTAAATAATATATTGTTAATGTTAAATAAATAATGTTAACAGAAAATAATTAATTCTACAAAAGCTCAGTTGCACGCGGCGATAATGCGCAAAGCATTACTTTTCGATAAAATACTATTTCGATTTACAAAACTTTATAAGACCCCAATCCAAATTTAAAATGGATTAAATAAAAAAAATGATAAAAACATCTCTTATTTGTGATAAACCCCAACGTAATGAAATATAACTCCCTGCAAATGGCACAGATTCTCTTTATAGCCATCTGTTACGATTGATAACGCGATAAAAACTCTGAAAATGTGTATGGTCTTAACCCCACCAAATAAGCGAATGCTCATAAAAGTATCCGTGAATTACTGATAATGAATTCAATAAAAAAATAATTCTACAAACAGAGGAATTTTCTGAATGATTGCACAGAGATTAGATGGTTCCCCCGTTATAAATCGCGTATAGATGGATCTGTAAATCTGTATCGCGAAGCTCGTCCTGAGCACTAATTTCCGCAAGTGAGTGCTAATGCTGCCGGATCGCTCGCTACGATAACGTAACAACGTTGCCGAAAAGCCCGAAACACCGAAAGACCGAATGATACACACTTAGGCCAAACAGGAGAATAAATACGGATATATATGTAAGATATATATGCTGTATTTGGAGCAGATAGGTGTTATATGGACTAAATACCAATAACGATGGTAGAAAATATAAAAACATAGTACATACTTGTTTGATGAGATTCTATCGTTACCAATTATCTAACAGGTTTAGAAAACACTTGAGCAAACTATTTTTGTCATATTTGAATATAATTTCAAATCAAATAATAAAACTAATGTCGTTTTGAGTTCAATCTATAGAATTCAATTTACACAATGCAGCATTAACTAAAAATAAAACTTTTCTTCTCCAAAATAAAATGACGAACAATGACGCTGATCACAGAATTACAAAAACATGTGAACAGAATTTAGTGCGAGAACAAATATTTAGTGGATATAAACTTTTTCGTTAAAAAATTACTTTTTTTGAGATATACTCTTAATAATAATTCAAAAGATTTAAAAATACTTGCGCAAACTATATCATATTCAAGTATATAGTTAGAATTAATTTAAAAAAATAATTAATTAGCTAAAGTATTTTAGTGTTCGTCTTACATACATATGTAAAGAAAATTCTAAACTTATATTTTGAACTTCTATTTGAACTTAAGAATCCTATGATAATTCTTCTTAACTATGTAACTTTTCTCAGAAGCCAACCGAATAGTTTTTGGAAGTTTTCTAATAGTGATTATATATTTTTAACTTGACTCGCTAATGCCGGATAATTTCCACTCGGAAACATATCTCTATCTATATTTTCAAGTAAAAATGGATATCAATACTGCTTGATATCTGGATGTCTTGCAGAAGAAAACTTTTTTTTTTGGTTTATTTTTCATAGCAAGCTATACAAAGTACATTCAGCTACATTTGTTACAGTTATATATTATTTGTCTGCGATAGCGCCTTCATAGAAGTTATGTTATATTCTGTAGTAAGTCATTGCAGATTCTTTTTTTGAGACGCTTTGGTGGTAAAGGCTTGAGCAGATCAGACGCTAATACGTTTGGACGACGACTTAGACGAGCTTTTTATCTGGTGCAGTTGAAGCGATTTCTAATTGTATCTACATTACTCACGAGACAAATTAATATATCAAAATTATATAAAGTATTAATGTCCGAAACTTAGACATAAAAAATTTAATGATACGTCAAATAAACTTTTATATTATTCTCCATTCAATTTAAATTCCAATAAGTAATTTGATATAAGTAATGTTTAATGATATTTCTCAATATCATTTTTCGGATGCATTTATCCCAACAAGTGGCTTATCCTATATATAGGTATTACAGATGGATTTGTCAGGGGTGTTTTATCAGTGTTTAGGATCGTCCGCTTTTTTCTTTGTTCTACACTTAGTATTTATTTCGAACGAGACCATCTGCATAAATTCGCGCAATCTATCAATGGGTCGAGGAGACTTCACACGAATACCAATGAGATATTTCCACTCAATAAATACTTTGATTCGATACTTCTCTTGTTCACGCTTTTTTGTTGGTAGAAAGACGATTATATTTGAAATACTGATTACATTAATAAATAGTACTCTGTTAAATTTATAATTTGGAGTCTACGACAATTAGATAAACATATTCCTGTTTCTGAACAAACATCTTTCCGTCCATATTTTTGAAATCCATAAAAATTTCGAATATAATTTTACCGATTTCATACAAATTTTTCATTCCATGTCGCAAGTAAAACGCAACAAAAACTGTATAAAAGATACATGCGTCATCTGTTCATCCACATATGCCTATTTTGCATTTTGCGCAGAAAAAGCTAAATCAGAATACGGTACAAAATGGAAAGCAAACACAAAAAGTATGTAGAATGAATGTAACATGATCTAAATGTAATTTATTCCAAACCACAGAGTTCATTATTTCATTTAAATAAAGCACTCTACTCGACTCTATGCACATAACAGAGAGAAATATTCAACGGCTGAAACACTGAAACACGGGCACAAATGTGCTATAGATATCACTGTCACCGAGAAACGACACCGAGACCAGAAACGAAAGTAGAACGCCAAAAAATAAGGGAAAAACGAAAAATGTAAAAAGATATAAAAGAAAAAGAAATATTGTAATGCGATCATTCCGGTCAGGAATCCGCAATATGCGCCCCGTGAATTTAGAGCACAGGTCCATAAACGTATTCTTGCGACGAGCTTACGGTAAAATATCAATATACGTTTGAACCAGGACTATCTCCATATTCTACATTTCTACTTGGACGACGCTTCAACTGTCAAAAATGGTCCTATAAATTATTAACACACGTGGATTTGTGGATTTACAGAAAACGCCAAAATTTAGAGATGCAGTTAAATATATTAAAGATTTAAAAATAAGAACAGCTATAATATATACCATCTTTTTCATGATGCAATTCATACAGAAATTGGGTTTGAGCTGGATAATATAAAATTGAAAATAAGTGATATTAAAATTACCTGGATTTGGGGACATAATGGAATAGATGGAAAAAATGCAAATTAAAATAACAATAATGGAACGCAAAAAATGGTTTTTGCTCTGAAAAGAGATGTAGATAATTTTAGTAAAAAAACAAGTAGAAGCAGAATATTTGGGATAACATAAAAAAGGTAAAGCATATAAGACAATAACTACTAAAGTTAGAAGCTTTTAAAACATGGTTGAAAAACGTTGAAACTGAAGATAGGAAATTTATAACTACGTTAAATATAATCAGAATAAACGTTGGTCACTTTCCAAGTCATCTAACTAAAATAAGTATTAAACCTTCTGCGTTCTGTGAATGTCGATGAGGAGGAAACTATAAAACATATTATTGTTGAATGCAACATATTTAAAAAACGAAGACAAAAAATGCTAAACAAATGACTATGTCTAAAAAAGTACAATTAAATCAATTGCATGAAATTGTATAAAAAAATATAAATATGAAAAAAAATTATATGAATTTATATTATATAGTTATGAAATTTTAATGTATTCAATTTAGCAATAAAATATATTGTATTTATTTTTTATTATACATGTATATTTATAAGTTACATATGACTAAATGTTGTTTAACGAAGTCAAATAAATTTAAAAAAAAAAAAAAAAATTATCAGTAGTAGATCTGGTAGTATACCAGTGTTTAGATTGTCAAAAATGTAATAAAAATATCTATACGCGAAATTTGCTTGATTTTATTTTAATCACGATTAATCACGTATTCTGAAGTCCATAGTATTTCCAGTTTCCGTTGGAAATCCCATTTTTAAATCACAAAATACAAGATTTATTTAATCGTTGCAGACCTAAATGTATGACGAGGAAAATCTAAGGTTTACTAGAGTTTGATAATAGAGTTGTTAGTCAAACCGAACAGTTTGCAATATTACAGAGGCCTATGAGAAGTAGTATAATTATGAAATACAAAATTTATTCAAACGTTGCAGAGCTAAATCTATGACTAAAAATTGAGTTCGTATTTTGTTCGAGTTCAACAAACATGCATCTACCTGGTATTTGTACTTACAAAGTTAACGTCTATTACACTCGTTATAAAAACTACAAAGGCAATCAAATTACGAGTATTTTTCTTCTGTTCAATTCAATTAGATGAAGGTAAAATAAAATAATATATGCATTAACAAAAATTGAATTTTTCTGAGTATTCGAAATGGAAAGGTCGCCCATCGTACACGTGCGTGGCCGAAGTGTTGTCAGCGTCTATTTGGCATCATCACCAGCCAAGGTTTGAGGGTGCATCCGAGTGGTTATTATTCTTATTACTCGACTTAATAATACGATACAGCCGCAAATATATATATATATATATATATATATATATATATATATATATATATATTTGGTATTCGTTCATTTAATTCGATTAATAATAGTCTACATCGGGAAATACGAGCGCACCCACAAACAGACAATGCCGGCATAATGGAAAAGCACTTAGAGTCTAGTTAATATTATCTCAGAGTGCCCCGGAGTGTTGTATTATTTATGGCTATCGGCGGTTATTTCATTGACTTGCCTGACAAAACGTATTTAATCTTTCTCATACATGAGAGGTTGTCACTTCAGATCAAATCAGGAGGTTTAGGGATGTTTGGGATTTCATAAAATTGCTACATCTCACCACTTCATTAGCACTACAGCGATTATATACTAAACAATAAAGCATCTGATATTTATGTATTTGTGATAATACAGTTATTATGGTGAAAATATATTAAATACATTCAAACAAAAATATTCATGATTTTCTTAAATATATTCATGGTGTAATATACCTATGACATATGTAATATATTATATTAGATTAATAATTTAAAACTGTAATATATATTTATATGTTCAGTGAGTCTACAGATCGCACACATGTTCTCCCAAAAAATTTCTTTTGAATAAATTGTAATATTCATATAAATATAATATTTTTAATGTTTTTTTTATATTTATTATTTAATAGACAATCAAAATACATTATTTCCACAAGCCTATAATTTTTAATATTTTAGTAACATTGTGTGGCATTTATAATATATCCTCATTATATTGTTAGTTTTATGTTTAATATAAAAATAAGCAAATGAAAACTAGAGCTAAAACCAAAACAAAAATTTGAAGAAGTTTTTGAAGAAAATATTTATAATTTCGTCATATTTTGGTTGTTTTTTTAATATTTTAATAATATTAATATTATTTATTTAGTTTTTTTAATATTTTTATTCATTGTTAAATATTTTCAATTTAGATTTATCTAAAAATATTTTAAGATTTTTTTTATTCCTTGTTAAATGTTTTCAATTTAGATTTATCTAAAAATATTTTAAGATTTTTTTTATTCCTTGTTAAATGTTTGCACGTATCAAGTATAAAAAAGTTTAAATAAATAATTGTCAATATTATATCATGTTTTAATTCAAAGAATGGGATGCTGTATATTTAAAAAAATTGGTATATATTAAAATTGATGTTTTTAAACAATTTATTTATATGATTTTTAAATCTTCACTGTCTTAATTAAGATTAGTTGCAAACTTAAATAAAAATTCGATGATATTTGCCGTCGCAAAAAAAACTATCGATCTGTTGCGTTCCTGACTTTTCGAAAATTTACGAACAGTATTTGAAGTTTTAGAATGAACTTTATGAATAGTTTTTAATATTTTTTTTGTACTTATAAATAAGTAAAGTTTATAATTTAAGTTAAAAATTTGAGAAGCTAAATGAAATAATGAAAATATTGTTTATGATAAATTTATTCTGAACATCTAGCGGAAAGATTAAAATTATTTTTCATACACTACTATTTATCTTGTGTATGTTATTAAAATCACAGAAAATTCTGATCATTGTGGAAAATCGTAACAATAAGGAAAATAAATGTATATGTGTATTTATTGGTAAATAAAAATCTAAATTTTAAATTTTTAAGACGTATATAAAATAACGCAAACAAATAACAAATGCCTAAAATCAACTATACATTCAAATTTGTTTTATTCATATCTAATATGAGCTTTTGATTTTTGTCTTATATAAGTAAATAGACTAGAAGAAATAATGTGCATATTTAAATTTATTGATATTTTTACTTAGAAAATTTAGAAATTTTACGAGTCATGAAAATCTAAACCTGGTAAAACTTTTTGGAATAATGATTTCAATATTCGCCTGCAAAAACAAATCGCTGATAATTTTGTTATATATTTAGGCAGTCAGAAAATTTAGGAATCTTCTTCTTTGAAAAGATTCCGTAATAGTTTAATATCTCTAAGGCTGTAATTGATATAGGTAATGAGGTACATAGGCCATTTTTTCTTATGATCTCTTACGTTATAGTGCAATTAATTTAATTTTTTGGTTTTTGACACTAGTTTAACCTGAAGTCAGTGAAGGAAGTGAAAGAACCAAAAAATTGGTGAAGATCAAGTCATTGTTGCTAATTTCCACGATTGCGGTGCAAGTTTACAGATGTTGAATGAATTGTAAGATGCGTTGGGTTCGTGCTCGACCAAACTATGCTCGAAGGAACTATTTAAATTATGCTTTAATTATTCAAACCATGGATATTATGCTCTAAGCAACCATTTATAAAAGAGCAACCGTGTCAAATTTGAGAAAGTGGATGAAATGTTGGCAATAATTTATATATACACATATATACATGTACATTATATATATATATATATATATACATGTATATATGTATATATATAAACATACAACACTTAATTATGTAGACCTCTTGTGCTTACACGTGTAGTATTCCATCATGTTCTGGTTGTAGCGATAAGCCGTAGTAAGATCCATCTCGACTGTTATCGCCCTTATTTTAATATTGCACAAATTAAACTATCATACTGAATTATATTTAATTAAACCAAACTAATGTATAACTGTTTCGTATGTTCTGAGTAATGGGGTCCAAGCCCCGCAATTTGAACAATCGTCATGACACTATCACATAGGCACCAGCACAACAGTTTTTACATAAAACATATTTTAATTTATCACAATGTAAAGTAGATTGAACGGATTCATAATAGATTAAAGACAAACTAACTTTTCGAATTAATAGTTGTCATTTCAATATGTTTATACATTTGTTATGACAGTATCATATTGTACGTTTGGAATGAATTAAACGCGGTTTATAAGCGATTTCGACTGATTTTCATCGTCAGTACGTGGAGATGCCATGCGCAAAATTTTGGCATCGCTTGTTCGCGGGATCGGACGACGAAGCACTGATCGCCTGACGGCCGGTCGTTTCGAGAGATATCCGCAACCCCTTTGGCCGGGCGCCGCCCATGGGGTGTATTCGGATAGAGTGCGCGCTTCCCGCTGAATTTCGGCTCCGCCTCGCGCGACGCGAAAGATGCCCGCGATGAGCGTCCGTCGTGCCCTTCGTTCACTTCACGAGCGCTCACGACCGAAGCGGGGGATGCGGGGGATGCTGGGGCGAATAGGGCTGTGACGTCATACGCATATGCTCGCCGCGGATTTATATTTCCACAAATCGCACGAAAAAATCTCACACTGTCTTACACTCATCAGAATTCAACTACTTAAGTCGAACTTGAAATCTAGATGTTAAAAATCGTTTTATAGATATTAAAAATCATTCAGACATTTTGGGAAAATCTACAACATTTTTAGACAATAATACTTTATTTTCAGACAATCTACAACGATTAAAAATATTTTAGGCATTTCCTACATTTTTAGAATATTATCAACATTTTCAGACAATCAAACTTTGTTTCTTTCACTCGGTCTCTTTCTATATACCCTTTCTAGCAGCGTTAAACGTTTAACGCAACTTTGTTTAATGTCGCATTAGAAGTTTAACTTCAATAAAAAATACAACCCAATAAATTGTTATAAATAATATATATATATATATATATATATTAGGTTGTCAAATATCTCCCTTACGCTTTTATATATATATATATATATAATATATAAAAGCGGAAGGGAGATATTTGACAACCTATTATATATGTTATTATATGTGTGAGTGTTTGTGTTTGTGTGTGTGTTTGTGTTTGTGTGTGTGTTTGTGTTTGTGTGTGTGTTATGTATATAAATAAATAACCCCAAATCAATGCCAACAGGATGAATAAAAAAACGAATTTTCTAAACTATAGATTTTTAACATCTAAATTTTAAGTTTGAAACAAAAGTTAAATGTTTTCCAAAATTAAAAAATTTTAAAATAAAAGGAAATTTTATAAAGTGCTGCATTTTTATGGAATAATACCATTTTATTTTAGTGTCTTATGAAAAATCATACTTTTTTAGTTACTTTCAACTGTTAAATTTATATTAAAAAGATAAGTTTAAAAAAAATATTTTTTACTAATTAATTTATTACTAATAAAAAATAACAGTTTTTCATTTATTATTACAGTTACTTATTTTTGAAAGTTACATACATCATAAATGGAAGTAAATGAATGAATTTAAATAAATATATATTATTTTTGTATTTACCTTGAGAATGTAATTAACAGCTTTTGCCAAAATATTAAACTAATTATTATTTATTCCCATCTCTCAAGTTACTTGAGGAGATTTATTTCCTCTAGTACGATCCTGGTTACAGATGTTGGTTGAACACTTTGACAAAAACCCAAGTGGGTAAATATACCATCAAACCGTTATTATGAAAACTATTTAGAGCTGTTTGACTTTTGTCGACCCGAATCGCAACGTGTTATTCGAATATCTGGGGCGCGCGCCCTGACATCGGTCTTACCTTTAGGACAATTGTTCATTTATTATTGTACGAGATATGGGAGATAATGGAAAAACGCTTTATATCAAGTTTTTATGTTAAATTGAGGAAGAATCTAAAAGTTAACCAATGCCAAAATTTACATGAAATTTAAATAACCCTGAAATAAATATTGAAAATAATAAGTAAAATGTTATGTATAACATTGTACCTCGGTGCTGTCAATTTTTAATTATCAAAAATATTGACTATCCGTTGAGTGAAGGCAATTTCAAAATCACATGTATATAAAAATATCAAAGTTACTTTTAACGTATATATATATATATATATATATATATATATATATATATATATATATATATATATATATATGTTTGTGTGTATGTGTACAATTTTTGTACGAACAATCAATAGGTGTCACCTATGAATTCCCCTTGAATATGTTGTTGTTTTGCAAAAGCTACATGTAGCGTATAATGCCTAACTGGAATTTTATGGGTCCCCTTTCTGAACTATTGTTGCAACGGATTTGGTAATAATGTATCATTTTAGATGGATATCCAACAATCCAGATTGCATTTCATGTGATACAATAAAATTTTTGACTTTGAATTTCAAACTTGATTTTTGAATAAGTATTATGGTTTATACAATATTTAGCAACTTGACATAAAATACGTGTATAATTATTTAGTTTGAAATAATAAATAGTAATAATTCTCATTATTTATTAATTTTGGAAAGTAGACAGAAAATATATTGAACGTACTCCGCCGTAATTGGATACTCACTTCCAACCTTTTGTACTCACTATCAGAAAAATTAAGCACAATATAAAAATATCGATCATAATCGCAGGATACAGGTTAAGCTGCTATGTAAACGTAAAGGTTGAGTGGCTTGTGGGCAAGGTGTGCAATTGCCCTTAGAATTCAATTGATAGCAAGACTAGACTTCAATAAATTATAGAACTCGATAAGATTTATCATGATTTTAAAATACCATTATATTCGTTTATAGTCAGTTTTATAAAATCTGAACATATTTTTTCTCAATCACTTCACCTCTGTTTTGAATAAAATATCTGCCCAGCGCCACTGGTCCACTCGAAATGTTTGAGGAAAATAATATATGACACGGTCTGACAAGAGGCACAATGAGCATTCATCCATCCATTCAATAATTTCGCTATTATGTCCTTGCAGCAGCCGACCGCTTTGAAAATATGCAGACACCTCTCTCTCTATAGTCCATAGGTATAGGTACCCACCGTTCCTGGCCCATTCTGGCCTGGGTATAACTGGGTATCGGTATCATCTGACTGACTGTCAACTTGTGTTTGTGTACACAGAAGGCACCTCTTTATTGCTCAATACATAAAATCGAGTTTCGATGAACTCTCCGAGTCTATTAAACTTATCTTCCGTTCTCGAAACGGGAAGGGCGATTATTTCCATATTAGTTTGCGGGATTGCGAGATGTTGCAGTAATTCACTTTTAATAGCGAACAGGGTCAAGTTTCGAAAAACATATTCGCAACTGAAAAGGGATTTATGAATTTTGTATATGCCTGGTAATAAAGGTATTTTTCACGCCATTTTCAAATATATTGAAATAAATATATATATTCCAAATGGAACTCCAAATATATTCCAAGTACTTGTCTCTTGTGTGTGAGTTTGATGTTTAGCGTCGAGTTCTTTGGTGTCAAAAAAGTTGACTAGGAAATTATGGATCATTTCAAGAAACTTTGCCGAAGAAAACGCAGCTCAAAATTTCGAGCTAGCAAAATCTACGCTGAATACTTTTTCAACACTTACTATTAGGGATTAAATGAAAAAACGCAAAAATATGATGTATTTATTCACTAACTAAATGTGTATGCATGGATATTTGGAATCAAAACATCCATTTATGACATTTATATTTAAAAATTACCACCAGAGGATGATTTCCACTTTTTTAGTATGTAGTCTTTTTAAAGGATATTGAAAAAAAATGTTGCAAAAATCGATGAATGTTGATTTCACCATAATGAAAGCTCGAGTTTTTAATACCAATAATCGTTTGACGACTTGAATCGATTTTATTCATTTTCCGTATTCTATTACAAAACATATTGAAAATTTTACTAACTCTAAATACTCCTTCCAGCTCTAATTTCTTCGGAAAAATTTCTTGAAAGATCTCTATATTTGTATTTTATAAATTATACTTGTGAGCCTTTCTACATAAATACATTAAATAATATAAAATATTCAAATTCAAATATAGATTTAATTTGGATTAAAGCAACAAGTCAAACTTGTTTTCGAAGAAAATATGCATGGGCTTCATGAGATAAACATCCTAACAATTCGAACTCCTGTGTTTAACAAATAAAAAAACAATATAAATATGCGACTAGATTGTGAAAATCAACTAAAAATCCTTACAAATAGTTTCATATCATTTAAAGAATAAAACTGCCTATTTTTCTATTACCATGTCAAGTGTTTAAAATTTATGGATTTCGACATATGCCACTTGTATAGAAATCTTTTATGCAAATTTTTGATTATTAATATCCGATGGCAAAAAGAAGAGACGTAAATTAAAATAGCTGGTAGGGTGTTGCCGAACATAAAAAAAATAATTTTCGATAAGAGCACAGAAAGAGCGTATGTTATGTTGTGACATTTGTAATATAATTTATACAAAGGGTAGAAAAGGTTCACAATGGGTTCAAATCATTCAATGGATAAATTAAATTAAGTGAATTCTTGACGGCAATATTTTGGTCTCTATCATTAAATTAGCTGATATGTATTTGAGTAACGCAGATGGATAAATGAGAGTAATATTGGTAATTGAAAATAAACTTTATTCGACACAAAGTGGCAAAAATTTTTGCTTTAGTTTAATTAATTTACTTTCAAGAAAAAATGTTGATATGTACGCCATACTTTGAACACAAATCATCCAATCATTATATACAAAAAACAAAATGTTGACCTAAGAAGAATTGCAGAACGTCGTTTTATTAATGTAAAATCATCTAGTGTTAATAAATGTAGCTCTTCTGTTTCACCTTCTGACGGCTATGAAAATTTAAATAATGTTTTTAAATCTTTTGATATTTAACATGCTTTCACTTGCATTTTAATTTGTTGCTCTTTCAGATTTTGGCTGGACAATTTCAATTTTTATAAGTTACTTGATTGAAAACAAAAAATTAAATATAATTTTATGATAATTATTTTATTTTTAAAATTTTTATATTTTTAAGAATTTTTTCCAATTTATTTAATTTTGTTGCTACTGTATTCATTAAATATTTTATATAATTTTTACCTGAATGCTGTCTTAATTTTCAGCTGAAACGTGTAAAAAAATAATTTTCTGCATTCATTTACGTTATTAATCGGACATATTGGCTATTACATTATTACAATACTTATTTATAATATTAACAAGTCTTGGTCTAAAACATTATTTCCCACTTAACATTTAATTCATTAACATATTCGTATTTTTTGTAAGTTTTTCAAATATAATTAACCATAAATAAAGTGTACATGTGTAAACAGATCTGTGTAGTATTTTTGACAACATGATGACGATTTTAATAGCAGGACACTTTTTATGACCCCGATGTAAGTACACAATTCCTATGCGATTTTTTGCTCACTTGATGTTAGTAGTTTTTTTCGACCATTCTCCCTCGCCTTAATAGCTAATAGTCGACAGGCTGATGTAAATGATTGACAAGAGAAAAAATTAGTCACATTATTAGTAATCATTATTTATAATTTATAAATATATATTGAAATTTCGTCTCATGATTTTTCCAGAATGAGAGTATAGATTTTTAAATAAATCGATTAATGTCTAACGCCGTAGCAGTTAGTAATCTAAAGTCATTGAGATAATTAATAATATTATATATTTCAAAATAAATACCTCAAATATGTATAAGTTTATAAAATATTCTATTCAAATAATATTTATAAAAACAAATATCTTTATAAAACCTTGACCTAGACGACCAAATACATAAATTAATATTTATATCATTGCTTTACATCCGAGTGCACAATAAAAAAATGTGTTAAAAAGATTGTTTTCATATTGGTACTTTATTTTGAATATAATACAAATAAAATAAAGATCATTTCCTCAAAGCAAGTCCTTTTCTCATTTTGGACCTTTAGTATCCTAACACCTAGTGATAGGATAGTATTTAAAACCATTGCCTTACACCATCTCGTAACGACGTTTTAAATAACCAGAAGTAGATTTAGCAGTTTTATAATAGATAAACATAATTTACGTTTAAAATGTTATCAAAGTGTACTCTGGCCGTTCAACTATGAGAGCCTTGAACGAGCATAAAAATGTACAATCACATCGTCGCATAATGTCATTATTAGTCGGTTTTGTATACTAGTAGATCATATGTACACATGTTACTTTTAAATTCTTCTACAAAAATGGGTAACACGATCAGCTTAAATATCACAAGGGTACAATCATGAACAATAAAATAACAATTTTGTATTATCCCTTTCTGAACTGCGCCCCATATTGGACCTTATGGATGTACATACCGTACAGTCGTTTTTATTCCTTTTTTACCATAAAATGAAATTGTTATATTGATTAGTAATATTCTTGTCAAAGCACAGAAAAAAATGATAACTGCCAGATATTAAATTTATATCATAATGTTTTGCTATAAACAACATCTGTTAAGACAATTGACTTAACCGGGTAATATATAAAAATAGATAGTGCGCGCAGTCAAAGTTATACCTTTTAATGCAGCAATAAAATACTAATAAGTAGAAATTAATTTGTGCAACTCTCATTGTTTCGTTAAGACTTGTTAACTTTATTAACAACTAAATATCCAAATATTCAAATTTACGAACTAAAGTAAAACACGAAATGTTTGAGTTTTTTTTTCAATATATTTTTTTAAATACTACATCAGTTTTAGATTTCGTTCTAATCAAATTTACAATTTATTGCCAACCAACCTACAACATTTTCATGCAATTTGCAAGGTTTTCAGATGATTTGTGAAATTTTCATACGATTTACAACATTTTCACACGACTTATTATAAGAACGTTTTAAAAATATATAAAATATTTTGACTATCTAGAATGTTCTCAGTAAGTGTATCATATTTTTAGACTATCTAGAAAATTTAAAGACTATAGATTTCAAAGACTAGAAATTCTGAGGCTATGTAGAATGTTTTTATACTATCCAGGACATTTTCCAACTATCTAGACCTCAATCTTGTTGGAACTCGCATTAGGGGTTCTACTTTAATAAAAAACACTGTCGGTTTTTATTTAAATAACCATTTTTAAATGACAAACGTAACTGATGTGATATTACTATGGTATGTAAGTTAGACATTTAACGCAACCTTTTACAAGGCGAATTCAAAGTATAATTTCAATAATTGTCAATATTCATCCTAAGCTGTTATATTATTACAAATGTGTATGTATGTATGTATATATACATGTGTTGTTTTCGTTAATTTTGTAATTTGTCAGCTTGTCGAAGACATTTGGGGGGCGGCGGTAGGTGCGATGCCGTCGGTGTCGTCGGTGTCGTCGGTGTCGGCGGCATCGTCACGCAGCGATCAGGTGAAACGAATCGTGTACGATGCGAAGTGTGCGCACTGTTCTGCTATATGAAGCGTGCCAACTCCTTCCTGCTGCAAATACTTACATTTAAACGCTCCGCTAACTGTTTGAGGATATCGAGAGAAAACAGATCGAGATACTGTGAAAAAATCAACTAAAACGAGATTTGAATGGTACATGCACGATCGTCGTTTGTTACAAAGTTGGTTCATTCATATTTTCATGATGATTGTAACGAATTTCTAGTAGACATATTCCTCCAGGGATTAGGTAAATGCTTTCTCTCAAAATAGTATCGCAGGAAAAATTACTCCCAGTGTAACATCTTAAGATAAAGTGGAAAATGTTAATAAATTTGAGTCTACCAAGATATGTAATGATTCCTAGCGAATTTTGAGTTAATAGATGTTTATTTAGTTGCATTTTGACACATTGTGTACTGTGTCATTTATTAAATGAGTGTAAGAAAAAAATGTAATAATTCCCGTTTCGCCGTCCTGTCTTAAGATACGGTTGAATCGTCGTTCTCGTTGCGTTTGAGTAATTGCAAGGCGCAACAGTTACAATGTGCGACGTCTAATCTGGGACCTCACACGATCTCGACATGTGCGATGATAAACCGCCGCGTCCGATGTCACACCTATCGCACCTACGAACGTCGAGCGGCACACCCGCCGGCTCCGTTTCGCGTAAATCATGCTAACTACAACTAGCAGCAACTACTTGACGTGTCTAACTTACTGCTGATGATAATGAGCTTGGATGCATATTAGCGGACGACCTCAAATAATTCATTATTTTATTGTTTTTTATTTAATTATAGCAATAATTATTGAATTAGAAAAACGTCACTTGGAAATGTAGTCGAACTCTTAATCGAAGCTATTAAATTTTTTAACATATCTAGATTTTGAAATCAGCACCAGCAAATTTATTAAAATTGAACAACTATGCGTTACCTAATTTTATTGTGCCCCATTAGAGGTTGTAACAATGACAACATATTTATATATTTAAAATTTATATTTTTTCTGCAGTTTCTTTAATATATTTTATTTATTAAATTTACTAAACAATTAATATACTTGTTTCAATCTCACAACAACCGTTTTCAGGTTGAAGTGATTTCCAATTTGAATAAATACTATTTAATTCTCCATTAAACAATAATCGAGAAAAAGTTTATCTAACTGCAAGTCTACTTGTAATCCAATTGCTGCCCAATCTGTTGTGAATAAATTCTGAGCGAGCGCGATTGCCATCGCATAGTTTGCCGCGCATTCGTGTGCATCTGCCGCCGTATGTCACCGCATTTACCGCCGCTTATCAGTTCGCGGTACAATGGAGCGAATTGTCGACGAGGCGATATCTAAAATCGTCGCCGCGGAAGCATGCCAATAAATGTCGGTTAATTTGCTCATTTTTTCTTAGCGCTTAGCCACTTTGTACAATGATGAACTTTTAGAGGATAAAGAAATTGCATTTGATCTTTGAGGATATTCATTAATAGATTGTATAATTGATAAAAAAATATACTTACATAAATGTTCTTTACGTATTTTGCCTCATTGTTGACTTTTCATAGCAAAACTTACTGTATTTTCATATTAGCAAAAAATAAAATAGAATACAGAATATTTGACATTTAAATGATTGTAAAAATGTGTTAAGAATTAAAAAAAAATTTACGTTTTGAAAACAATTGCTTCATAGAATTTTGCAGCATTTGATAAATTATAAAATTTTAATTATATTTTCAAAGTACTATGGTAATATACCCCAAAAATTATCGCAAAATATCGATGCTCATATACAAGAGTATGAGTTATATTTGTATATTTAATTGTATAGATATAATAATATATGTGAACACGAGATATCACACATTTTGTCTTTCGCAACTAAATAAACTGTTACATTATTACATTGCGAGTCCTTGGACTGAATCTAAACTACAAAAACAACATTATCGCCTTCGTTTCTTTTATGCGTATATATCGGACTCATTTTTAAAAGCTATAAAAAATGTTAATTAAATTTTTCTGCACTATACGCAATCTTTACACGTTTAGGTGTACGCAAGATTTTTTTTATTAATTCGTATGAGAATTTCGATAACTCAGTTAGATCATAGCGAAGTTGTAATAAATAATTTCAAACACAAGCATACTTAGTAAATTGTTTTAAGATTTATTATTGTGTCAACATATATCTAATTTTTTTCAGGGATGGCAAATGATGAAACGAATATATCTTAAATAGTTTTAGTTAACCGTATAAACATATATCGTCATGAACTGTTATCATTCGCCAAGTAAATATGCAAATATATAAATAATTTTACACAACAAATAATGTTAATAATAAATAATTGATTAATGAAAACAGAGTTCCAAAATTTTTAATCTTCTAATAAATAAAGTAATTGAAAGCTTCTTTACTAATATTTATATATTTTCTAACAAACAAATACAAATTGGGTTAATCTCGTGATTATAAAAGAGAAAACGCCCGTTCACAATTAAACAAAACGCAAAAAAGTAAATGAAAGAAATAAAAATGTCGCTTTGTGAGCAATTAGGTTAATTCAACGTAACTGTGTGCCGATTTGTTACAATAAATAAAAACTGCAAGCCAAGTTTCATAATTATCCTATAATGTAGTTGTGGTAAACACCTTTTATTTCCCATTTTCGTTACTTTGTTAGCTCTATCATAACCTGAACTTTATCCAAATCCTTTTATTTAATAATTCATAGAAGTGTTCTTTCATCCCCTAACATTTTTTGTTATCCCCCGAGATAATCCTATTTGTGCTAATATATGTCCAAAAAGCGCTCTGGTAAGTGAAATATCCCTAATAGAAAAAGTAACTAATGTCGTGCATGGGGCATGATGAGGGATGCTTGATTCTCTCGTCGTATTTCGAGTAAATGATTCAATAATTGTGGTATTCTAATAAAGATCTATATCACGGTAATCGGATTACACTATTATAATCCGCTTATCGTCGACGCGTCGCGCCCCACTCGACATCGTCGAGAGCAGCGCGCTGCCATACAAAATTACAAACCCCGAGGATGCCCCGAGGCACACGCACAGGCACTGGCACTGGCACTCAAACCCCGAATTGAGAAATCAATCGTTTTAGGTTAATTAATTAACGTGATCGGCATTGGAAGTATCATCAATTTTTGAAGGCCATACATTAACAAACATAAAAGTTCACCAACAATCTCAATAAATCGTCAACAATTTATCAATCTCAATTTTATGATGTTTTGGTTTTTTAATATATTAAAAATTATTATTATTAATATTTTTCCTTGCCCAGTAAAGCCTCCTGCAGACCCTTATTTAAAAAATACAATATTCTAACTGTCCCGTGCATTTTTCTGCTTGTAACATTATCTTTCATCAAAAACAATTCGAGACTTTTTGATATGGCTTCGTCCTCCTCAAACTACAACACTAGACACAAACTTATTAAGGCGCGCACATATAAATTAGGCAGCAGCTCTTTCAATACGATCGACGGTCTAGGTATTCAGCTTATGAATAAACTTAAACTCAATATCCGAAACTTAGACAGCAAAAAATTTCATGCTCCCCTAGTTAAACTTTTTGAAGAATTAGCTTTTTATGACATTACTGAATTTTCTCAATTTGATTTCAATAACTATTTTCTTGCATAATCCTTATCCTTTATCTATGTAGTCTGATCATTTGATCGCCTGTACAACCATATTTTTTTTAAATTTTTTTATTCCTATTTTATTAACTTAAAATTTGACAGTTTTAAATGAGTATAACTCTCAACCTTGTGCAAGAATTTTGAGCTTGATTGGTGGTCAAATAGACTTTAATATGATGAACATGATGATGAACATTTTAATGTTCGAATGCTTTTTTTTTCAGCTCTTTTTTTTCAGAAGCGAAATTCGTGCAGCTACTATGATTATTATAAAATTACTATCCTTTTAATATTAACTATGAATAAGCTTGACAAGAGCCTGAAATAATATCTATTATTATTGATTACGGCTTGCTTATGAATAAATAAATAAATAAAATAAATAAATAAATAAAAAAAAACTATATAATTTCATATTTGTTATTTACATGTGATATAAAGCTTTTTAAAATTGTTTGACACGAAAATTTGAACAAGTGCGAAATTATTCGTCCACGTCTTCGCCAATAATCCTGAACCAATTTGGAAAATTCAACATATCGGTTGGGATTAGTTTATTAGTAAAGATAGGCCAGGTCATTTTTTGTGATTAATTAAATTGTACTGTTGGTGATAGAGTTCATGGTCTTAACGAACCTCCTAAAATAATGCCTACGAAAAGCGGTATACAATACAACAATTAAAAAAAAACTGGTTTAAGTTTGAGTTGAATTCAGTGTTAATTTGAATCCAGCGCAGGCATAGACCTCGAATGCGCATAATATTTCAATCCTCTCAAACTCATATTTAAATATCTGCGTTACATATTTTATCATTTCAGTCATGTTTTTCCAGAAGTGCGAAAATCAACCTTGTCCCAAAATGATGATCCTCCGCCCGAAATCGTCTCCGTTGTGTATCACAGACTAAATCCTGGTAGCTTTGAGCCCCTCGGCCCTCTTATACGCGAGCGTGTGAAAGCTAATTCCATTACTGGGGGGCATCTGTACAGGCAAACAGTGCCATACGGAGAGAAGTCAGCGCCGCTCGGCACTCGGAGCACTCGGAGCACTCGGCACTCGCACTCTGCACTCGCAGTGCGCAGCGAGAGCCTCCCGCCGTTTGATGCAGTCGCCCCTTTCGGCGTAGCGCCTAAAACCCGCCCATTCTACTTATCTTTGAGATGATGATGATCTCTCTATCGCCGAAACAGATAAGCATCTCCTCGACTGTGGTGCTTTTCACGACAAATATATACGCCTAACTAGATTAGTCAAATATGAACAACGAATGATATTGCGGTTTAAGCTTATTGTTGGTGATCAAACGTATCTCCCCATCGCATCTCACGCTGAATGAATTATTCTTTTAGATTACTTAATACTTAAATCGAACAAATAATTGCATCATTTCCTTATTTACCGATAATAAAAGTTGAGTTGCATTTGGCACATATTATGAGAAATATTATATTAGAAGGTACGCATATCCAATACCAATTAACTTCAAATCCACTTTGTCTTCTTGAAAAACATTTTTTGTAGTGAAAATCGAATCTATAATTTAATCAGATTCTATTTATTTTTATCTGAAAATTACACTAAACGAGAAAAAAACTGCATTTTATAGATTTCGTGCCTGTTCTGAATCAAACGTTATATTTCGCTCGAAGTAACATCATAAAGAAAATCTTCAAGTTCAAACTTACCCTTACTTCGTTTATTAACTTCTAGTAGGGTAACTTATTCATTTACATAATATGGGATATTATATAATTGTACAATGACTTTCAACTTTAGCCTGTTATTTACTACAGCCATAACATAATCAAAAAATTTAAATTTTTACAAATTCAGAAAATGAATTTCGTTAAGACATGACCCCTTACAACGCTAGTATATTTTACTTTATTATTTTTTTAGTAGCTAGTATATTTTACTCCAAAATTTCATTTAACCATTTCTTGCAACATTTATGCTTTCATTTTTATATGTGTGCCATATTGGAAGCAAAAGTTAGCAAACACTAAATCCTCAATTGTTTGTTAAAAATTAGTATGTTTCTGTAATCGGCCTAAAAAAATCTTGTAAAAAATATCGATAATTTCTAAATCTCGAATAAGACAAACCGTGGTAATCCAAGGCAGGAAAAAAAAACTCGTTTTTTGTCAAGAGCTTACAGCTTAAAGTATTATTTTTTATGTGGAGAAGTATTTCTCCATACCCTAACAAAGGACTGGCGTAAAACAAGCAACTTATTTTCTTTCTGATATACGTGTAAACATAAAACTAAAGAATTTTAATGTTTTCGAAACATGTACGTATAACTAAAGCGAAGTGATTCGATGTCTGTATGCTTTTGTCAAGAATAAAGTGACTGGACAATAAAAATACATGGTTCATAATAATCTGATCGATATGTTACAGTGAAATTAATAATACATATATAGCATTCTTTCACAAATAGTAAATATTGACTTTTTCTCATAAAACTAAATTGACAATAGGTATTAAAATTATGACATTAACTTAAGGGAGAAGCTTAATGTTGGAGCCAAAAAAAATCGATTTGCTAAGACTTTGTGCACTAGTTCATAAAAATTTATGATTAAAACTTAAGAAAGTTGAATGAATCGAGAAATGAAAATCTATAAAAATCTCATTATACGCTTCTAAACTTATAGGATATAAAAAAGTATTACCATAACATCACTTAAGACACTAATGTGAGATATAATTATAATTTTGCGTTTGAAAAAGTATTGTGTAAAAATATAAGCATGGTAAAATGCATTGAGTTTGAATTATAAACTACGAACAAACTTTCTTTTATTACATAAAAATACAAAAAGTGTTCTACTTAGCACAAAAAATATTCCTGAATGATTAGAATTTCTTTCAATCAATATCGATTATTATGCACTCGCTCGTTATCGACTTGATTTCCTAAAGTATTTCCTATTTGGTCTCGTTGATTGTAATAAAAAATATAGTTAGAATAACTAACTTTGTTGAATGAATTTCGGTACGTCCTCGAGTTTGAAAATGTAAATCTATTAAAATCTCATTATCCGCTTGTAACCCAAATGCTATTAAAATTTACTGGCCTACATACAAATCTTACCATAAAAAAACATACACAGCTTGTGTTCGGATTATCGACTTCTGTGTGTTTATGCAACAACAATGGACCCTCGGCACGTTCTCAAGTCAATTGACTTTTTTTTACTATAGAGTATAGTTTACTATGAGTATTTCGAAAATACTGTTCGACCCGATCCTTTTGTGGACCGAAGAAATGAAAATGAACACAAAAATTAGAAAAGTTTTTAAAGCGATTTCGAATCGCACCTGGCTGGGAAACATGGACGGGCTCCGATTTTAAATGACATTGAAAGAGACTTCTTGTGTGAAATAATGCAGATACGGATCGAGGAATTACTATTTGGAATAATAAAAGGAACAAGTGGTGTATAATTGAAATTTTCAGTTAATGAACAATATTAGGTATATATAGAATTTACTAACAAAGAGATCGTTAGGTTTGCTCATCTGGCTGAACATTGCTGAAACAATATTATAATTTTTAGAATTAGACCGCTTGCCATAGATTTACATTATATTAAGGAGTTCATTTACACTATCATTTATATCACCATGCAAAGTTTCATCAAATCCTGGAAGTGTAAACCTTCGGTTCTGCTTGTCAGTCTAATTCATATTGAAAACAATCCATGATTTTATTGAAAAATTATGATCGATCGGCAATAGTAAAAAAAACAGTATTATCATAAATCATGAATAATATTAGCTAGCCAGAAAAAACAAACTTCACTTTAAATAACACTTAAAGTATTTGCCTTTTCAATTAGAAAATTAATTTAGATGAATATAATTTGTTTAATATGTTGTTATAAAAATTTAAACATGGTAAATACTTTTATTTCATTCTTCAGCATGTTTAAGTGAATATATCAATATTGTTTATTTTAATTAATTATCTTGTTTATTTTTTATTTAAACGCTGTCGCAAATTATGAATTATTCTATCTATATCAACGATCGTCGAGCAGAATTTAATTTTATGCATGCATACTCCGGATAATTGTAATTCAACACCCCATTACCTAAGTTTTGTCAACAGAGTACAAAAAGCGACAACTATAATTTATTACATTTTCATTTGGTGTACCAATGAACATAAATCATTAAAGAGCTATCAAAACATAAAAAATTGAAATGCAAAAAGGGACTCCCTTCGAATTACAAATAGACGACGATGCAAGCTGATTTCGTGCATGCTCTCTGGATTGGAAATTTTATAAATTGGGGTTCCTGCTGATCATCAGTTTCAAATTTTCTTAAGGACATTGAAACAATTCATACATAAACATATAAAATTTAGATTAAAAAACGACTATAATATATATATTCAAATATTGAACGAACAGAAAGTATTCAAGCATACAAAATTAATTAGGACAATTAAATCATTTTTAATACATGCAAATGCAAGTAATGTATTGACTTTCTAAGTTCGTACTTTAGTCGTACTATGTCGACAAAAATCACTGGAAAATTACATTAAATAGTAATTCTGTAAATGATTCGATCAACGTGCGGCCTGTGATCTATTATTATTATCGCATTATTCTCGTTCGAGAGGATTGTATTGAATACATTGTCCGATGTCTGATGTCCGATGAATTTCATCCGAAGGGACACTGACAACAGTAACACACATTTGCCGAAAAACTAACAATGGATTATTGTTAACGATCGGTACAGGCAGAGATGATAGAAATAATAATATAAGCCAAGCAACCTAATTCTATTCAATGCGAATATATCTAGTTAAGTGTACGGGTTTAATCGCCGAGCTCCTAAATTTTCTACGTATATTTTATTTTATTACACAGCCCAGCAGATCCAGAAAAACTTCAAATTACAATTAACATAATATTATCATAATGAGTACATAATATACTACAAACAAAGTCTAATAATAATACTATTTCTCATAAGCCTTTAATATTTTGAAGTGTACTTTATAAAATGTATCACTCACTGAATTTACTACAGACGAAAGAACCATTACTTAGGAATTAAATACTTAAAAAATATGTGAGTTTGTAAGAAAATGTTAGAAACGTTAAAATAACTTGTGAACAATCTTTAAAATTGTTATAAAGTTTATACAAAACAAAATACTGATATTGGCGAGAGACAAAATGATAAATACATTCAGTATCAGTTTTGATCAAATCATCAGGATTAAAAATTCTCATTTACTTTTAAACAGAAATTCCAACAAAATGCAATAAAAAATTTCAGTTTGTGTTATATATCATTTTATATTATAAGAATCGTGTATATTTTTACCGTAAGGAAAGAGAGGTCTAACTTTCAAAAAATTACGTGGATTCGTGATCCGTGATTTTAACCAAAAGCTCTCCCTTTCTGTAGTACAGCTTGAAATTTATTATTTTTATTGTTTACACATTCTTTACCCATTTATAATATGATTAACGCATTTAAAAACTGATTTTTAATCTTTTGAAATTGAATTCTACAGTCAATGTATCAATAGGCCAAGGGAAATATATACAGAAGTGGACGTGAGCCTTAAAACGAAAGAGCTCGTATAATTGTTGAAAATTTTACTTTAATAAATTAAACTTATTAAAATTTAAGAATTATGTTCTTGATCACGCTGTGATCAATAAATTCATAATCTGACAACATATTGTTAGACCAAAAAATAAATAAATTATACAAAATTTACTTTCCATTTTCCATTCCATTTTAAAAGTTAATTTCATCCACAATAAATACTTAAAATGAAAAACACTGTAAAATGAGGCAAAAGTATCCAACTATTTAGATACCGCTTTAATAAAAAAAAACAATCCCAAATCGTGATACTCAATAGTTCGTGATAATTGAAATAAGTAGAAAAAGTTTCCACGGTATTATATGAGGCAAATGTTTTGTACACATTTTGTTTCGTCGAGATTAAAACGGAAGGAAGTACAAGTCCGTCATGTCCGCCAACAAAGGATCATAATTAATAGAGTTGTCCCACTCCGAAGCGGAGTTTCGCGACGAGTTTGAGCTCGCTCGTTTTATATTTATTCAAATTAAAATCCAAGGATAGATAAAAAAATATGAATCCAGAGAAAAGAGAATACAAACGAGGCAAAAACGAGAAAAGAAAATGAGAAAATGTCAGAGCGCGCACAACTGCTCACAACCGCTCACAGCCGCTCACAACCACCGCCGCCACCGCCGCATCATATTTTGTGCCCCGTGGCCGTCGGTTAAATACATTCGTGCACCCTTTGCGAGCAAAACGGCAAAGGGGATGAGAGAGATTGATAGTTCAATCTACTTTTAAAGAATTGTATTCGTAGAGAATTCAGCTCGGGCCCGATTTTGATATCTGCCCACCCAGGGGTGATTTGCTAAAGAGATCTTTATTATATCATCCGGATTACAGATTGCCCAGAAATCGTTGTCGAGTCGAGTGACTGCGGTGGATTATTCATAAGCACTTCCTTCCTTTCTCCACTAATACTCATCGTAATCCGATTTCGAGGCGATAGTCCTATGTATTGACTTTAATAAAGTAATAACATTTAATGACGTAAAAATAATAATGGGAGTTAAACAACAACACGATTCAGAAAAGTTTAATAAGATAGATTCTCTATCAAAACGTCAAATTAAATTTTTAACTTCCCGTAGGGTGTGTTATTGTAATGGGCCGAAAATCGAAAATGAAAATTTTTACATTTTTCGACGTTTTGAAGGTTTCTGAACACTTTGGCATACCTCAGAAAAAATGGATGTGTGTGTGTATGTATGCATGTATGGATACAAATTTCCAGTCATGTTTTCGAGCGCACGGAACAACCGATTTGAATGGTTTAAAAAACATTCGATTCCTATTGATAGGGAGATGAGCTGATTAGTTTTTGGCAAAGGCAGGTTCAGCAGTTACGGAGATAAAGAGCAAAGAGTGCAGAAAATAGAAATCGAGTTTTTGAGAGAACGGAGCATCCGATTTGAATGATCTAAAAAACATTCAATTAGTAATGATGAGGAGAAGTTTTTGGCAAAGGCAGGCCCATCCATTTCGAAGATACGGAGCTAAATGTGTAAAAAATGGCAGTTTTTGAGAGAACTAAGCGTCCGATTTAAATGATTCAAAGAACTTTCTGCTTGTCTTAACAAAATAATTGATTTTGGAAAAAAACATTTTTTGTTTCAACTTTTTTTTTCAAAAATTTTTTTTTGTATATCGAAAATGATTCAGATTTTATTTTTAATTCTGACTATAGTTCTAATATACTTTAAACAAATAATCTATTTGAAAACATTCAGTATTCCTCTTACATTTCGTTGCGGTACGGGAAGTTCCAGCAATTTGCCTTAAGGCACGATGCTATACACCCCACTAGTTATCATTTCATATTGTGAAATATTTATTTGTATTCATGATATTTTATATATATTCAATTGAAAATATATTACTACTGCTTGAAATTCGGAAAGTTCATGCAACTTGTCTTAAGGGAAAATGTCACTCACACACATCTAGTTCATCACAACTTCTGTCATGTATTCAAATCAACAAATCTGTTATTTACTTGTGTTTGTGTTTTATATTTTCTAAAACTTGCAATCTCATTTGTCTATTATTCGGCAATAACCATGCATTATTTCTGGCCGGGTGTCTCTGAAGAGTCAAATAATAATGTAGAGTGCATATAATACTCCCAAGTCAGTATTACAGTATCGAGGGATCGTCTTAACGTTATACAAGTTCCAATTTCTTCGTTGAATTTTGATGCAAGAGGGCCGAGAATATACATCATCCGTTGACATATTGTATTAGCCGGCATTACCCACAATAACGAATCGACTTTGATAACCAGTGACGTCGAAAAATTTTACTAGAGAATAATTTTGAAACATATCGCCTATCTGTTCACAATAGTTGATATAAATATTAATTTAACAACAAGGTAATTTTTAAAAACCAAATAATTTTACTTTAATTACCAATGTTTTTACAGCCTTTCGATCGTTGTGAAAAATATCGAGATAAATACCAATAAATTTTAAACTTTTCACGTACAAAAATTTAACGCTATGTTCTGATATTACGTGAACAGTAAACATAATAATTTATTATATACTCGATATCTATTCAACTTATTGAGTCACAAAACAGAAAATCGCTTATGAACTGAATAGCAACCGCTTGCTTGCCAACTTTCCATTAAAACAGAAGACAATGTGGTTCTGGTTGATTTCACTAAACCAAATGCGGTAGTAATGTTTAGTATTTAGGTTACAAATGATTTGAACAAGTAGATTATGGATCTGGCTGACGGCCGCTGAAAGCGTTCAGCATTTTTGCGACTACGATATTATTGAGGCAAAACTCTGTTGCTATTTGAGGCGCCTTCGTGAGTCGTGACCAGGCCAATGTGCGATGTAAATAAATAAATGCGCCCGGAAGAATAGGCACGACTAGTACTTCATACTTCGCAAATTGGAGTTAAGAAAGAATCTTTAATTGAAATTTAGTGACGTATAAAATTTGTTAAAAAACATTATAATCTAACGTAATCCAAAATTTAGTTTCAAGCACCTTATCAGATATCATGTCATACTTCAATGTCATTAAAATATGAAATTTTATGTATATGCAAAATATTCACTTCAGGCCTGGTATTCAACAGATTTTCGCATTATAGGAAAACCAAAATTATTTATAGTTTGTTAATATTTCAAAAAATTCATCACCACATGAATTTATCCAAAACTAAAAAAAAAAAACTCAACATTTTCGCCAAAAATTCTAAATGTGCATGGGCAAATATTAATTTCTAGCCAGATATTAATATATTTCATTTATAAATTATTAATATTTCTAAATTCAAAGTTAATAAATGAGATTGATCACAAAATTGATTTATCAGAAAATAGAAAAAAAAATACTAATTTACCAACGTTTCCTCCAGAAATCCTGAATTGACTTTAGAAATTCAAAAACAGTTTGTTGGAAATGGTGCTGATTAAATTTTTTGTAAAGATAAACCCTACCGTTTCTTCGCGATTATTCATTTTTTTACTATTTTAATGAAACTTTACATTGTGATAAAATATGCTAAAATTTTATAAGTCAACAAAAAGTGGTTCAATTATAGAAATTCCTTAAAAAAGTTAGCACAATTTCAAATGTAGCTGAATCTCAATTCTTTTATATTAAGTCAATAAGATTATTCTACTTCTATTATTAATATTATTATTCTACTATTAATAAGATTATTCAAAAATATCAGAAAAACAACGTAATGTGCCTCAAAAACACTTGAACCTATCTTAAATATACAATTATGTATTTAATATATTATTTTTCTAAAGGTTTATATAATATAAGTAATTTTCAAACGGCACTACCATGTATGATAAAAAATAATGGAAAATATTAGAAAACGCTATCTAGATGCATACAAGACAATCACATGATAACATAATGATATGCAAACATTATTTGCATAAACTTAGAGTTTTTTCATTAAAATAATACGTTATAAAAAATTAATAACATAATAATTGCATTATTGAGAATAAATTTCTATAAAAAATTAATAACATGATAATTGTATTATTAGCATTAATATTTTAATATAAAAACCGCAGAATATAAAAATAAGAAAATCATAATTATAAACAGTATTTCTAAAAATGCGTGATGAACATGTTAAGGATAGATAATATTATTGACGAAAAGCAAGTATAATAAAATCTTCAGAGCATAGCCTCATGTACAGAAAAAAAGATTTAAAATATCTTTATTAGAGGGCATCCAGGATTTTTGAACCCCCCTCCCTCTTGGTGATACTTGGTAATATTTAAAATTATCCCCTCTTCCTTAGCAAGTATCACGTGTATTTTAGTACCTAGAAAAAAATCTTTAGAACTTAGTACTTTAGCCCATTTTTGAAAAATTTTGGATTTTTTTAATTGAGGTAATAAATAAATGCACGTGATATCTTGTAAGGCCCTACCTTATGTGATATTTTGTAATTTTTTTGCTAAACCCCCTCCTATTTCGTCATACAATTTTGTGCCATCATCGTGATATAAATACTCAAGGATAAAATACATTAATAACAGAAAAAAATGTGAAGTGCATTATAAGAATTGTCATTGATCAATAACTACTTTTTGAAAGATTATTGTATTTGTATTATTACAGATCAAAAACGTTAGTAAACAATTGCCATACATCAACTATCTTCAATCGGTTCGAGCATTCCCTGATACCGGAAGAAGATATCCCTTTATCCTGAACGTAAACAAAGTTAATATGAACGTTATTCGGATAATGTCGCACGACAACGGGATAAGTTGACAGGTTATTCGGGTCTGCGTAGCGCGAGGACGAAAACCAATATGCTGTGTACATCCTTCGTAATCTCTTCAGTGCACGGTTGTTGGTTCGCGGGATCCGAGAAGCGAAAAGACTGCTTCTCTGTATAGTAAAATGAGGTTCGAAGCCACCGTGCGTGAAATATGACATCGCACTGCTCCTACGCCTGCCGGGAGAAGGCGATGGGCAGACCACCCCTGCGACCTAAAACATTACCCACGCTAGGCTAGGGCTATCAACTTCGCGAACAACTCCAACAAAGCACAGAGCAGACTTATAACGCATCAACTTATATGTCAGAGGGAGGAAAACACATTTGAATCTTTTGAGCAGGAAACTTATCGATATCCTACACGAAACTAACAAACTTTTACAGGATGATTCGTACTAAGGATAATGATGTACTAAGAAACATTTAATTTTTTAAAAACTATTCATTACATATGAACCAAAAAAACTTAATAATAATGTGCAAGATTCTTCATTGCTGGTGTAAATATTTTATTCCATGGTTTAAAGAATGCCTTATATGAAGGTAAAAAACACACACATTTTATAACTAAAACTTGCTCGAAAATCTTAAATGTATTTTTTAAAAGTTGAACGTGATTACGTAGAAAAGCAATTTGATTCAAATATGTACATAACATTTTTTAAAGCAATGGACAAAAACGTGCAATATTTATCAGATATTTAATTTTAATAGCTTAATTAACAAGACAATAGTTTATCAATATCTAGACAAAAACAAAGTTTCTACATTTTACTTAAATTATATTTATCCATTACATTTATATGTTCTTATGACCATATATGCAAGCATTCATAAAAAAATTGAACTTATTAAACATTTCTTATTTCCATTAGTTTTCGTATTATTCTATTTTCTTTGTTGTAATTAGATAGATAAAAATTATATTAGTTAGCTATTTACAATTAAAAATTTGTACATTTAATAAGTCAATTTCACAAAATTCTGTTAGTTTAAATTTTTTTTATTAGTTAAAATTAAAATTTTGGCTAGCCGTTTCAAGAACTTTTCCAGAGTTTTCACAAGCCCTGTCGGTGAGCGCTCAAGCGCAAGACCAAAAATACTGCAAAAACGAGGGGTAAAAAATAAATTAATTCGCGAATATTTCCTTCCGAGACTTAAAAAAATCTTAAGTACAATAAACCGAGGAAATACGTTTCATATTAGTGGTCGCACCTCAATAAAAATGTCAAAATGATATAGTTCCAAAAAATAGTTTTAATTGTAGTTGAAAAAAAAAAAATAAACCACGTGGAAAAACATTAGTTTCTTCACGCGATGAAACAAACTGCAAATAATAAAAATCGCAGATGACCATGTCCATTTATTGTCGTTAATTGCCAAAGTTGTCATTAATTTGCAACACTTTTGTATCAGGTCAAATTAATTTACTATTGCACATAGTTATTACATGTAAATATCAGTAAAATTTATTTATAGATACATGTTGAGGACTAGTTTTGTAAATAGTAAGTAAGTATATTAGATTCTATATTAATATACGCATTCTTTCAAATTGACCCTAATTGGAAAGCAGATACTCTTAGTTAATATCTAATTATTGCATTTACTGATTAAACATTCACACGAAATACAGTAATTAAAAAATTAGTATTAAATATAAAAAAAACTTAAAATCTGTTCTACTATAATAAAAATTATAGCTGGTTTAAAAAAAGAGTTTTCACATTTAATTTAATTTTTTTAGGGGCATTTTTCGTATTAATGATAATAATGTTGAATGTTACAAATATATTTTTACAAAAAAAAAACAATATCTAAGTTTGTTGAGTAAAATGATATGTGTTTTATCCATAACCCTTATGGAAATGTATTATAAGATGATTTCACCACATTTGACTTGATTTAAATTTAAAGTTATAATAGGTTTTACATAAGGATTGAAATCCGGTACGGTGTATACAAAAGTTTATATGCCTAAAAATTGTACTTGTAATACTGAAGAATAAATAAGATAAAAATTTGAATCTAAATTTATATTAAAACATCATTCAATAGAATATGATGTAAAACTAGTAGCATAAGTGTCTTTTCCCGTGATTTTCCCGATGTCCAAAATAGAGCTACCACCTAGCGAGTGGAGCTGGAGACGCTTAGCGGAAATCCTTGCAGCCGCGCGCGCCTCGGGAACGGTACGATCATGGTACGATACTTCAACTTCAACTACGTACATTCTACATTTGGCGTTATCTTCGATCTACATTCTCACGTAGAACATAATTTATATCGTATGGAATTTTTGTCAGATCCAATCCACAGCAAAGAGGTGTAATAAAAGACTTAATGAATGATCGAGATCATATCTTAATGCGTCAGCGCTAACTAGAAAATCGTCGTTATATTAATAGACACATTTGGTTTATAACGCGAATTTTTATTAAACCATCCTTGGTCATTTTTATATAATTCAATTATCAACTATTCCATGTCCATTTTATGGTATGATATTACAATTTACAAGCATAAATAAAAATATAACTATCCTAAAAGATGATAAACAAAGCTATCAAAGCAATATAAAATTTACTCTTGTCTCGTCACAATAGAAGAACTATTAAATTGAACAAATATCGCAGCTTCTCAGATAATAATAAAAATAGAAAAATGCATCCTAATACATAAAATTAAAATATGTGTCACAATTGAAACGAACCAAGATATTCACGACTGTTTCTCTACAATTAGCACATAAGTGCAAAGGGTATAGGTGCTTTGCCATACAGAATCGGACCCATACTGGTACAGTAGAACTCCAATTATCCGAACTCCAATCATCCGGACTCCAATTTTCCGAACTCCGACTATCCGAATCGCCGATTATCCGAATCACTTTCAGAAAAAAAAATGACCAAAAAAAGTCTAAGTGCGCTATTATTCTTCCACCAGCGAAGCCAGTGTAGGCACATTGTTTGTTTTGATTTGACGGAGATGTTTAAAAACAATGATTTTTATTTCTAAACTTGTACATAAGTACATTTTATTTATATTTAAAACATGTGAAAATATCATGTTTCTTTCATTTAATTCAATAAAAAAATAGTGCAATATCAAAACGTAACTTTTTTTCTCTCCAATGGCAATTTAAAAAAAAAACTCCGAATATTTGATTATCCGAATCGGTCCCGGTCCCCATTAATTCGGATAATTGGAGTTCTACTGTAATTTATACGCTATTTTCAAGGTCTTTTTGAAAAAAAATTGATATACCAATTTTCAACTTCGTACCTCATCTTATGACTGAGATATCATTAAAAATATGGCAAAGTGGCCCCTTCTTTCAAACTCACTTTTTGGCCTAACCATGAAAAATATAAAAATACGTTCAAATCAATTTTGTGGAACACATTGAAAAATTGAAAAAAACCTGAACCATGGACCTGCATTATAACTTCAACGTTTACTAAAAAAATATTTAATGCCCTTTGAGTTTAAATATATTTGCTGAAAAATATACTGTATTTCCAATATGAGATTAAACACACACAACTATGTATATTCTATGAGCTTGAAAAAGCAACCCAGTGGTCAACATTCTCTGGCTGATTCAGTAGAATTATGATCGAATACTGTCAAAAATCTATTTTCACTTTTTATCATACGATATTTGAGATCTATACTTTCAAGTAAAAATCTGATACTACGAGTAGCCCAGGTTTGTTATCGAACCCTATACTAGTTTATACAAGAAGTGAAATGAAATATATCTTTACTATTACACCAAAATTGCAAAGTATTTCATTTTCCTCGGGGTCATTAAACTATGCTTCAAAATTTGCATTATCGAAAGCAATTAATTTTCCTATTTATGTTAGTGTGTTGTTTCATTCATAAACAATTATCAGTCGATTGTCACAAACAATGACACCTTAATTTCATGTATATTTAGTTATTATTGTCATAGAATCAAGATTCGTTGACAATGTTAAAAGCATAATTCTCATCCTAATCTCAAGGGTAAATATGCAATATGCCATTTCATTGTTCACTGAAGGTCACAATTTATATTATGCTAATTAGGCATTGTCACATCATTTCTTTTTATTCTCGGTTACATGCCGCCGGCACGGGTGCGATCTATGACATGATTTAATAATAAATTGTAATATTACTTTAGATAAAACACATATAAGTCTACATTATTATAGTAATCCTAATAATAAATTAATCAAGAAGAGATAAGGCAGCCGTTGGGTTGCGGTTTATAAGGTAAGAAGTTAATACAACAAGCTTATAGGACTATCAAGTTCTGATTGCTGTTGATGACATAGAACAATTGTTGTAGGACTCTATAATGTTAAACACCATTGCAGTTCATTCAATTTTATATGCCAATTATGCTAGTTATTTTTGAAGAGACCTGAGACTTGAAAAAAATAACAAGAAAATTAGCAAATAGAGTTTGCACATGAAGACAAACTTCTCTTTTAAATCAAATATATGTAGGACATTCTTCATATCATTCGATTGCTTCCTAAGCCATGTAGTTAAGAAGTATTACCCAAAATTTTTATAGGACCTTTAAGTTCAGATTGTTGTTTTATAAAAAAATATAGTAATCATTTAAATATCATTTTAAGGGTGGAGCCTTTAAAATCGAAAGCAAAGGGACAAAAGTTAAAGTTAAACAATGAAATTTTGATGAAATAAATTGAGCAGTATCAATGATATATTTATATCTATTCCCTTGTGATAATGCCCTATATAAGAGGTAGTTATAATTAAAATTATAACCGTATGCATAATAATATTCCTCCGTGTGGAGGAGACGACGCACACAAAAGCGTATATTATAGAATGTTTTGCTTATTATGAATGTGGGAACCAACATGGGAATAAACAAAGAAGGCAAAAGTGACAGACAAGTAGATTATTGTCGGGTAGAGGTAAAAATATATATGTGAGACTGAAGCTCAATAATCCTATTAGGTGTGGGAAATATTCGCATGCTCAGAACTAAAGGAACAATGACTACATTATGCATACGAACGAGAGTTATATAAGATTGTAACGATGCCAATGTCAGTGAATATTAACTTAACCTAGAGCCCTAGAAAAGTAAACAACAGAAAATTATTTATAAACGAGCCAGAGCCAAAGCCAAAGCGAATTCGGTTGGATGTGGTCATAGAGCACCCAGACCAAGAGCTTTGGAAGTTTGATCTCTGAAAAGCGCAATTGTGGGTTTGTGGGCACGAAACGCATTTTACGAATGCAGAAGTAACATATAATTTGATTTTTTTAAAAGCTCAAAAATATACATACATACACAAACACATAAAAACACATAAGTGCCATGTATAATGCAAGTTAAGACACGCTTATGAGTAAATGTTATATCATTTCCGTTTAATTTCATAATTTCATGTGATTTCAGATATTAATAAGATACTTATATTTAGATTATGACCACTAACAACGGATCGTAATAAATTAATATAATTTATTATCATTTCCCAATGATAACACACCTTTTATAATTTTCTATGAATGCAAATTATAATTTTCAGTTTTGTTTCATTTTTTTTCAAATTTTAATCTTTGACCAAATTTATCAAAATAATTGTTGATATATTTTTATGAAACTGCATGGATTTAAATTGACGCTGAAATAGCACATTCATTCATAACGTAGACGTAGCATGGTTCATGAGCACGCATAGTAAGTATTTACGGCAAACAATGAAACTCTTACTTTTCAAATATGCATGTTTATAATTATGGCGGTAAAGACTTTTTGAAAATGGCACACATTTCAAAACTGACAAATCAAATAAACAATTTGTCAAATTGATCATTTTACAGCTAAGAAAGAACTGATCTATAAGTGTTTTAACAGTAAGAGTCTCATACCCAAATTTCGAACATTACAACTAGATGAAATGGCTTGTGATTTTAGACAACTTAGCAGACTTGAGTCAGAAACTGGGCTATCCATCTAATATAGGTCTATGAGTAAATAACAGTGTTGAATGATGTGTTATATAGGTGAAGAAACACCTGTGACATGGAACAGTGCCCGAGGGTGGACGTGCGCGCTTTTGTACGATATGTAATAGCGATACGAGCCAACATAATATAGAAATCTGAACAAAATCGAATGGTTTGTGGTCAACGTAACACAGACAATCCGCCGATCGATGCATTCGCTGAACCAAGCCGATGACGTCTCCGTATTCATCTCGTTTCCATAACGGTTACAAACCGATGCTGTCGCCTGATTTTCTCGGTCGATTTTCAGTAAGCCATAGTAGTACGTGTTCGAAGTGCTATTTAGAACTTATCACTTTTGTCGTGATTCGTTATATCCGCATTTCTATGGAGAAGGTGGCAAAAAACTGAAAGCCGCACTTGCACGCCGACTCGACTACGATAAAGGGAGAACTCGAACTCTTGATTGGGTTGAACGCTACGATATGCAAACGACCGCTCGATTGCATTATGCTCTCTGGCCAGACCAAGTCGACGACAGCAAAAAATATCCTTCTTATTAACACCATAATAAAAAAAAACCGTATCCGGCAATAAAATATATCATCTCATATTAAAAGATCTACTGAATTATTTACGTTACTACGTTCCAAAATTTGCAAGAAAAAGTAGCATAAATGTACTAATATTATAAATCAACGATGGTGACTAATAGCATAAGTAGTGCTAAGATAATTAGATTTTAGTAATTAAATTTATTATTACAAAATATACCCCCATTACTGAAGTTTTTGAATCTTTGCAAATATATTTTTATCCGATAAATATATTTTGAGAGGCGCATGTTGCAAAATTCTAATTTTACGAAGAAATTATGTTCATTAATCCTAAATACTTTATCGATTTGCTTTTGGATCAAGTCGTGAAGAAACTATTTTGAAATATTTTGCATAAGCAGAAGTTGTCTATAAAGTGAACATTTCAACAAGCCATGACATTTTGTTCAATCACCCTAAATATTCTTTCGAATTGCTTCTGGATTATGAAAAATTTGTAACATGTCCTGAAAGAATTATTACGAATAAATAAACTTGATATTTTACCTCGACTGATCTCATTAAGTCTTGCACAATTATGTTTCGTATTAAGGTTAAAGTAATAAGCGTACGTAACATTTTTTCTGAAATATTTATTTTTTGTTAGGCATAAATCTATGTAAAAAATACAATGCAATAAAAAAGCAATAACTACATATGATCAGTAATAATGCGACGTCGATATACACGAATCGGTTTGTAATCGTAACAATGAGCTTAGAAATTGTGCTTTTTATGTTTATATGTGATAAATAGTTTTGCTCGGATGAACACAGCTAGTGGTATTAACATAAATTTTTCTAGTTTAGCAGATTAAATAAATTTAAAGTGAGAATAACGCAAGTAAAATAATTCGCTTTTATATGGTTTATTGTTACTATGTCGTCTTTCAAATACATTTTCATCATAATAGTGATTAATATAATATTATAAATAAAATTAAACATTTCGTTAAGACAAGGTTTAGTTTATATACAATATGATACAATGATGGACAACAACAGCAGCAACAGTTCCCACGATGCGACGCAACGGCCGATGGTGATAATACACGGACACTAAAAGTATTAATCTCACAAGAAGTTTTACTTTTTTTCAGCTCTTAAACACCCACACCAATATATCGTTGTAAGGTAATTGACGATAATCACAAGTTTTATCATAAAAAACATTAATTCATGAGCGGCAATCGTATGGATTTCGTGCTATTTATCAACGTGTGACATGTCGGTACGAAAAAAAGTAGTTTTCGAGGGCGACCTATAACGAGCGCGGCACCTATTATTTTTTTATCAATATATTTAATTTCCCATTACATCTAGTGAAACAACCAGTAGCTAATAGTGATATAAACGCTCTATGTATTTATGTGAATCATTATTACAAAGCGCGTTATTTAATTTGGGAAATACACCGCTCGATGACGGCGTCGTTCTTTTAATTCATACGAAGTCATGAAAAACGTTAACTAAGCCAGAAAAGAGTCGACAAATAAATGCCTTTCGACGTCCGTGCAAGTTTTTGACTCTAATCATGGGAAGGAATGGCTTCGGTCAATTGTCTCGGGAAACGAAACTCGTGGGACTCGGCGATTAGCAGCCTGAGGATTCAGACTGACAATTTTCGCTTTATTACTGACCTTATTTTTTGCCTTACGAGCTGGATTGCTCGATTTTATATAATGTAATGTGTCCTTTTTCCCGTATTTTCGAGCTCCACCGTATTCCCGTTCCCGACTGACACAAAAGCCACCGGTCACCGGATGTGTTCTTCGATCGTGCAAAAGAACAACGAATATAAAAGAAATATGCATATAAACCACTTCGTGTACACATAAATATGCAAACACTGTTCTTTTTATGAACATATTCAAGGAATAAAAATAACTAACAATAAGCCAATGACTGCATGCGCGCTTTGCCAACAGATTCCCAAGTTATATACCACCATTTGAAAATGGAAAAGGGCTCAGCACTAATTCAAGTTGTCATTCTATCCAAATTGAATATAAACGAAGAGCGCGAATTAAAATTTCGTAATGAGTACGAATTGTTTTATTATTTTGACAGATAATTAATTTGAAGAAGAACAACCATAATTAATTGTAAATCCATTCCAATTTAACTCAACAATTAATATATTACTAAAAGCATTGTAACCAAACGTTCGTCGTATAGGTACGTATCTATTTGTCTGTTAATTCAATGCCACCGGTATCGCGTAGTCAGCGCGACTTGCCCGTTGTTGCCGCGACTCATCGGCGTATATTTTCTCCGGAGCCAAGGACGTTCCCACAACACACTGCCGCCGCTGATACTTATTCATTACCGCACCGATAATTATACAAATGTATAAATGAAATAATATTGTTTTGTCTCTTAATATGACATTATGCCTCAAACAAAATTGCTGAAATTTTAGATTGAATGAAGAGAACTCAACTATCATACCCGGACGTCCAATCACTGGATTGGCATTCGATTTTGAGTTTTCTTTAAGTACTACCAAAAATTCTGAAAACAGTATGAGATTTATGTAGAAAAATTGAACTTTTGAAAATATAGGAATTAAATTCTCAAACTATTTAAATTTGCTTGATTTTTTTTTAAACAATGAAGATAACTTTTTATCGTCTATATTAATGTATGTATTAATAGATCAACCAACACCAATGGGTTTTGATTTGAAGTATCTACTATTTTTGCAGTTCATCGGTATAATATAATGCTTAATTTAAAATTATACTGGTAACTTTAATTGAATATTTCATCAAACGTATGACTTAAAATTCGTGCATGGTTTTGTTCGACTTGTTTTGAATGACTTTTGATGTTTTAAGAAGCCAAAAAGTAATGAATGAGAAGACGTGAATTGCACCATAAAAAATTCAAAACATTCCTGTACGTGCACTGATACCAGTACAAAATCTGGTCGAAGACTAATCTGTTAGAACAGCTACTAGATGGATCTAATTTCAAATATAAATTGTAAAATAAAAACAATTATTAAAATTTAATATCCAATAAACTCTAGAAAACTGCAATTTATTCAAAATCTCTACTTCAAACAATATTTAAACATAGACTATAGTTTTAGGTAAGTGTAGCTTCTACTTCTACACAAATGTAAATATGTGCATTATTAATTCAATATGTATTTATAATAATTGCAGTTTCAACTATAGTTCTAATAACAAATATATTTAACAAATGTTTCAAGCCGAAACTTATCAGTTTTAAAGAAAATACTTCTATCACACATGACTATCAAAATCGAAACGAAAAAATAGTTACAAAACCATACACATCACATAAAATGATCGTGATAGGATCTCAATAAGAACCATTGGATTCGGTTTTTATAACGTAAAAAATATTTCTATATGCTTTGTCATCCAGAAAAACAACATTACGTATTTTAGGATATTACATCGGTGAATTTAATGAATGGTACACAATTTAAATAGAATGCAATTACAGATGAATGTAAGCTTTAATGTAAATGAAGGCGTTAGAAATATAAGGAATACTTTATTCAAAAGAAATATTGAAAAATTAACACTCATAGATTAATGCCATAATCTACTAGTTAATGATAAAATGTAAAAGAACGGATGACAAATATGAATATTTCAATCTATCATAATCGAATCAATTAAAAATTAAAATATAATACGGCTATCAAAATTGTAATTGAAAGAAGTCATGGCATAATCAAATAATTCGCTAATTTACAGCATGCCTATGCATAAATAATGCAGCTTCAACTGGTCATTATACATAATTGCTAAATTAACACAATTCCGTTCCGTTATAGTTTCGACATGAACGAGGCAAAAGTTCTGTAGCACTTTGCTTCTTGATGATATTGCATCGCATAATTCACGTTACTCCTTCAATGTACGATAAATGTTATCCTGGAGAAGCTATAAAATATAAAACGTTCGTACGTAGTACAGTACAGCCCGAGCGAGCAGTAAACCGCTGTTATGATGTTCTCCGCATGTTTAGCGGTGAATTCGGCGATCGCGAGGAGCGATATTGAAGCGGCTACGAGTACCTACCTATTGCTCGCATTTCAAGTCGAAGGAAAAGGCAAGCACAAGGCAACGTATGGAGAAATTAACGATTATATGTTTTTATCAAATTAAAACAGTCTATATCTCTAATAATATATGCTACGGTTCAAATCTTAAAACTAATTGTTAACTAATTTACTACACTCTAAAGTGTTATATCTGGAGCATAGCTCTGAACGGATCAGAAACATGAACTCTATGAGCGACCGAAAAAAACTATCTGGAGAGGTTCGAAATGTGGTGCTAGAGGCGAATAGAAGATAAAGTAGACAGACAGTTTAACCAATAGAAAAGTGCTGAATAAAGCAGGCGGAAAAGAACTCTATTGAGCACGATCCTGAAAAGGAAAGACAACTGGATCGGACTCATTCTGGAAAAAGAGTGCCTCCTACACGACGTTGTCAGAATAAAATTGAATAACTAAACGGATTGGGAAGAAAAATAATGCAGATGATTAATGACTTACGCGAGAAGAGAAAATATAGGGAGCTGAAAGCCGAAGCACAAGATCGGAAAGCATGAAAGAAAAAGTTTGGAAAGAAAAATGCATAAAAGTGTATAAAAAGTAAAATGGCAATGGGAATGATAAACAAGAGAGAGAAATAAGGAATCATTGATTTGTGGTGCTCTCACACGATGGACCTGCCTTCGGGCTGACTACCATTTATTATTATTCATTTACACGTGAATACATTTTCAAGGTATGCCAAAATCCAGAGAGTCTTAACACAAAAATATAATTAATGTGTTTTAAGTTAATTTTTAGGAGTAAATTTTAATTACATTGGCATATTTCATCATAATACGAAAAAAGTGATTTTATTGATTTTTATTAAAATTATCTCCTCATGAGAGGCTCGCTCTCTAAAAACAGTATAGTTGCACATCGCTCCTTCGGGCAATATCAAGATTATCGTAATGAGATGATATTGCACTTGGAAACAGTGAAATCGGATTGCAAACTCTAAATATGTGATATTTGAAGCAATTTGCAGTTTCCAGACTGTCCTTTTAAACAATTACGAACTTTATTATTACGACATCGTTGTTTTATGACGTAATGATACGATATTAAATTAAAGATGAGTGATACAAAACGAGAGAACCATTTATATTTGTGTGAGCACGAGGTTAAAATGTGATGCCAAGGAGGAATGAAGAGAAAAATAAAACTGTAATATATAAAAATGTAAAGCTCGAAATAATAATATACGTCGACAATATTTTTTTAAAAACTTATTGTTTATATATATATATATATATATATATGTATGTATAGCGATCAATGAATGATAAAGAAACGTTGCGTATTGTTTCACCTATTATTATGACATCGACGTTTCCTTGTTGCATATATTGTTTTAGATCTACCATTTTTTATTGCCGAGTAATTCCAAGAGTGATTAATATTGAGGTTAATAAACGTTATCAAGGCCTTATGTATATCGTGCGGTACAAGTTAATTTAATTTCATCAAATAACAGCCATTCGTACAAAAATGATAGATTGAACATAATAATGATGTTTTTAATTATACTCCATTAATATTAATAAGTAACTCGATTTCAACAAGTGCTAACCGGACAACTTCAAACTAAGTATATGCATTTGAAATCAGTGCCTCGAGTATAAAAAGAGTAGAAATTCAAAAATCATTATTTCTGTACAGGTTGTTTATATCTCTTTCCGGCAGCAATGAAAACCGATTATAGTTTTCAATCTTCAAAAAGTGATGCGTCCGTGTATAATGTGCGTGCAAAATCGTCATTATGTGCGTGCATTTCTTTGATTGGATCGAAATAATGGTCGATAGGTTTCGAATCTGTATCACGTCTTAGATCGTCGGCCCGATCGACCGACTAACGAGGAAAATTAACACCGGCGCGCGCGAAATAGTAAAGCGCTCGACAGAAGGTGAGAAGTACACAAATGCGGGCTGTAATTTCAACGAGGCGGACGAGGCGGACGATCAGGGATCGTGCTCGATAGTTTATTATTGCTAGCCGAATGAATAAATTCATTTCATAACACATAACAAATCACGAAAATAGATGAGTAAAAATATGGGCTCTATCATATTTGCAAGCATCAATGCTTAGAGAACTGATTATACACGACTAACGGCCGATTAATTACTGTTGAACTTCAGCAAATAAATTCTATATTGAAATAAAAAAATCTTTGCAGCAATACTGGGTGTCTGAGAACTCAACGTCAAGACAAAACGAGGCGATAGAATTGACAGTAATTGTCTTGAATAAATTATGAGCTTTTAAGTGCAACCTGGAGCTTTGGTGAAATTGTGACCATTTTTCGGTTATTGCGGGTAATTGATATTAGATTTGTTCATTTAAGCTTTTAATCCGCAATCGTAAATAACATTTCTAGGACGACAGTCAAAAAAAATTACCACTACTCCAAATGTTAAGGTCTAAGACTTTTTGTTGAACTCAGGCTTCTAATTGCTTGGATTTATAATAGTGTACTAGATTAGTGTTATTTATACAAGTGTATTTCTGTGTCACATTAAAAAATGTAATCATTTTATTGATACCTTTCAGTTTTCTTCTGAATAACGGTCTTGACGTAGACTAAAATGTGTGAATTAAGTAACTCTAGTCATAATTATAGGCGATTCAAAATCTTATATTAAAACTAATCTAATAATATTCACGTATGCCAGTAACATTCTTACTCAAATATAATATAATGTACGAATAAAACTATTCTAAAAATTAAATGAAACGGAATCTGATCGTTCTTCAGCCAAAAACTCACGGTTTTGTCACGGATTTAATAATGTACAACTCGATTTTTTACCACGTCAATACGTAAGCATTTCTTACCGACTAGTTTTACAGTATAAAACGGAAATGAAAGCGAAATAATTGTAGATATCGATTATACTACAATGAAACACAAACAAAATAGTCATCGATCCGTTTTGTTCGCGGTCCTAATATCGACATTTTCTCACGTAGTACATTGTGAATAACGAAGTAAGAACCTAAGAACGCTCGGTGACGAAGATAGATTTCACTACTTCGAAGCTAATAGAAACATAATGATTTAATATATAGGATATTTTTTTGAACGTATTTATCCTTGCCGGCGAATTTATTATGTGCACGACTCTGACATAGCCGGTATTATTTGTATCTACATTTTTCAATAGCATATTTGAAAAAAATAAATGGATTGACTTGTGGAAACAAATCTCGTTTTGTCATTTACTAGCAAAACTTCATGGAAAGTAATTCATGAGTTGAAGTTACGTATGTGTTTTTCTCTAATTTTCTCTAATACTTTTCTAAATTGAAACCATTCACCATTCAAATTATGTCACACATTATTTTAGACCAGTTCAAACATGACAAGCACAAATATATATATATATATATATATATATATATATATATATATATATGTATATATATTCCATCATATGAGAAAATTTTAACTATCGTGTTTTCTGTATCCTACAACATCACGAGTAAGATTTGAATTAATATAAATCGCGGAACAACTGGAGTAATTACAATAAAACAGCAAATCGAAACAAAAAAATGAAGCATAGGAAGATTGAATGCGCTATGAAATATTTCTCTTATACCGACACGTGTACTCTCTCACGAATCGTATAAAAACGATCGAGAACATTGTAGTAAATGCAAACCAATAGATCGTCGTTCTCATAGATCCATTGACTCGATGATAAACGGCAATAAAATACTATCTATGCTCCAAAAAATTGTTTGAAACCTAGTAATCACAAATGAATACACAGCGATTACAAACTCTTTTTTACACAAAGAGGAAAAAAATGTGTTCCTATCACAACAAGGGTTCTACTTCAGTAGATCACCAATAATAATAAGAACAAGTCGCCTAAAGTTTGCGCTACAGCTCATGACACTACCCGCGCAAAGTAATCGAATGAAGAAAAATATGAAAAAATCTAAGTCACCAAAGGACTTAGGACACGGATGCACGAATCCTATTCCACAAGTTGTGTTCTCACACCGCATTGGAATATGTATTCATTTATAGCTTAATTCAAGTAAAATTGAACTAACATCCGTTGCAAACGAAAGATATTTCATAACCGTTCGCGCGGTCTGACCTCCATTCCTCCGGCGTGCGATAACACGCTGTGAATCACCACAAGACACAAGACGCGGACCCGCTGCGTCGCCGACAACGATTTCCTTCGATTCGCATTTTTAACTTTAAAGAACTTACTAAAAATTGAACTTGCTCAAATAATAAGATTCTCATTTTTAAGCTTTTTGCTTTTTTTATCGCCATTGTAAACATCAAGTATTTTAAATAAATTAATATTGGTTAATGATGCAGAATTAAATTCGACGGTATGATGGAAAAAAATTAGGGTTGAGACTTTAATTTATTAAGTATAACTAAATTTAAAATTTTACTATGTATGTTTGTTATAATTTTTGTGCCTATGGAAAAACAAATAGCATAGAGAATTCATATTGTAAAAATGATATATGTGCCATTCTATTCTTCAACATTCAGCTAAGGCTTAGCTGCTAAACCAAAGTTGCTTTCGACGAACATGAAACAATGTTTAAATCATATATTGAATAAATTTAAATATAGAGACTCATAACGAAAAAATTACGTTACCTCTTATTCGAATACTTAGTAAAATCTATTAAAATAATCAAGCAAAATTTTAGCATACAAAAGCACAAACACAGACATTGCTATAAATATGCAATAGAACTAAATAGTTCTTTTAGAAGAAAAATTTATAACACTAATTATAATGTGAAGCAAAAACAATGTATATATAGGCGATTCGAGTCAATTAAAAAGAAAGAAGAACCAATTGTTTTTCGAAAAAATTTGTTATATGTAGATCAGCTCCCTGTCTACTGAAGTTCGAAAGAGCAATTGTTGTTCCGTTTGCGAATTGTTAATTATCGAATACCTACAGCGTGTACGCGGGGATACCCACAGTACTCTTTTTACTTTGATATGTTGTGACAGATGAGAAGATTCATTTCGATTCGATCCACGATTTATTATTGCAGAAATTATTTAATAAGAGGTTAGATTCTTCGAAAATGGAATATCGGAAATACGTTAATGAAATATTTGTTACAATCAAAAACAACTATATATCGACCCGCTATATATAATCTAGTTGATTTTTAATATTATAAACTTTGCAGAAACTCTCGAATGCAAATATAAATATTTTAAAATCCAAAAAATACCACACCTAACGTTAAAATTGAAATATCAAAACTTTACAAATTCAAAAGTTCAATCTT
>NW_020538040.1:181688987-181709900 GCF_003426905.1 Ctenocephalides felis | reverse complement strand
GCACTGGCACTCAAACCCCGAATTGAGAAAATCAATCGTTTTAGGTTTATTAATTAACGTGATCGGCATTGGAAATATCATCAATTTTTGAAGGCCATACATTAACAAACATAAAAGTTCACCAACAATCTCAATAAATCGTCAACAGTTTATCAATCTCAATTTTATGATGTTTTGGTTTTTTAATATATAAAAATTATTATTATTAATATTTTTCCTTGCCAGTAAAGCCTCCTGCAGACCCTTATTTAAAAAATACAATATTCTAACTGTCCCGTGCATTTTTCTGCTTGTAACATTATCTTTCATCAAAAACAATTCGAGACTTTTTGATATGGCTTCGTCCTCCTCAAACTACAACACTAGACACAAACTTATTAAGGCGCGCACATATAAATTAGCCAGCTCTTTCAATACGATCGACGGTCTAGGTATTCAGCTTATGAATAAACTTCCACTCAATATCCGAAACTTAGACAGCAAAAATTTCATGCTTTCCTAGTTAAACTTTTTAAAGAATTAGCTTTTTATGACATTACTGAATTTTCTCAATTTGATTTCAATAATTATTTTCTTGCATAATCCTTATCCTTTATCTATGTAGTCTGACCATTTGATCGCCTGTACAACCATATTTTTTTTTAATTTTTTTATTGCTATTTTATTAACTTAAAATTTGACAGTTTTAAATGAGTATAACTCTCAACCTTGTGCAAGAATTTTGAGCTTGATTGGTGGTCAAATAGACTTTAATATGATGAACATGATGATGAACATTTTAATGTTCGAATGCTTTTTTTTCAGCTCTTTTTTTTCAGAAGCGAAATTCGTGCAGCTACTATGATTATTATAAAATTACTATCCTTTTAATATTAACTATGAATAAGCTTGACAAGAGCCTGAAATAATATCTATTATTATTGATTACGGCTCGCTTATGAATAGATAAATAAATAAAATAAATAAATAAATAAAAAAAAACTATAATTTCATATTTGTTATTTACATGTGATATAAAGCTTTTTAAAATTGTTTGACACGAAAATTTGAATAAGTGCGAAATTATTCGTCCACGTCTTCGCCAATAATCCTGAACCAATTTGGAAAATTCAACATATCGGTTGGGATTAGTTTATTAGTAAAGATAGGCCAGGTCATTTTTTTGTGATTAATTAAATTGTACTGTTGGTGATAGAGTTCATGGTCTTAACGAACCTCCTAAAATAATGCCTACGAAAAGCGGTATACAATACAACAATTAAAAAAAAACTGGTTTAAGTTTGAGTTGAATTCAGTGTTAATTTGAATCCAACGCAGGCATAGACCTCGAATGCGCATAATATTTCAATCCTCTCAAACTCATATTTAAATATCTGCGTTACATATTTTATCATTTCAGTCATGTTTTTCCAGAAGTGCGAAAATCAACCTTGTCCCGAAATGATGATCCTCCGCCCGAAATCGTCTCCGTTATGTATCACAGACTAAATCCTGGTAGCTTTGAGCCCCTCGGCCCTCTTATACGCGAGCGTGTGAAAGCTAATTCCATTACTGGGGGGCATCTGTACAGGCAAACAGTGCCATACGGAGAGAAGTCAGCACTCGGAGCACTCGGCACTCGCACTCTGCACTCGCAGTGCGCAGCGAGAGCCTCCCGCCGTTTGATGCAGTCGCCCCTTTCGGCGTAGCGCCTAAAACCCGCCCATTCTACTTATCTTTGAGATGATGATGATCTCTCTATCGCCGAAACAGATAAGCATCTCCTCGACTGTGGTGCTTTTCACGACAAATATATACGCCTAACTAGATTAGTCAAATATGAACAACGAATGATATTGCGGTTTAAGCTTATTGTTGGTGATCAAACGTATCTCCCCATCGCATCTCACGCTGAATGAATTATTCTTTTAGATTACTTAATACTTAAATCGAACAAATAATTGCATCATTTCCTTATTTACCGATAATAAAAGTTGAGTTGCATTTGGCACATATTATGAGAAATATTATATTAGAAGGTACGCATATCCAATACCAATTAACTTCAAATCCACTTTGTCTTCTTGAAAAACATTTTTTGTAGTGAAAATCGAATCTATAATTTAATCAGATTCTATTTATTTTTATCTGAAAATTACACTAAACGAGAAAAAAAACTGCATTTTATAGATTTCGTGCCTGTTCTGAATCAAACGTTATATTTCGCTCGAAGTAACATCATAAAGAAAATCTTCAAGTTCAAACTTACCCTTACTTCGTTTATTAACTTCTAGTAGGGTAACTTATTCATTTACATAATATGGGATATTATATAATTGTACAATGACTTTCAACTTTAGCCTGTTATTTACTACAGCCATAACATAATCAAAAAATTTAAATTTTTACAAATTCAGAAGATGAATTTCGTTAAGACATGACCCCTTACAACGCTAGTATATTTTACTTTATTATTTTTTTAGTAGCTAGTATATTTTACTCCAAAATTTCATTTAACCATTTCTTGCAACATTTATGCTTTCATTTTTATATGTGTGCCATATTGGAAGCAAAAGTTAGCAAACACTAAATCCTCAATTGTTTGTTAAAAATTAGTATGTTTCTGTAATCGGCCTAAAAAAATCTTGTAAAAAATATCGATAATTTCTAAATCTCGAATAAGACAAACCGTGGTAATCCAAGGTAGGAGAAAAAACTCGTTTTTTGTCAAGAGCTTACAGCTTAAAGTATTATTTTTTTATGTGGAAGAAGTATTTCTCCATACCCTAACAAAGGACTGGCGTAAAACAAGCAACTTATTTTCTTTCTGATATACGTGTAAACATAAAACTAAAGAATTTTAATGTTTTCGAAACATGTACGTATAACTAAAGCGAAGTGATTCGATGTTTGTATGCTTTTGTCAAGAATAAAGTGACTGGACAATAAAAATACATGGTTCATAATAATCTGATGGAAATGTTACAGTGAAATTAATAATACATATATAGCATTCTTTCACAAATAGTAAATATTGACTTTTTCTCATAAAACTAAATTGACAATAGGTATTAAAATTATGATATTAACTTAAGGGAGAAGCTTAATGTTGGAGCCAAAAAAAATCGATTTGCTAAGACTTTGTGCACTAGTTCATAAAAATTTATGATTAAAACTTAAGAAAGTTGAATGAATCGAGAAATGAAAATCTATAAAAATCTCATTATACGCTTCTAAACTTATAGGATATAAAAAAGTATTACCATAACATCACTTAAGACACTAATGTGAGATATAATTATAATTTTGCGTTTGAAAAAGTATTGTGTAAAAATATAAGCATGGTAAAATGCATTGAGTTTGAATTATAAACTACGAACAAACTTTCTTTTATTACATAAAAATACAAAAAGTGTTCTACTTAGCACAAAAAATATTCCTGAATGATTAGAATTTCTTTCAATCAATATCGATTATTATGCACTCGCTCGTTATCGACTTGATTTCCTAAAGTATTTCCTATTTGGTCTCGTTGATTGTAATAAAAAATATAGTTAGAATAACTAACTTTGTTGAATGAATTTCGGTACGTCCTCGAGTTTGAAAATGTAAATCTATTAAAATCTCATTATCCGCTTGTAACCCAAATGCTATTAAAATTTACTGGCCTACATACAAATCTTACCATAAAAAAACATACACAGCTTGTGTTCGGATTATCGACTTCTGTGTGTTTATGCAACAACAATGGACCCTCGGCACGTTCTCAAGTCAATTGACTTTTTTTTACTATAGAGTATAGTTTACTATGAGTATTTCGAAAATACTGTTCGACCCGATCCTTTTGTGGACCGAAGAAATGAAAATGAACACAAAAATTAGAAAAGTTTTTAAAGCGATTTCGAATCGCACCTGGCTGGGAAACATGGACGGGCTCCGATTTTAAATGACATTGAAAGAGACTTCTTGTGTGAAATAATGCAGATACGGATCGAGGAATTACTATTTGGAATAATAAAAGAAACAAGTGGTGTATAATTGAAATTTTCAGTTAATGAACAATATTAGGTATATATAGAATTTACTAACAAAGAGATCGTTAGGTTTGCTCATCTGGCTGAACATTGCTGAACCAATATTATATTTTTTAGAATTAGACCGCTTGCCATAGATTTACATTATTTTAAGGAGTTCATTTACACTATCATTTATATCACCATGCAAAGTTCCATCAAATCCTGGAAGTGTAAACCTTCGGTTCTGCTTGTCAGTCTAATTCATATTGAAAACAATCCATGATTTTATTGAAAAATTATGATCGATCGGCAATAGTAAAAAAAAACAGTATTATCATAAATCATGAATAATATTAGCTAGCCAGAAAAAACAAACTTCACTTTAAATAACACTTAAAGTATTTGCCTTTTCAATTAGAAAATTAATTTAGATGAATATAATTTGTTTAATATGTTGTTATAAAAATTTAAACATGGTAAATACTTTTATTTTATTCTTCAGCATGTTTAAGTGAATATATCAATATTGTTTATTTTAATTAATTATCTTGTTTATTTTTTATTTAAACGCTGTCGCAAATTATGAATTATTCTATCTATATCAACGATCGTCGAGCAGAATTTAATTTTATGCATGCATACTCCGGATAATTGTAATTCAACACCCCATTACCTAAGTTTTGTCAACAGAGTACAAAAAGCGACAACTATAATTTATTACATTTTCATTTGGTGTACCAATGAACATAAATCATTAAAGAGCTATCAAAACATAAAAAATTGAAATGCAAAAAGGGACTCCCTTCGAATTACAAATAGACGACGATGCAAGCTGATTTCGTGCATGCTCTCTGGATTGGAAATTTTATAAATTGGGGTTCCTGCTGATCATCAGTTTCAAATTTTCTTAAGGACATTGAAACAATTCATACATAAACATATAAAATTTAGATTAAAAAACGACTATAATATATATATTCAAATATTGAACGAACAGAAAGTATTCAAGCATACAAAATTAATTAGGACAATTAAATCATTTTTAATACATGCAAATGCAAGTAATGTATTGACTTTCTAAGTTCGTACTTTAGTCGTACTATGTCGACAAAAATCACTGGAAAATTACATTAAATAGTAATTCTGTAAATGATTCGATCAACGTGCGGCCTGTGATCTATTATTATTATCGCATTATTCTCGTTCGAGAGGATTGTATTGAATACATTGTCCGATGTCTGATGTCCGATGAATTTCATCCGAAGGGACACTGACAACAGTAACACACATTTGCCGAAAAACTAACAATGGATTATTGTTAACGATCGGTACAGGCAGAGATGATAGAAATAATAATATAAGCCAAGCAACCTAATTCTATTCAATGCGAATATATCTAGTTAAGTGTACGGGTTTAATCGCCGAGCTCCTAAATTTTCTACGTATATTTTATTTTATTACACAGCCCAGCAGATCCAGAAAAACTTCAAATTACAATTAACATAATATTATCATAATGAGTACATAATATACTACAAACAAAGTCTAATAATAATACTATTTCTCATAAGCCTTTAATATTTTGAAGTGTACTTTATAAAATGTATCACTCACTGAATTTACTACAGACGAAAGAACCATTACTTAGGAATTAAATACTTAAAAAATATGTGAGTTTGTAAGAAAATGTTAGAAACGTTAAAATAACTTGTGAACAATCTTTAAAATTGTTATAAAGTTTATACAAAACAAAATACTGATATTGGCGAGAGACAAAATGATAAATACATTCAGTATCAGTTTTGATCAAATCATCAGGATTAAAAATTCTCATTTACTTTTAAACAGAAATTCCAACAAAATGCAATAAAAAATTTCAGTTTGTGTTATATATCATTTTATATTATAAGAATCGTGTATATTTTTACCGTAAGGAAAGAGAGGTCTAACTTTCAAAAAATTACGTGGATTCGTGATCCGTGATTTTAACCAAAAGCTCTCCCTTTCTGTAGTACAGCTTGAAATTTATTATTTTTATTGTTTACACATTCTTTACCCATTTATAATATGATTAACGCATTTAAAAACTGATTTTTAATCTTTTGAAATTGAATTCTACAGTCAATGTATCAATAGGCCAAGGGAAATATATACAGAAGTGGACGTGAGCCTTAAAACGAAAGAGCTCGTATAATTGTTGAAAATTTTACTTTAATAAATTAAACTTATTAAAATTTAAGAATTATGTTCTTGATCACGCTGTGATCAATAAATTCATAATCTGACAACATATTGTTAGACCAAAAAATAAATAAATTATACAAAATTTACTTTCCCATTTTCCATTCCATTTTAAAAGTTAATTTCATCCACAATAAATACTTAAAATGAAAAACACTGTAAAATGAGGCAAAAGTATCCAACTATTTAGATACCGCTTTAATAAAAAAAAAACAATCCCAAATCGTGATACTCAATAGTTCGTGATAATTGAAATAAGTAGAAAAAGTTTCCACGGTATTATATGAGGCAAATGTTTTGTACACATTTTGTTTCGTCGAGATTAAAACGGAAGGAAGTACAAGTCCGTCATGTCCGCCAACAAAGGATCATAATTAATAGAGTTGTCCCACTCCGAAGCGGAGTTTCGCGACGAGTTTGAGCTCGCTCGTTTTATATTTATTCAAATTAAAATCCAAGGATAGATAAAAAAATATGAATCCAGAGAAAAGAGAATACAAACGAGGCAAAAACGAGAAAAGAAAATGAGAAAATGTCAGAGCGCGCACAACTGCTCACAACCGCTCACAGCCGCTCACAACCACCGCCGCCACCGCCGCATCATATTTTGTGCCCCGTGGCCGTCGGTTAAATACATTCGTGCACCCTTTGCGAGCAAAACGGCAAAGGGGATGAGAGAGATTGATAGTTCAATCTACTTTTAAAGAATTGTATTCGTAGAGAATTCAGCTCGGGCCCGATTTTGATATCTGCCCACCCAGGGGTGATTTGCTAAAGAGATCTTTATTATATCATCCGGATTACAGATTGCCCAGAAATCGTTGTCGAGTCGAGTGACTGCGGTGGATTATTCATAAGCACTTCCTTCCTTTCTCCACTAATACTCATCGTAATCCGATTTCGAGGCGATAGTCCTATGCATTGACTTTAATATAGTAATAACATTTAATGACGTAAAAATAATAATGGGAGTTAAACAACAACACGATTCAGAAAAGTTTAATAAGATAGATTCTCTATCAAAACGTCAAATTAAATTTTTATCATTTCATATTGTGATATATTTATTTGTATTCATGGTATTTTATATATGTTCAATTGAAAATATATTACTACTGCTTGAAATTCGGAAAGTTCATGCAACTTGTCTTAAGACAAAATGTTACTCACACACATCTAGTTCATCACAACTTCTGTCATGTATTCAAATCAACAAATCTGTTATTTACTTGTGTTTGTGTTTTATATTTTCTAAAACTTGCAATCTCATTTGTCTATTATTCGGCAATAACCATGCATTATTTCTGGCCGGGTGTCTCTGAAGAGTCAAATAATAATGTAGAGTGCATATAATACTCCCAAGTCAGTATCACAGTATCGAGGGATCGTCTTAACGTTATACAAGTTCCAATTTCTTCGTTGAATTTTGATGCAAGAGGACCGAGAATATACATCATCTGTTGACATATTGTATTAGCCGGCATTACCCACAATAACGAATCGACTTTGATAACCAGTGACGTCGAAAAATTTTACTAGAGAATAATTTTGAAACATATCGCCTATCTGTTCACAATAGTTGATATAAATATTAATTTAACAACAAGGTAATTTTAAAAAATCAAATAATTTTACTTAAATTACCAATGTTTTTACAGCCTTTCGATCGTTGTGAAAAATATCCAGATAAATACCAATAAATTTTAAACTTTTCACGTACGAAAATTTAACGCTATGTTCTGATATTACGTGAACAGTAAATATAATAATTTATTATATATTCGATATCTATTCAACTTATTGAGTCACAAAACAGAAAATCGCTTATGAACTGAATAGCAACCGCTTGCTTGCCAACTTTCCATTAAAACAGAAGACAATGTGGTTCTGGTTGATTTCACTAAACCAAATGCGGTAGTAATGTTTAGTATTTAGGTTACAAATGATTTGAACAAGTAGATTATGGATCTGGCTGACGGCCGCTGAAAGCGTTCAGCATTTTTGCGACTACGATATTATTGAGGCAAAACTCTGTTGCTATTTGAGGCGCCTTCGTGAGTCGTGACCAGGCCAATGTGCGATGTAAATAAATAAATGCGCCCGGAAGAATAGGCACGACTAGTACTTCATACTTCGCAAATTGGAGTCAAGAAAGAATCTTTAATTGAAATTTAGTGACGTATGAAATTTGTTAAAAAACATTATAATATTACGTAATCCAAAATTTAGTTTCAAGCACCTTATCAGATATCATGTCATACTTCAATGTCATTAAAATATGAAATTTTATGCATATGCAAAATATTCACTTCAGGCCTGGTATTCAACAGATTTTCGCATTATAGGAAAACCAAAATTATTTATAGTTTGTTAATATTTCAAAAAATTTTTTCACATGAATTTATCAAAAACTAAAAAAAAAACTCAACATTTTCGCCAAAAATTCTAAATGTGCATTTGCAAATATTAATTTCTAGCCAGATATTAATATATTTGATTTATAAATTATTAATATTTCTAAATTCAAAGTTAATGGATGAGATTGATCACAAAATTGATTTATCAGAAAATAGAAAAAAAAATACTAATTTACCAACGTTTCCTCCAGAAATCCTGAATTGACTTTAGAAATTCAAAAACAGTTTGTTGGAAATGGTGCTGATTAAATTTTTTGTAAAGATAAACCCTACCGTTTCTTCGCGATTATTCATTTTTTTACTATTTTAATGAAACTTTACATTGTGATAAAATATGCTAAAATTTTATAAGTCAACAAAAAGTGGTTTAATTATAGAAATTCCCTAAAAAAGTTAGCACAATTTCAAATGTAGCTGAATCTCAATTCTTTTATATTAAGTCAATAAGATTATTCTACTTCTATTATTAATATTATTATTCTACTATTAATAAGATTATTCAAAAATATCAGAAAAACAACGTAATGTGCCTCAAAAACACTTGAACCTATCTTAAATATACAATTATTTAATATATTATTTTCTAAAGATATATATATATATATATATATATATATATAATAAGTAATTTTCAAACGGCATAATATAAGTAATTTTCAAATAAAAAATAATGGAAAATATTAGAAAACGCTATCTAGATGCATACAAGACAATCACATGGTAACATAATGATATGCAAACATTATTTGCATAAACTTAAGAGTTTTTTCATTAAAATAATACGTTATAAAAAATTAATAACGTAATAATTGCATTATTGAGAATAAATTTCTATAAAAAATTAATGACATGATAATTGTATTATTAGCAATAATATTTTAATATAAAAACCGCAGAATGTAAAAATAAGAAAATCATAATTATAAACAGTATTTCTAAAAATGCGTGATGAACATGTTAAGGATAGATAATATTATTGACGAAAAGCAAGGATAATAAAATCTTCAGAGCATAGCCTCATGTACCAGAAAAAAAGATTTAAAATATCTTTATTAGAGGGCGTCCATTAATCACGTGAGCGCTTACTAACAAGAAGGATTTTTGAACCCCCCTCCCTCTTGGTGATACTTGGTAATATTTAAAATTATCCCCTCTTCCTCACCAATTATCACGTGTATTTTTAGTACGTAGAAAAAAATCCTTAGAACTTGCCCATTTTTGAAAAATTTTAGATTTTTTTTATTGAGGTAATAAATGCACGCGATATCTTGTAAGGCCCTACCTTATGTGATATTTTGTAATTTTTTGCTAAACCCCCTCCTATTTCGTCATACAATTTTGTGCCATCATCGTGATATAAATACTCAAGGATAAAATACATTAATAACAGAAAAAATGTGAAGTGCATTATAAGAATTGTCATTGATCAATAACTACTTTTTGAAAGATTATTGTATTTGTATTATTACAGATCAAAAACGTTAGTAAACAATTGCCATACATCAACTATCTTCAATCGGTTCGAGCATTCCCTGATACCGGAAGAAGATATCCCTTTATCCTGAACGTAAACAAAGTTAATATGAACGTTATTCGGATAATGTCGCACGACAACGGGATAAGTTGACAGGTTATTCGGGTCTGCGTAGCGCGAGGACGAAAACCAATATGCTGTGTACATCCTTCGTAATCTCTTCAGTGCACGGTTGTTGGTTCGCGGGATCCGAGAAGCGAAAAGACTGCTTCTCTGTATAGCAAAATGAGGTTCGAAGCCACCGTGCGTGAAATATGACATCGCACTGCTCCTACGCCTGCCGGGAGAAGGCGATGGGCAGACCACCCCTGCGACCTAAAACATCACCCACGCTAGGCTAGGGCTATCAACTTCGCGAACAACTCCAACAAAGCACAGAGCAGACTTAGAACGCATCAACTTATATGTCGGAGGGAGGAAAACACATTTGAATCTTTTGAGCAGGAAACTTATCGATATCCTACACGAAACTAACAAACTTTTACAGGATGATTCGTACTAAGGATAATGATATACTAAGAAACATTTAATTTTTTAAAAACTATTTATTACATATGAACCAAAAAAACTTAATAACAATGTGCAAGATTCTTCATTGCTGGTGTAAATATTTTATTCCATGGTTTAAAGAATGTCTTATATGAAGGTAAAAAACACACACATTTTATAACTAAAACTTGCTCAAAAATCTTAAATGAAAAGTTGAACGTGATTACGTAGAAAAGGAATTTGATTCAAATATGTACATAACATTTTTTAAGGTGGTCTTCCTATGTGATGGGTTGAAAAAATCGATTTTTTTTTCATAAATTGCTCCCTTAACATGTCTAGAATACGGTAGTAAAGCGATTTTAGAAAATTCGAAGTCGTTTTAAAGATACAGCAGGTAAAAGAAAGAGCGGTTCGGAGCGCTGAGTTGGCAGTCAGAAACTTTAAACGCGTTTTTCTCAAAACTGTGTTTTTCAAACTTTCCTCCATTGTATATCAGAAACGGCTGGACCGAATTACTTGAAATTTACAGGACACACTCAATATATTTAAACATGGAATGAACTATTATCAATCGAAAATTTTCAAAACTTCGATTTTTTTATAGCAAAAAACAAAAAAAAAACGCCTAATTTGGAACTTTTATTTGAAATGCCTATCAAAAATCCAATTTTTTTTATATTCAATTGATTATAGGTCATTCCGTGCTTTTAAGCCTACAAATTAAAACGCCGTTTATTATTTTTTTTTCAGATAAGCCGATCAGCCGGAATAGTGGAGGAAGTGGAAGCTCTTTTTTTCGAGGCGTTCAGAGCGCTGTAACTCTAGTTTGACTGAATATTTTTAGCTGAAATTTTATATTTATACTGTCCAAATATGTGTTAATAAATGATAAGAAACTTGAAGCTCTAAATATTTACTGGTCGTAGAAAAAAAATCCTAAAATATCCCTAAAAAACAGGCCGTCACATATGAATACCCCCTTAAGGCAATGGACAAAAACGTGCAATATTTATCAGATATTTAATTTTAATAGCTTAATTAACATAAAGACAATAGTTTATTAATATCTATACAAAAACATAGTTTTTACATTTTACTTAAATTATATTTATCCATTACATTCATATATTCTTATGACCGTATATGCAAGCATTCATAAAAAAATTATTAAACATTTCTTATTTCCATTAGTTTTTACATTATTCTATTTTCTTTATCGTAATTAGATAGATAAAAATTATATTAGTTAGCTATTTATAAAAAATTGCACATTTAATAAGTCAATTTCACAAAATTCTGTTAGTTTAAAAATTTATTTTTTTATTAGTTAAAATTAAAATTTTGGCTAGCCGTTTCAAGAACTTTTCCAGAGTTTTCACAAGCCCTGTCGGTGAGCGCTCAAGCGCAAGACCAAAAATACTGCAAAAACGAGGGGTAAAAAATAAATTAATTCGCGAATATTTCCTTCCGAGACTTAAAAAAATCTTAAGTACAATAAACCGAGGAAATACGTTTCATATTAGTGGTCGCACCTCAATAAAAATGTCAAAATGATATAGTTCCAAAAAATAGTTTTAATTGTAGTTGAAAAAAAAAACACGTGGAAAAACATTAGTTTCTTCACGCGATGAAACAAACTGCAAATAATAAAAATCGCAGATGACCATGTCCATTTATTGTCGTTAATTGCCAAAGTTGTCATTAATTTGCTATGATTTGGAATTTTTTGTAGTAATCCACTATAACACAAATTAACACTTTTGTATCAGGTCATATTAATTTACTATTGCACATAGTTATTACATATAAATATCAGTAAAATTTATATATAGATACATGTTGAGGACTAGTTTTGTAAATAGAAAGTAAGTATATTAGATTCTATATTAATATACACATTCTTTCAAATTGACCCTCATTGGAAAGCAGATACTCTTAAAAAGTATCTAATTATTGCATTGACTGATTAAACATTCACACGAAATACAGTAATTAAAAAATTAGTATTAAATATAAAAAAACTTAAAATCTGTTCTACTATAATAAAAATTATAGCTAGTTTAAAAAAAGAGTTTTCACAAGTCTTACTAAAAAATCAAATCCACCGAATTTAATTTTTTTTAGGGGCATTTTTCGTATTAATAATAATAATGTTGAATGTTACAAATATATTTTTGAAAATTACTAAATTTCTTCAAAAAAAAAAAAAAAAAAAACAATATCTAAGTTTGTTGAGTAAAATGATATGTGTTTTATCCGTAACCCTTATGGAAATGTATTATAAGATGATTTCACCACATTTGATTTGATTTAAATTTAAAGTTATAAAAGGTTTTACATAAGGATTGAAATCCGGTACGGTGTACACAAAAGTTTATATGCCTAAAAATTGTACTTGTAATACTGAAGAATAAATAAGATAAAAATTTGAATCTAAATTTATATTAAAACATCATTCAATAGAATACGAGGTAAAACTAGCAGCATAAGTGTCTTTTCCCGTGATTTTCCCGATGTCCGAAATAGAGCTACCACCTAGCGAGTGGAGCTGGAGACGCTTAGCGGAAATCCTTGCAGCCGCGCGCGCCTCGGGAACGGTACGATCATGGTACGATACTTCAACTTCAACTTCAACTACGTACATTCTACATTTGGCGTTATCTTCGATCTACATTCTCACATTCTCACGTAGAACATAATTTATATCGTATGGAATTTTTGTCAGATCCAATCCACAGCAAAGAGGTGTAATAAAAGACTTAATGAATGATCGAGATCATATCTTAATGCGTCAGCGCTAACTAGAAAATCGTCGTTATATTAATAGACACATTTGGTTTATAACGCAAATTTTTATTAAACCATCCTTGGTCATTTTTATATAATTCAATTATCAACTATTCCATGTCCATTTTATGGTATGATATTACAATTTACAAGCATAAATAAAAATATAACTTTCCTAAAAGATGATAAACGAAGCTATCAAAGCAATATAAAATTTACTCTTGTCTCGTCACAGTAGAAGAACTATTAAATTGAACAAATATCGCAGCTTCTCAGATAATAATAAAAATAGAAAAATGCATCCTAATACATAAAATTAAAATATGTGTCACAATTGAAACGAACCAAGATATTCACGACTGTTTCTCTACAATTAGCACATAAGTGCAAAGGAGAAATTAGAAATTATTATTTTTAATGCCCTTTGAGTTTAAATTTATTTGCTGAAAAATATACTGTATTTCCAATATGAGATTAAACACACACAACTATGTATATTCTATGAGCTTGAGAAAGCAACCCAGTGGTCGACATTCTCTGGCTGATTCAGTAGAATTATGATCGAATACTGTCAAAAAGCTATTTTCACTTTTTATCATACGATATTTGAGATCTATACTTTCAAGTAAAAATCTGATACTACGAGTAGCCCAGGTTTGTTATCGAACCCTAGTATATAGGGTTACAAGAAGTGAAATGAAATATATCTTTACTATTACACCAAAATTGCAAAGTATTTCATTTTCCTCGGGGTCATTAAACTATGCTTCAAAATTTGCATTATTGAAAGCAATTAATTTTCCTATTTATGTTAGTGTGTTGTTTCATTCATAAACAATTATCAGTCGATTGTCACAAACAATGACACCTTAATTTCATGTATATTTAGTTATTATTGTCATAGAATCAAGATTCGTTGACAATGTTAAAAGCATAATTCTCATCCTAATCTCAAGGGTAAATATGCAATATGCCATTTCATTGTTCACTGAAGGTCACAATTTATATTATGCTAATTAGGCATTGTCACATCATTTCTTTTTATTCTCGGTTACATGCCGCCGGCACGGGTGCGATCTCCGACATGATTTAATAATAAATTGCAATAATACTTTAGATAAAACACATATAAGTCTACATTATTATAGTAATCCTAATAATAAATTAATCAAGAAGAGATAGGGCAGCCGTTGGGTTGCGGTTTATAAGGTAAGAAGTCAATACAACAAGCTTATAGGACTATCAAGTTCTGATTGCTGTTGATGACATAGAACAATAACGACTTGTAGGACTCTATAATGTTAAAAACCATTGCAGTTCATTCAATTTTATATGCCAATTATGCTAGTTATTTTCGAAGAGACCTGAGACTTGAAAAAAATAACAAGAAAATTAGCAAATAGAGTTTGCACATGAAGACAAACTTCTCTTTTAAATCAAATATATGTAGGATATTCTTCATATCATTCGATTGCTTTCTAAGCCATGTAGTTAAGAAGTATTACCCAAAATCTTTATAGGACCTTTAAGTTCAGATTGTTGTTTTATAAAAAAAAATATAGTAATCATTTAAATATCATTTTAAGGGTGGAGCCTTTAAAGTCGAAAGCAAAGGGACAAAAGTTAAAGTTAAACAATGAAATTTTGATGAAATAAATTGAGCAGTATCAATGATATATTTATATCTATTCCCTTGTGATAATGCCCTATATAAGAGGTAGTTATAATTAAAATTATAACCGTATGCATAATAATATTCCTCCGTGTGGAGGAGACGACGCACACAAAAGCGTATATTATAGAATGTTTTGCTTATTATGAATGTGGGAACCAACATGGGAATAAACAAAGAAGGCAAAAGTGACAGACAAGTAGATTATTGTCGGGTAGAGGTAAAAATATATGTGAGACTGAAGCTCAATAATCCTATTAGGTGTGGGAAATATTCGCATGCTCAGAACTGAAGGAACAATGACTACATTATGCATACGAACGAGAGTTATATAAGATTGTAACGATGCCAATGTCAGTGAATATTAACTTAACCTAGAGCCCTAGAAAAGTAAACAACAGAAAATATTTATAAACGAGCCAGAGCCAAAGCCAAAGCGAATTCGGTTGGATGTGGTCATAGAGCACCCAGACCAAGAGCTTTCGATGTTGGAAGTTTCTTCTCTGAAAAGCGCAATTGTGGGTTTGTGGGCACGAAACGCATTTTACGAATGCAGAAAGAAGTAACATATAATTTGATTTTTTTAAAAGCTCAAAAATATACATATATACACAAACACATAAAAACACATAAGTGCCATGTAAGGTCTGTTCAAAAAGTTTTCGTAATTTTCGTTTTTTCAAAAAAATATTTATTTATTCGTCTACATTAATGTGGTCCCCTTCAAAGTAGTCCCCCCCAGATATAATACACTTATGCCAGCGTTTTTTCCAATTTTCGAAGCACCCTTGATATTCACTTTTTGATATGTCCTTGAGCACTCTCGGCGATTTTCTTCAATCGAGGAAAACCGCCGTCCTTTCATGGGTCTCTTCAACTTTGGGAATAGGAAAAAGTCACACGGAGCCATATCTGGTGAATTTTTGCACTTTGCAACACTTTATTTCATTTTTTACGCAAAATTTAATACAAATTCTTTGACTTTTTCAATTCTTCCATTGTAAAAATCGCCGAGCTCAGAAAAACACGTCGAACCTTAGCGACTACCACAGACAAAGTAAACAGTGAATATAGCTGAAAATTTCATCATACTTTAGGGGCATGTATACCAACACAATAAAAAAAAAATTTTGACAATTAGACACTCCAGACCCGCGAAATTAATTATTAGTAATTCCGGGTACTTTTTGAACAGACCATGTATAATGCAAGTTAAGACACGCTCATGAGTAAATGTTATATCATTTCCGTTTAGTTTCATAATTTCATGTGATTTCAGATATTAATAAGATACTCATATTTAGATTATGACCACTAACAACGGATAGTAATAAATTAATGTATTTTATTATCATTTCCCAATGATAACACACCTTTTATAATTTTCAATGAATGCAAATTATAATTTTCAGTTTGTTTCAGTTTTTCTATTTTTTTTCATCAATATTTTAATCTTTGCAAATGATAAATTCATAATATAGTTAATTGCTTTGACAAAATTTATCAAAATAATTGTTGATAATTTTCATGAAATTGCATGGATTTAAATTGACGCTGAAATAGCACATTCATTCATAACGTAGACGTAGCATGGTTCATGAGCACGCATAGTAAGTATTACGGCAAACAATGAAACTCTTACTTTTCAAATATGCATGTTTATAATTATGGCGGTAAAGACTTTTTGAAAATGGCACACATTTCAAAACTGACAAATCAAATAAACAATTTGTCAAATTGATCATTTTACAGCTAAGAAAGAACTGATCTATAAGTGTTTTAACAGTAAGAGTCTCATTCCCGAATTTCGAACATTACAACTAGATGAAATGGCTTGTGATTTTAGACAACTTAGCAGACTTGAGTCAGAAACTGGGCTATCCATCTAATATAGGTCTATGAGTAAATATCAGTGTTGAATGATGTGTTATATAGGTGAAGAAACACCTGTGACATGGAACAGTGCCCGAGGGTGGACGTGCGCGCTTTTGTACGATATGTAATAGCGATACAAGCCAACATAATATAGAAATCTGAACAAAATCGAATGGTTTGTGGTCAACGTAACACAGACAATCCGCCGATCGATGCATTCACTGAACCAAGCCGATGACGTCTCCGTATTCATCTCGTTTCCATAACGGTTACAAACCGATGCTGTCGCCTGATTTTCTCGGTCGATTTTCAGTAAGCCATAGTAGTACGTGTTCGAAGTGCTATTTAGAACTTATCACTTTTGTCGTGATTCGTTATATCCGCATTTCTATGGAGAAGGTGGCAAAAAACTGAAAGCCGCACTTGCACGCCGACTCGACTACGATAAAGGGAGAACTCGAACTCTTGATTGGGTTGAACGCTACGATATGCAAACGACCGCTCGATTGCATTATGATCGCTCTCTGGCCAGACCAAGTCGACGACAGCAAAAAATATCCTTCTTATTAACACCATAATAAAAAAAACCGTATCCGGCAATAAAATATATCATCTCATATTAAAAGATCTACTGAATTATTTACGTTACTACGTTCCAAAATTTGCAAGAAAAAGTGGCATAAATGTACTAATATTATAAATCAACGATGGTGACTTATAGCATAAGTAGTGCTGAGATAATTAGATTTTAGTAATAAAAATTTATTATTACAAAAATAAATGTAATTATTACTGAAGTTTTTGAATCTTTGCAAATATATTTTTATCCGATAAATATATTTTGAGAGGCGCATGTTGCAAAATTCTAATTTTACGAAGAAATTTTGTTCATTAATCCTAAATACTTTATCGATTTGCTTTTGGATCAAGTCGTGAAGAAACTATTTTGAAATATCCTGCATAAGCAGAAGTTGTCTATAAAGTGAACATTTCAACAACCTATGACATTTTGTTCAATCACCCTAAATATTCTTTCGAATTGCTTCTGGATTATGAAAAATTTGTAACAAGTCCTGAAAGAATTATTACAAATAAATAAACTTGATATTTTACCTCGACTGATCTCATTAAGTCTTGCACAATTATGTTTCGTATTAAGGTTAAAGTAATAAGCGTACGTAACATTTTTTCTGAAATATTTATTTTTTGTTAGGCATAAATCTATGTAAAAAATACAATGCAATAAAAAAGCAATAACTACATATGATCAGTAATAATGCGACGTCGATATACACGAATCGGTTTGTAATCGTAACAATGAGCTTAGAAATTGTGCTTTTTATGTTTATATGTGATAAATAGTTTTGCTCGGATGAACACAGCTAGTGGTATTAACATAAATTTTCTAGTTTAGCAGATTAAATAAATTTAAAGTGAGAATAACGCGAGTAAAATAATTCGCTTTTATATGATTTATTGTTACTATGCCTTTCAAATACATTTTCATCATAATAGTGATTAATATAATATTATAAATAAAATTAAACATTTCGTTAAGACAAGGTTTAGTTTATATACAATATGATACAATGATGGACAACAACAACAGCAGCAACAGTTCCCACGATGCGACGCAACGGCCGATGGTGATAATACACGGACACTAAAAGTATTAATCTCACAAGAAGTTTTACTTTTTTTCAGCTCCTAAACACCCACACCAATATATCGTTGTAAGGTAATTGACGATAATCACAAGTTTTATCATAAAAAACATTAATTCATGAGCGGCAATCGTATGGATTTCGTGCTATTTATCAACGTGTGACATGTCGGTACGAAAAAAAGTAGTTTTCGAGGGCGACCTATAACGAGCGCGGCACCTATTATTTTTTTATCAATATATTTAATTTCCCATTACATCTAGTGAAACAACCAGTAGCTAATAGTGATATAAACGCTCTATGTATTATGTGAATCATTATTTACAAAGCGCGTTATTTAATTTGGGAAATACACCGCTCGATGACGGCGTCGTTCTTTTAATTCATACGAAGTCATGAAAAACGTTAACTAAGCCAGAAAAGAGTCGACAAATAAATGCCTTTCGACGTCCGTGCAAGTTTTTGACTCTAATCATGGGAAGGAATGGCTTCGGTCAATTGTCTCGGGAAACGAAACTCGTGGGACTCGGCGATTAGCAGCCTGAGGATTCAGACTGACAATTTTCGCTTTATTACTGACCTTATTTTTTGCCTTACGAGCTGGATTGCTCGATTTTATATAATGTAATGTGTCCTTTTCCCGTATTTTCGAGCTCCACCGTATTCCCGTTCCCGACTGACACAAAAGCCACCGGTCACCGGATGTGTTCTTCGATCGTGCAAAAGAACAACGAATATAAAAGAAATATGCATATAAACCACTTCGTGTACACGTAAATATGCAAACACTGTTCTTTTTATGAACATATTCAAGGAATAAAAATAACTAACAATAAGCCAATGACTGCATGCGCGCTTTGCCAACAGATTCCCAAGTTATATACCACCATTTGAAAATGGAAAAGGACTCAGCACTAATTCAAGTTGTCATTCTATCCAAATAGAATATAAACGAAGAGCGCGAATTAAAATTTCGTAATGAGTACGAATTGTTTTATTATTTTGACATATAATTAATTTGAAGAAGAACAACCATAACTAATTGTAAATCCATTCCAATTTAAATCAACAATTAATATATTACTAAAAGCATTGTAACCAAACGTTCGTCGTATAGGTACGTATCTATTTGTTGTTAATTCAATGCCACCGGTATCGCGTAGTCAGCGCGACTTGCCCGTGTTGCCGCGACTCATCGGCGTATATTTTCTCCGGAGCAAGGACGTCCCACAACACACTGCCGCCGCTGATACTTATTCATTACCGCACCGATAATTATACAAATGTATAAATGAAATAATATTGTTTTGTCTCTTAATATGACATTATGCCTCAAACAAAATTGCTGAAATTTTAGATTGAATGAAGAGAACTCAACCATCATACCGGACGTCCAATCACTGGATTGGCATTCGATTTGAGTTTTCTTTAAGTACTACCAAAAATTCTGAAAAAACAGTATTCTGGAGATTTATGTAGAAAAATTGAACTTTTGAAAATATAGGAATTAAATTCTCAAACTATTTACAATTTGCTTGATTTTTTTTAAACAATGAAGATAACTTTTTATCGTCTATATTAATGTATGTATTAATAGATCAACCAACACCAATGGGTTTTGATTTGAAGTATCTACTATTTTTGCAGTTCATCGGTATAATATAATGCTTAATTTAAAAATTATACCGGTAACTTTAATTGAAATTTCATCAAACGTATGACTTAAAATTCGTGCATGGTTTTTGCGACTTGTTTTGAAGACTTTTGATGTTTTAAGAAGCCAAAAAAGTAATGAATGAAAAAGACGTGAATTGCCCATAAAAAAATTCAAAACATTCCTGTACGTGCACTGATACCAGACAAAATCTGGTCGAAGACTAATCTGTTAGAACAGCTACTAGATGGATCTAATTTCAAATATAAATTGTAAAATAAAAACAATATTAAAAAAATAATATCCAATAAACTCTAGAAAAACTGCAATTTATTCAAAATCTCTACTTCAAACAATATTTAAACATAGACTATAGTTTTAGGTAAGTGTAGCTTTCTACTTCTACACAAATGTAAATCTGTGCATTATTAATTCAAATGTATTTATAATAATTGCAGTTTTAACTATAGTTCTAATAACAAATATATTTAACCAATGTTTCAAGCCGAAACTTATCAGTTTTAAAAGAAAATACTTCTATCCCACACATGACTATCAAAATCGAAACGAAAAAATAGTTAC
>NW_020538040.1:181658508-181688887 GCF_003426905.1 Ctenocephalides felis | reverse complement strand
TGGAGTGATAAATATACGTTCAATATAGATAATTACCTTTGGTACAAATACGAGACATAACGTAGCTGTTGTACAGAAAATAATAAATAATGATATAATAACAAACATGGCATCTTTACGGTCAGATAAGACTATGCTATTGCTGCACCCATGATGCACATCAGCACGACATTATAGACAGATAGTCCGACATGTTTAGAATCATTGAGCGCGGGAATAGAAACGTGACGTGTCTCCCAGGCCAGAAACGCTCCAAAATCTAAAAATTACATTTACTTATAATCTAATTAATACCTTAAAAATGATTAAATTAATGGAAAATTACCATTAATAGTCCTTGTAAGCGTATTTACACCTACGAATATCGTCATTCTTTCAGATTGACAATATTCATTTTCTCTCACCACTAGCACATCTTCCGAAGTAGGATGAGGCTATTTCAATAAAATACAATTTTAGTAAAATAACTTATACTAAGTAACAGCAGTAACAAAAATACGAACATAAGGTTCCATTTGTTTTGTCGCTCTGTAAAACGGATCTGCAACTTGCCAAGTTGTCATAATTGCTAAATCTACGGCTAACAGGACTCCTACGACCATGAACAGTTGATAATCTTTGATTACCTATGAATATAAATATTCAGGGCAAATAAAAAAAAATTGTTTTTTTTGCACATTTACAATATACCTTTTTATTTAATTTAACATCCGTAAATATGCTATGAACTCTCCATGTCTTCGAGAACATTGCTCCAAACGCAAGGCTGAAACCAGCCATAAGCAACCAAGCTCTGGCCGTGCATATATAAGGGAAAGCGCGAACGCTGCTGAGACCACTATCAAGTCCAAGAAATATTACACTGAGGTATGTCAACATGCAGCCAACTATGATCAAATTGTTCAAATGCGGGCTGGACATTTTGATGTACCTATAGAAAGTAATAAATTATTGTTAACAATATATAAGATGAATTCTGTGTGAATGTAGGTATATAAAGTACCTCTGATTTCTGTTTTATATTGATGGCTAGAAACACGGAAGCCATAACGATGCCGAGCGCGGCGCAGCTAGCGAGCACAGCGTAAATTGTGATATTGACCTGGCTGTGTTCTACTAGATGGAGTGTCCTGTCCTTAGGCGGAGCGCGACCTATCCAGCGCAACGGCTCGCCAAGCTCCAGATCCAGCCTTTCATGCTGGTCAGTAGTGTTCGGTACATATTCTCCAACCTAAATACGATAAAAACAATCATTGCAATTGATTAGAATGGACAAACCAATGTTCTCAAATTTCTATTACCTTAACTTCAGCTCCGTTTTGAAATTGTTTGAGTAAAATGCTGGCGCGACGTTCATTATCATAAAACCTCACAGGACCCTGAAATTATATTTTCACATCAAATTAATTTAGCCTCACAAATTATTATGATTTTACCATACCGTGACTCCTTCAAAGCTGGTATTTTTGAGCGCCTCCAGAAACAGAGCGCCCCACATAGGATCACGATACTTAAAATCTGCCACAGACTGCTCACGTTTCAGAGACTTTACGCGTTGGGCAACGTGCTGTATGGCAATAGCCACTGCCCAAATTCCATCATATGTATATCCATGAAATCTTGAATACTCGTTACCTCGTCTGCTATCGTACTCGGCTTGATACTCGTCCGCCGTCTGAAGGTGATTTAATTTTAATAACATATTGACAATACAAAACAAGAGACTACGTTTTTTACTTACGATTCCTGAGATTGTAATGTGTCCCGACGTAGACAAAGGTAACAGATCGGTCAGGATAGTCGATTCTAAAGCAATTGTTAATTCTTCTACAGTACAATTAATGTCTGTTGGCTTAGTCCACCATTCTGAATTATAGTTTCCCATAATAAGCCACTGGTAAGCACGACCAAACATCTCGAATCTAAAATGATATAAATGGAGATGCAGCTGATGAAGGAAACTATAAGCAGCTTATGAAGAAGTTAAAAAAAAAAACTATTTGAAAACGTTTGTCTACTATTCAAATAGAAGAAGTATCACCTGAATGCTTCGCAGAAAACTCTTCTAGCCCAACTTTCGTTAAAATTGCCCAAAATCACCCGGACGTCTTTGTTGCGCAACTTCCACAGCGCGTCTGTGACATCCGTAGTAAAACTTTGTGTTTCAACCACTTCGAGTCCCAGCATATCCAATTCGGCGACGAGTCGATTATGGGCCTCAATTGATATAATAAATGATTATTTCTATAAATATTTGTTTTAACTAGTTGCACTATCTATTATCAACTCACGAGTGAATATCTAGGTTCGTTCTGGTACACTGTTCCGACCCTGGTCCAATTGAATTGTCGTAGTAGAGCGAGTCTCGGCGCATTGAAAGCGTTTTCCGACGGAACAATCCTAAAGAAGTTGGGAAACGCCTCGCTGGTGAACATCGGATGTGTGTCGGCATAGGAGAGCTGCGTCAGTTGCCAGTGTTTGGAGGCCTTCGCTATCGGATCGGTGACGTGCGTGCAGGCAGCGCCGAACAGCATCAGCTTGTGAGGACCAGAGTGCATCATGTCGAAGAACGCTTTCACTCCTACCGCGGCGTTACACTGAAGAAAAAAAAAAGGATACACGATGTAAACATTGATCACAACACATTAAATAATATTCAGTCATACAAAGTGCTATACCAATATCAACGTTATTTTGCTAATAATTGTATATGTGTAAGATTGAGACAACCTTCCTGCCGATAGTTCTTTTTTTCCGATTTTTCTTATATTTCCTTTTAACCTTCTTAGTTTGAAATTTATATTTCTATTATATTTGCAATTATTTTTTAACTAAATTCTCATTTTGATACTCGGCTTATTTTTATTTCTGATTTAAAAATTTTACGCAATCGCCAGAATCAAGACATTAATCAATTTCAAACTTGAAATTGTATTGTCAATATTCAAACTATACTGACACAATATTACAAATATCTTAAAATTCACAAAGAAAAAGCTCATGTATTATCCAAAAAATCGATTTGCTAATTTCATGTCTAGTGATTGGGCCGTTCAGCGCCAAATTTGAAAAAAGTATCTGTGTTTGTGTAAGCCAAAATTTAACATTTCTTAAGAACAGCTGTTTTACTTTATAAAAATATATACAATAATTTCATAAAACTTAAAAATTAACTAAAATCATTAATTATCATTTACTAATTTCGCATGAGAAGTTGTTGTAACGATGTTCTCGAAAACTCTGCCTTTTCAGGAAATGCTATGATGCCTAATTAAAATTGGCAAAAGGTCTTGATGGCCCCTTAACACGCTATCGAGGCGCTTTATCAAACTATTACTCGTCAAATACCGAAAATATTTTTAACACTTCTTAAATGACTTGAGAAACTAGTTGGATGTATTAACATATTTATTTTAAAGTATTGATATTGTTCATATAATTGCAATTACAAATTAACACGTGTATGACAAAGCAAACTTAAACAAAATTAAATAAACTATTGGCGAAAAATATAAATTTAGTTTATATGTTAAAATATCATACTTGCAAAGAAATAATGAAGTTGATTCATGATGTTTTGTTTTGGCATCTAAGCAAGAAGTTATACTGAACACCCGGCGCGTTTATATTCGTTATTGAAAATCATTTGGCAATTTCGTGAGTCATTTGAATTGAGATCAACGCACTTTTTAACATAAATTACTATAGTACAACTTATACTTATGTTGTACTTATAGTACAACACTATCATATTTTATCAAATAAAAAAAATTAATATTTAGAAAGGTTTCATTTTTATAAAAATGTTTCAAAGTTTTTAAATAAAATAAATTGATTTTTTTTCAATTTAAGGCAAATAATTCAACAATTTCTTTAAGTACTCAAAAATTCCAAATATTTAACAATGTCGAAAAAAAACATACTGAAAAATTTATAAATAAACAAAATTTAAAATGAATGAATATTATACTTATCACAAATAAATATTTTACAGAAGGAACTTTTCCAGTTCAAGTTGATAAAGTAAGACATTATGAGTGCTTTAAAAAGCTTCATTAATTCATTACCGATCATTTTAATGGTAATTGATATTTTGATAAGTTCAGTTTTTATATTTGATTGTTAATTTATAAAAATAGAAATTCTACTATTGAACAAGGAATTTTTATTTAAAATTGTACAGTTTCGAAATAAATGCATTCCACTATTATGATTTTCATAATGTAAAAATATATTATTTATAGTTTTTGGTATAAAACCTTGATTAAATAGTGTAACTATATGTACTCAATTTTACTGATGAGACATATTTGTTCTCAGCTTTCAAATCAAACATGTTAAGAAATTCAAAGATGTTAGAATAAATGATCAATAGAATTTTTGAATGCCCCAAAATATGTTCAAAAATGTTCAATTTATGAAGTCGCCGACTTCAACACAGTGAGCAATGAACTACGAACACATTCAGACAATTATAAAAGCAGCCTTGAGGATCACCCAAACTCACTTGTCAGAGAACTTTGTCATATCACTACCAGAATTGAAAAGAAGTCATGTAAAATTAATATGTGTCAGCCGCAAAATCTCTGAGAATGGTTAGAAGATTCTGTATTTTAAAAAGTCCTTTTTTAACTTCCCGTAGGGTAAGTTATTGTAATGGGCCGAAAATCGGAATTGAAATTTTTTACATTTCTCGACGTTTTGAAGGTTTCTGAACGTTTGGCATACCTCAGAAAAAATGGATGTGTGTGTGTGTGTGTGTGTGTATGTATGTGTGGATACAAATTTCCAGTCACGTTTTCGGGCGCACCGATCAACCGATTTGAATGGTTCAAAAACATTCGATTCCTATTGATAGGGAGAAGAGCTGATAAGTTTTTGGCAAAGGCAGGTCCAGCAGTTTCGGAGATACGGAGCAAAGAGTGCAGAAAATAGAAATCGAGTTTTTGAGAGAGAACGGAGTATCTGATTTGAATGATCTAAAAAACATTCAATTAGTAATGATTGGGAGAAGTGTTTATTTTTTTGGCAAAGGCAGGCCCAGCCATTTTGAATATACGGAGCTAAATATGTAAAAAATGGCCGTTTTTGAGAGAACTAAGCGTCCGATTTAAATGATTCAAAGAACTTTCTGCTTGTCTTAACAAATAATCGATTTTGGAAAAAATTGTCCCTTTTTTTTTAAGTTTTTTGTATATCGAAAATATTTATTTTTAATTCTGACTATAGTTCTAATATACTTTACAAATAATTTCAACTCTGCAATTCAGTTTATTAATTTATAAATATTAGACAATGTTACAATATTTATAATAATCTATTTGAAAAAATTCAGTAATCATCCTAGTTCCAGCAATTTGCCTTAAGGCACGATGCCACCCACCCCACTAGTTATCCTACAATTTCTATTAAATAATAAATTAAACAATATAACTTGTTCAAACCGTTCGCACATAATTATATCTCGTTCTCTCAAAAGTTGGAGCTATCTTATCTTAATAGAATAAAAATAAAAATGAGAAGAAACCCTTTGAGACGTCCCGTCGTGTACCGCTGTACCGCTGTACCGGTGCCGCTGTACCGTCGATCGTCATCGTCTGTTTCTCCGGAGAAGCCTGTTCCTTCTCCGCCCCATTCAGTCGTTCAGTCGTTCAGTCGTTCGTGTAGTAGCCTACGGGCAACTTATTGATTTCGCCGCACACGTAGCCCTCCTTCCGCGGCACGCGGATCGCGTCAACGCTACGTCCTTGTCCGCACGCAAACAAACACGCGAGAGATATCCTACCTACGACTACGAGTACGAGTACTATTATATGTAGGCACAATATAATATATAGCTCAGGCTCATAATATGAACGGTGTACACTTGTACAGTGTATGGTGTGCGCTATCGGTATACAACAGAATTTATGCGTGCACGCACACAGGGGCATTCGTTACCTTTGGCGCCTTGCTTTGTGCAACTAAATTGGCAGATTTATTCACGTGCTTAATAATATCAAGTGCATGGCATTGATTTAAGGGAAAGTGATGAAACTTCTCATTCTATAAACAAGTTTTATATGAATAAAATAATTATCAACTAGCTGGATTTGCTAACTTTATATTTTATCAACGTTTCAAGTTATTCTTGATCGAATCGACGAAATTTGGAACTGGTGGTTCATAGCATCATGCCTTATGGCGTAACGAAAACGAACTTACCGTAACGTAATTTATTTATTTTTTTCAAATGTTTTAAAAAGATTTTCTTGAGAATTTTGAAGATTTTTTAGAATTTTTTGTATCATCCATTTTTTTTATTGTAAGACCTTGAAACGTTAAAATATGCAAAAGTTTCCATTTTCGATTTTTTTGCTATTATTAAAACTCTACGAGAAGTTAAAAAGTATTTTTGTGTTTATATTTAACCTTTTCCCGAAATAATCAAGTTATATCTTATAGAGATGGACCGTATAATATACACCCTCGCAGTAATTTGTGATAACTTTCTCAATAAATGTAATGACAAAGACTAGGTTTCACGTAATTGGTATTTGTGAGTTAAAAGGTCGTTCGTAGCATCACCATCACCATCACCATCACCATCGCCATCAACATCAACATCGGCCCAGCATCCCGAATTGACACAATCCAGTGCGTGTTCTGACGATAACGCTACTTTTCCCTCTCCTAGTATGAAATAAATATTATGAGATCGCCGATTCGCCATGTCTTGCCACTTCTCATTTCAACTTTGCCAGGAATCAGATTTATGTAATACGTATCGATATCAAGAAATGAACCGGAAAATTTCACTAGTATTAGTGCCGAAAAAAATACAATATATTTTTTGCTAGATTATTATTAACTTTCCAAAGAGCAAGTTTATGTTTTCGCAAAAAAATCTAATTTCTAATTTTATGTTTTCTCGTTATTCTTATTCGAATGAGATCAAATTTGCAAAAAGTATGCGTGTATGTGTGAGCCGATTTTTGGCCTTTTGTCGACGTTTTCTCAAAAACGGCTGGACTGATTTAAAAAACGATAAGGACTAGCGCTTTCTAACTATTTCTTTGTAATTGACAGAAAAGCGTAAAATTTTTCCTCCACAATTTTTAATCGAGTTTATAAACTCAAAAACTGTTCGAAAGATATTGATTCGCGTTGATTAGTTTTTGATATAGATAGGCCGGACCGTTTCGTATATCGTTTGATCTTGTAGTCTGAAATAACATACTAAAATATTATAGGCCTACGATAAGCGCTTGAATTATAAAAATGCATTAAAGTTTAGTTCTAATCAGAATCTATACCAAAGCATATGCACATTATGTTGTGTTTCGTAAGTAGCTACTGATTACAGTTGACGTCCACACTTAAATATAGTTCGCATTTGCATTCGAGCCGGGCAGGCATTGGACGGATTATGTCAAATAAACAATCCGCCGCAACTGCCTTCCCGATTCGACTACGAATTTATTAATACACATGTTACTAGATTGAAAACCAAAAGTAAGTATACTTAAGTACCGAAGTTCTAAATTGTAATCAATAAAAATGATTTGTGCTAAGGTGATGAGGACATCACTTTTCTTACAACCACACAGTATTTTCGTAATTATTAAAATTTTTCTAATTATATCGTTAGTAACTCGATAGCTGAATGAATTTGTTCTATAAATTGTATTAATATCCGACATTAGCCATTGCTATTGCAATTAGCTAGAAAACCAATAAGCTATCGACGAAAGACACAATATTGACTCTTGGCTCATACATTAAATACAATGATGTTAATTATTGAGATTTTTATATTGAAATACTAAAGGCGACCGTAATACAGAGATCAGAGCCTCAGTCTTGCAACTACTAAAAATCTTGCGCTACATACAAGCATACAACCTGAGTAGTGATATACAAAATATATAAACCCAAATATATTTTTGAGTAAAACTACCCTTTGGCAATATATCACATACGAAAGTAAAAATTTCATCATAGATAGAAAGGACAACCATAGCGTTACCTCCTAATAAAGAGAGGTAGTAGAAAATACATAACAAAACCGCTCGTTAAATACATAGTTCTGATATAAAAAAATAATGAAATGCACGAGGAAACAATTTGCATGACTCAAAAAAACGTAGCACATGTGCTATTATGTTATTTAATCAAAAGTGAATCTTAATAAGAGTGTGCAACATAGAAAGTAATTGTGTCGAACTGTTTGTAATAATTAATTTTGCGATCGATTGCCTTTGCCTTTGCCTTTGCTTTTGCCTTGGTCTGATGTGGATGTGATGTGATTTGAGTTACTGCCTTGGTCTGATGTGGATGTGATGTGATTTGAGTTACTGACCGTGTCCACCACATGTGCAGACGGTAGTTCCGCAGGACTTCATTATGCTCGTTGACGTGGTCGATAGCCAAACGGACGCTGGGCATCACACCGCGGCCTGGAACAAATAAATACATACATACAATTCAAATTAACTCTTCATCTTTTCATTCCAATATAAATAAATATTTTAATAAAAATAAATAAATTGAACCGTCTTGTAAATATAGTCAGTGTACGGGTAATAAAACACAATCATTTTGTACGAGGCTATGCTGTAATAGACCTAATATAAGTTATCATATTTGAAAAATAGTATTTTACAAAAATAATTAAATTAAAACAATAATACTTAATTCTATAAATTTTGTTCTTTTGAATTTAAGAAAGTGTATAAGGTCAAACAACACTATACAATTTTAGGCATTTTTTTAAATTTCTTTTCCCACAGTCAAAATATTTGTATAAATTAGCAATGTAGAATTATATATCGCTGCATATACGAGGTCTGTTCAAAAAGTACCCGGAATTTTCGTTTTTTCAAAAAAATATTTATTTATTCGTCTACATTAATGTGGTCCCCTTCAAAGTAGTCCCCCCAGATATAATACACTTATGCCAGCGTTTTTTCCAATTTTTGAAGCACCCTTGATATTCACTTTTTGATATGTCCTTGAGCACTCTCAGCGATTTTCTTCAATCGAGGAAAACCGCCGTCCTTTCATGGGTCTCTTCAACTTTGGGAATAGGAAAAAGTCACACGGAGCCATATCTGGTGAATTTTTGCACTTTGCAACACTTTATTTCATTTTTTACGCAAAATTTAATACAAATTCTTTGACTTTTCAATTCTTCCATTGTAAAAATCGCCGAGCTCAGAAAAACACGTCGAACCTTAGCGACTACCACAGACAAAGTAAACAGTGAATATAGCTGAAAATTTCATCATACTTTAGGGGCATGTATACCAACACAATAAAAAAAAAATTTGACAATCAGACACTCCAGACCCGCGAAATTTAATTATTAGTAATTCCGGGTACTTTTTGAACACACCTCGTATAGCTAGCGTAATAGATTTATAATATTGAAAATTGATTGATGATTTTTTGTAGAATTTTCAATTAATAACGATCTTATTATTTTTACTTTTTCGTAACATACTATATTACACACAAAATGATGATAGTTACTGTGATTTATTTATTATGTGTGTGTATTTTATGTATATATATATAACTTACAAATCGTACAAATAACAATATAATTAAATTAGTAATTTGTTATTACATAATAAATTATGTTATTAAATAGTATATAGGAAAAATATAGAAGACCACTACATATATTAAAAATTAAAGCATTACTTCGTGACAGAAATTTTAGAAAAAACGTAGTTTTTCTAAACTTCCAAAAGCAAATATAATTAACTTTTAATTTTTATTACTCTTTACACTAGTAAATAATACCTACTTTATAATTTTTCTAAATAATCTGTATACTCATCCTTAATTAATGTTAATCAATCAATTAAAAAACATTGTCTTTGACAGAATAAACTGATGACGGAACGTATCTTGTCCGAAACGTCGTATTAAACATCTCATTAAACAAATTGTTTTTCATTATGGGTTTACTGTCGGAAAGAAAACAATCAATATATTGAAAAAATCCAGGACTTATCATTGAATATATGTTTATATATATATATATATATATATATAAATATATATACAATTTTGTGTGGGTCTATCGTATATTATTTAGATGGCTCCTGGGGCTTTGGTTCTAAGATCACAGGATTAGAATGCGAAATGAGGTCCTTAATTAACAATACCCAAGGATTCATTCCGAAACAAAACCGTTGACAAGCCAGCTTAACTTCAAATTTAGTTCAAAGCTAGAATTTAATTCAAATACTAGTTGATTTGTTGAAGTTATACCTGAATATTTGAGGTATGTAATTAACCATGTCCTGGTTTACAGATCGATTGAAATGTACTTGTAAGGGTGAGGTTAATTGTATGTATTTACTTGAAACTTTTTTAAAGGAAAAAAGTAATCATTTTGTTGATAGGTTATGATGCTATAATATTGCATTCTCATGGCGCTTTAATGTTTTGGTTATTGACTGAATCAAACTAATTCAGTTCAACTATCAAAAAATATACCAATAAACAAAATATTCTTTAATATAGTTAAAATTAATTGTTTTGTACTTATATTTGATTCAATAAAAACATATGCGCCTTCTAAAAGGCTAGTCGAAGAATGTACATCACAAAATCTTATATAATACATAGTTCTTATTGCTGTTCAAATATATAAAATAATACTATATAACTTTCAGTATATTGCGTTTTATATATAGAAACCAGCGGCCAAAACATCATGTAAGTCATAGGCTGCGAGTGATAAAATTGCTCTATTCGTCTTTATATGCAATAAAAAAATAGTTTCTTGATATCACTCTGACATTTTAGTATGATTAAATCTTTTGAAATTATTAGGTTGCGGTATTTTTATGACGTCTAGATCACTGAGCATACGATCCAAAAATGACATCATTAATCAGCACGATTTCCTACTGCTATCTTAAATTTTCAAAATCGGTTTAGCATTTTTTGCAAAAACGTTGATAATTTGCCAATTTTTATGCTAAATCTAAGGAAATGGCTCAACCAATACTCGTGTGCATAACTAATCGATCCGAAATCTTATCTAGTTTTACCAAATGGCTGTTAATTTAAAGATCAAATATACACACTCATATTTAATCCAAGTTTGTTCTCATTCAATTCAAAATAACTTAAAACGTCGAGAAAATAAAATTAATAAATTGTATTTTTTGGCAAAACTTAAACATAAAAAAATTAAACATACATTAAATTGAACTTAAAAAAATACTGCTATAGTTTCTGTGAAATCTGTGCCCAATTTCAGTTATAATGTAAACAAATCGATAAAAGAGTTAAATCACTTTAGTAGATATTGGGCCGGAAATCCAAACTCTCACTTGACAACAAGCTCCTGATCAAGCCTGTGTCCAGAGACTACAGTCAAAAGCCTTAAGATTGATATCCAAAGCCGCCCTGGTACGTCTCAAACAAAATTATTCATAACGATCTTCAAATGGACTCACTTCAGTACACGAAGTAATAAAAAATAGATGCATATCCCATCTTGACCGTCTCAGAAACCACGGAAATGCTGTAGTCACATTCACCGCTGAATCTTCGAATACAAGGAGAAGATTGAAGAAAAACAACACATCGATTTACTGTAAGTAATTAGGGCTCTCATTGGAGAGTTTCTTAAGGGGCACAACTAGAGTAACCGCCTAAAAAAGGTGATTTTTGGGAATTTATATTAAAAAAACTACTTTATCTATCATTTCAAAATTTTAGGAATATTTTTATACATGTTTTTAGAATGCATAGTAAAATTTTTGAAGAAAAAATTAAATATTTTTTAAGTTATCGTCGATCTCCAACGGCGCGACAAAAAAGGGCCCTTCACTGCTGTAGTGATTCCGGCCTTCTACGTGGATGAAATTTAAAAAAAAAAATCGTTAAACTAGATAATATTGTCTGTAAAATGAACTACGATATAGAAAAAAAATAAAAAATTGACAAAATGACGGCGTTTTTTAAAAAAAGTCGAATTTTACTCAAAATTTTGGTCATTTTTGGACTGCCAAAATTCGATTTTTGATCCAATAAAAAAATCGATAGTTCATTTTACGGAGAACTATATATAGAACATGTAAAAAAAATTTGATAGTGATCAGATCATTTGTTTTTGAGTAATCGCTGCAGCAAATTCGGAAAATTCTGTTTCGAGAAAAAACGCTGTTAAACATAAAATGATCGTTATACTATATACTATATATATACTATTTTAATGGCTGTAACTCAAAAACTATTTAAGATAATCGATTTAAAATTTTGGTATGTTATTTTTAAAGGTATAACCTATCGAAATATGGAAAAATTGAAAATTCGATTTTTTGAAAATTTCACACTCAAACATTTTGAGTTCACGTAGATCCTGAAAGCTTATAGAATATATAGATTCTAATTGGTGTTTAATTTGTAAACAAAAAAAATACCGTTTTGTTATATAAGTCAAAACTAAAGAAGATCGCCGCTCGGCTATAAATAGATAAGATAAAGAGCGTGATATTTCGAACAAACAAAGCTCGAGATCGGAATCGAGATCGAAATCGTAATCGGAAATCGCGTGCCATTCGCGGCACGTCGCGCTCGCGACTCGTTAATTTCATTGTCTTTTGCTGGTCGGAAGTGTCGCGGACGGTTTGTTTGACGGCGGCGTCTATCGTCTTTCAGATATCAACTATCAGGTCAAATCGCACGACGCACGCCTCTTCGACGACCCAGAACCAGACCCAGACCCAGGCATAGTGATACAGTACAATAAAATACAAGGTGTCTTATATGAGTAGCAAGATTGGCAAAAAGCAAATATATTGTTATTACATTTTATGTTATGTTTTTAACCCACTTTCTGAATAACTTTGTAGTATTCGGTTGTCCTTATTTAAAGGATCTCTTCAAAATCATATTAATTGTTTAAATGAAATTACGAAGATTGTTATCAATGTACATCCTAGAAAATTTACGTAAGTTTAAATTCACTGACATAATTTTCATTTACTATTCAAAGGATCCGTACGATCAAGACAAAACTTTGTCTTAAAAAAAGCATAATAATTAAGCATTCCATAATTACATACTATAACAAAGTGAATCTACATGTATAGAAATACACGGTGATAGAACATTATGAGAAAAATGCAAATTGCAATAATATGTGGCGATATCAAGCAGGCTGGTTTTTATTTGTAAAAAACAATGGGACATGTCATGTATATTTTTGATATCGTAATATTTTTATAGTTAATAAATTTATATATTTTTTATATGTCAGGAGTTTATACTTTAATATTAATTAAAACTCCCACATTGGTGACTCACGACGATGGAGATGAAGATAAAGGAGTTTTATTTTTCGAAGATTTAAGAAAAAATGATTTTGACGCAGCACCATAATCACTGGTCTTCAGAGACGACCTATAAGGTACGTCCAGTCCAATCCATCATAGTTAACGCACTTACTATCTGGATCAGACTTCCGAGGTTACTCATTTGGTATACCCAGACCTCAGTTTTTTTTTTTGCTGACAGAAAAAATAATTTGGAGCCTGAACTTTTCATTGGAATGCAATTTAACCTCTCTTTCTCTGTTAACTCAACAAATCGTCTTATAATGCTACCTCCCATTATCGGTGACAACGACGAGTCAAAACAAAATTTGATATAATTTATTGGATTTCACAATTCTGGACTCTTATGTCAAAGAAACCAATGATCCTGATTTGGATAAAGAGCCAACTTCTTTCTCTGATCGGAACTCATCAGATACGAATGCAACGCTTGCAGAAATGGAAACTGTACCCATAAATTATGCATTCTAAACATTAAGTAATTCTGATATAACTAATACCAATTAGATGGAGGCTGAATCTTAGAAGTTCACCGACATCGAGGTACAGGAAATTTTCCACAGTTTTTCATTAATCAGAACCTTATGCAGAATATGGAGTTGATGGCAGGTCGAATCACCACATACGGTGGATCTGCTGACGAAACATGGAAATTTGTGATTAACCAGTATTACAACACTGGTCTGCTATAATCTGCTTTCCCACCACATTTTTATAACGTGTTTCCCTGTGTTTTTTTTTTTTTAAACTGTGAGATCAACACTGGGCAGGGAGTGTGTGGCGATATCAAGCAGGCTGGTTTTTATTTGTAAAAAACAATGGGACATGTCATGTATATTTTTGATATCGTAATATTTTTATAGTTAATAAATTTATATTTTTTTATTATGTTGGGAGTTTCTAATTTAATATATTATCATAATCATTACGACTCCCACAAATATTATAAATATGAGCCCGTCATGCAATGGTTAAGGACGTGGGCTAGCACAAACTAATACTGGGATCGATTCCCATCAGCCACCAGTTATAATTTTGTTTTGCATAAATATAGAAATACAGGAATTGCGTTAATATAAGCGCTCTATGAACAAGAGACAAAACTGGAAAATTTTGAAAAGTGGAAAAGACTAAAGGATTAATTAACTAAGTTAGAAATTAGAAATTGGATGATGGATTACTTGTGCTACAAATGAAATAAAAAACTGAAAGCCGGAACATGTATATGATCTAGAAACTTTGATGCACAAGTTTGAGTGTGATAAAATAAAGAGAGAGAACTTGGAACAATAGTAATCGCATATCATAGAGTAGTTTGAATTCATTATTATATTAATAATTCCTAACTTACTTGTTCGAAAACGCTTTCTATCACAGTGCATTTCTGTTTTCCATCACAACGTATTTCTATATATGTATAAAATAGATTCACTTTGCGACAATATTAAACTTTTGCAATAGTAATTATGGCATGCCTAATTATCATGCTTTACTTGTAGCAAAGTTTTGTCTTCAAGCGAATTCAAATTAAGACTTATATCAATTTTGTGGTTTTCTTAAATAATTAGTTCCGCGGTGTTCGCAACAAAACAATTTTTGTAATTAAAATTTAACGTGTAACAATAATTAATAATTGTAATTAATAATTAATGCAGAATTCGGTTATATGAGATATTCAGTATATTTTCAGAAATAACTTTATAATTACAAGAATCTAAAAATAATTAAAATCTCACGAGTAGTATCAGAATTTGTTGTTATGTTACCATATTATAACTATTTCTAACAATTTGTTTGTTCCAAATCACGATGTATTCCTGTACATGTATAATATGAAGTCATTTTGCGACAGTATTAAACTTTTGCAATAGTAATTATGGCGTGCTTAATTAGCATCTTGACTTAAAGCAAAGTTTTATTTCACAATTGTACAGATTCTTTGGAGAGCAAATGTAAATTAAAACTTATATACATTTTATGATTTTCGAAAATAATTAGGTCTGCCATGTCCGTGGTGAAATACTATTCTTAATTGTAATTTAACGTTTTACAATAAAGATGAATTCCATTTTGAACAGATATGATAATAAGAATAACCAAATACTACAAAATTATTTGAAATATGGGTAAAAACATAAAAATGTAACCACAATATACTTAAAAAAGGGTAAATATATAAAATATAGAAAATGTGGTCAATACATGAGCGTGTCTTATTACATAAATAAGGACATCCAACTACAGCAATGCAATAGGAGACTAAAAAGTATTACAGTAAAGTATTGTAAATGTGATCTTTGAGTCATCTTAGCATATATTTTCAAACATATATTTTCCGTAATAAATTGATAAGAGAGATTGTTATCTCACCAGTAGCAGAATGTTCGACTCCCGGTCCGAAGGGAAAGAACCGGCAATGTAGACATCGAGTCGTCGTCCGGCCATCTGTTCCGGGTTGGGACGCTGGCAGTGGCCGATGGGCGCGTAGCATGCCATCAGGCACGACACGAACGCGATCAGCCGTACTTGGTGGCAACCTGCGGACCCCATCTCATCAGGACCAGGACACGACGGACTGTCCCGTACTGCTTGCCACCGAGAAGGGTCCGAGAGCGTAACCTGGAACAACAAATATAAGATAAACTTTTCTGCATCGCATTCGAGATACTATATAACTATACATATAAGACATTTTTAAATAGTAGTGCAGAAATATTCAGGACTAGTGGTGCATGGCAAATTGCTGGAACTTTGCATACCGTAATTTCTTGAAAGCTTTAAAACATTTTTGAAACATTTGAGAAAACATTTTTTGCGAATTTTTTTTAATCATATATTTTTTGAAAACTTTTGACGCGCGTAAGCGTCGCGTCATAGTCTAAAGGTTAAATATTATAAATCTTGATACGGTTCTGTAAACAAAAATTGTACTTATTTTTAAAATATCTATTAAATATCTGATAATTTGATGTGCATATGGTTTAATGATCCTTTAGACCGACAAATGGCATTTTTCAAATCTTGTCAAAACAAAAATTTGATCAATTATTCAGTCCATCAATATAAATAAAATGTTTTTTGAATTATTCAAATCGAACGCTCCGTTCTCTCAAAAACCGACTTGCCATTTTTAGCACTTTTTGTCCCTTATCTTTGATACGACTGAACTTGCCTCTGCCAAAAGTTAATCAGCCAAAAGTAATTGAAGGTTTTTTGAATAACTCAAATCGGTTGATCTGTGCTCTCGAAATCGTTGACAAAAATTGAATCCACACACATACGCGCACAAATATACATACATCAATTTTTTGCTACAATGTTCGGGTTGCTTTGAAACGTAAATAAATATTAAAATTTTCATTTTCGTGCGTTTATTTAACCTATTTCATAAGAAGTTTAAGGATGTATTCTAGTGTAGAGCTATGAATTTTAGGTCATTTTTAAAGTGTCGTAAAGGAAAGCAATGAATGTTTTTACTATCAGTTTTTTTACCACTTGTTTATTAACATTATTAAAATACAAAACAAAAATAAAAAAGTTGAAAATTGTACAAACTGGCAGCTGTTAAAGTGGGTGGTCTAAAAAAAATGGCACTTCAGTCTTGACATGATTTCAGCCCTCCTAGCCATCGGAAATGCAAAAAATAAAAAGATTATTAATCTACAATGATTAATACTACTAGCGATGAGTAAATTTTTTTTTTACAATTTGGCGACTGTTTAAAAAAAAAGTGTTTTTTACTGTTTTTTTGAGTTTCTCGAATTTTTTAAAAATAGTAAAAATTGGAATTTGGGGATAATCTTAGTTCGGGCTATAGATAGGTCTATAAACAAGACTCTCTGAACATTCAAGTAAATCGGTCGAATAAAACTCGAGAAATCGTGTCAACAGTACTGAAAAAGTCTCTTCTAAGAAAAACGCATTTGAAGTTTTGCGTGAAGCCAAACTAGTATGGAGACCGAGTCAGTAAAATGCCTATATCTCCGAAAATAATTCCAATTTTCAAAAACTTCTCGTACCCATATTCTTAGATAATTAAACTTTAAAAATATGAAATAAAAAAAAATCGATTTTTTGAAATTTCTACACTAGAATACCCCCTTAAAAGCAGACAATATTCACCCTCTGATACTTAATCCTCAAATAAAATTATTTTCAATAAGATAGGAAAAATTATACGGTAAACAACAAATTCCAATAAATATTTTGGAAACAATACGATATCAACGGTTTTTGCTGGCATACAAATTTCTTTAAAAAATCATCTATTCTCCGAAGAAAACCGAGTAAGAACCGAGCAATCAAATTGAATAACATGGTACAATTTTGAAGTTCCAAAACTGTTAATAAAAAAACCTTTTAATTTGTTCAGCAGATAATGGAATACAACAAGCGCTGAGCGTGTACATCAGTAAGGTGTATTTACTTTTAATGATCATTCCAACGTTTAACGAACAAGCAGAATAAACATTAAATATAATTGCGTTTGGACAAATTCTTGTGCTCTCCGCTTCCGAGCAATTCGTAACAGAAAAGTATACCGAAACGACGACGCCAATCCCGGTCAGAATCAGAAGTAGACACTGGAACATTGTATATTCCAGGCACTTGGAAACGATTGAATAACTGAATACATTTATTCAAATTCACAATGTCAAAACAGAATTTTATTATGAAAACAATTAACAGACATAAATGGCAATATGATTCAGATCAGATGCCATTATAATAAATAAACAGACATAAATTGAACCAAATAAACAGTATATTACTTAACGAATATATACGATAACATGATAGAGTCAGGTATTTTCTTTGGAACGGTTGGTCGTACCCAGTACCCCAAAACCATGGTAAAAATCACAATGAAATTATAACTCAAAACGCAGAAGTATTCATAAATAAACCATAAATAATTTTTTGAGTAAAAAATGAGAGTTTAAGTTCAGAAAAATAAAATCATGAGTAAACATAATATTAAATATTAGAAGAAGAGTATATGAATAATGAGATAATTGGCATCGTTTAATCAGCATAATTGTGATGCTCAGATGTAACAGCAAACATAAAAATTCGTTCGTTTCATAGAGAGTATCACTAGAGTAACCTACAAAAATTTTATTTCATTTAAAAATTCAAAATCAATAACTCTGAATGAATAGAGCCATTCTGAATTGATAGAGAAAGCTCAGCAATTTTGTTTTAATAAAATCAAAAGATAAATTAAAAATTTAAAAAATATTTGCATATAACATAACCTAAAATAATCTCTAACATATTAGATTACTTCAACATTTGTATTATTCATATATACACAAAAATATAATAAATAAAAACCTCGTTACTACATTTGATATTTAACAAGTTTTACGCCACGATAATATCAGAAAATTTTCCCGTGGGCCATGGTAACTTATTAAGTAATTGAGTTAAAAATGTATCAAGAAAACTTAATGTATCAAAGATTTTTTTTGCCAACTTCCTGGAAAATACTATTTATATGCCACACATGTATGACTGACATGGCTCTATATTAAAACTATATTTGCCTTCTATCAAATTGCGTATGTCAAGACGTGACTAATGTAGAACTTTTTAGTGTCACCCACATATGACTGACATGTGTTGAATTGTAATATTTATATATCATCAAAGTTATTTTATTTTTATATATAGAGCTTAGAATTGAAGTTTTATATATCTTTTGGAAAGGGTTTGAATGTTTCATCGTTTGACCACGTCTAAAGATAATTGTACTCGAAGTGGCCATGCGATCGGCCTGGTGCCTCCGGCCCCGGCCCGTCTTGCGGCCGATCGTCCATCTGCCTGTCCGTCCCAAGTGCAACCCGGCCATAACCCGGCGATAACCCGGCAGCGGTCATCGTCCACGGTCGTGCGACATCCCCGCGGATATCATTGCGTGGTTACGCCATTAGCTAATTGAGTTCGCGTCGTCGATGTAAACGACTCGTCTAGGTTTAACACGTGTCGGGTTTAATCACATAATGTTATTAGCTTCGCGGTGTCGAATACTAATTTTTTAACACTGCTTATTCACAGAGGCAAAGATAGGTGCGCCACATCTACATATATCAAAACATTAATATTATATTGATTGTGAGATAAACAGTTATTCTAAAACAGGAGACAGCGACGATATCAATTTCGAATTTCGAGCACGCGAACAACTCGATCTAAAAAATATAGCCGGATGGGGTAAATAAAATAAATAAATAAATGGGTTTATAACATACGATATGAAATAATATTTTACAAATGAAAATGAAAACAGTACCTTGCGATGCTTATTGTTTCCCTGAAATCTTTCGGGGCATAAGAGAAAATCCAAGTAGCGGTTTACGTTGTAATATACCGGGTGTAGGGAAAGCAAATATCATTACGCAAAAGCTCGCACTGGCGTCGTTAATTAAAATGCGGTATCAGCATAATGGCGCCGTGATAATTTTCGCAAAGCATAAATAATATTTGTTTCGGACATGGGCTATATAAATACATATGCATATACAATAGGACGAGTCAAATTTTTGGGTCTTTGAGTTACTTCGCATTATGATTCTGCGGGTCTTTTCAAGAATTTTGCTGAAAAAATTACAATGCTAAGAAATATTGTAATATATTTTTATTGATATCTATTAGTTTGTGAATGATGGTCTCCACGTAACTCGACCGAAACTTATGATTTGTATAAACCAGTTATTTTTTAATTACTCAGTTTTTTATTCTTGCCATGCCTAAATATATATATACAGTGGCGTCGGCTCAGCCCACCCATGAATTTTGATGGAGGGGCTCAGCCCACCCATCAATTTCAAAAAATTATATGGGCTACTATCTCTAAAAAAAAATGAGACCACTGGCTGTCTATCTAAAAAAAAAAAAAAACAAGCCCACCCATCAAAAATTTGGTTCCGACGCCACTGTATATATATATATATATATATATATATATATATCGATCTATTACTATCGGGTTAAATCGTAAGTTATACCTTATTATTTTTATATGATGTGACTGAAATCATATTGTTCCCTGTCAGGCACAATGTTCGACTCGAATTGAAATAGATACTCACATGCAAAATCGATATTAGCATCTAATTTTACAAGTACGCTTCGAGAAGAAACATCCAACAAATTTTCAATTTATTGAATATCACATCTATGTTTTTCATAACGAAAATTATTCAAATTAATTGTATTTTAATGATCTTATTTAAAAAATGAACGCAAATTATTTTTTATTTAAATAGAACAAAAATTTTTATATTTTTCGACAAATGAGAAGCCTGTATCTAAAATCTGTTAGAAAAGCTAATTGTAAGACAAGATATACAATATCTTGTGCATAGATATCATAAAATTTTTACATACAGTGTTTTCAAGTATTTAAAATTATGCACTTTTCAAGTTTGATAAAGTGCATAAAATAACTTAAATAATTCACAAATATAAGGTTCCTAAAATTATATTCAAGCATATTATAAATAATCAAGAATAACTTAACAAGCAATTCAGAGTTTCAACAAATAGAACTATACAAATTAACATGTTGATTAGAATTAAATTTTATATACGTAGTAAACAAAAATATGAAAATACTTTGATAAACGAATAAGAGCAAACGTAACACCTACGATGATAAATGACCTGCCAACATTTTCCATTTGATAGAAATTATTATCACCCCAACAAGTTCATTACTGAGATGATTTTTTTACAAGTTTTTGCAGCAACAACTTAAGGAACTAAAACATTTCAGAATGAATATTTTAATAATTTGTTTATTAAAATTCTATCACTATTATAGAAATAAGTGAGTAGTGGGTGTCTCCGTCTATGGTGATGTACATCTAGTGTCAGGCGCGTATGAATTAATTAACATGCATATAGTCGTAGTCTAAGGCTGTCACCGGGTTGAACCCAATTTGTCACTTGTGCAATATTAACGATAACGTTCTACGTTGTTATGTCCGAGCCAAACGATGTCTATCTTCACGTGACATCAACAATTGACATCAAACAGTAGGCGACACGGATGACATTGTCGAATAGAAGTCGACGATGGGAAAAAAGCCCCATTTTTTATTTTACACTTGTTAACTACTTTTTCATTCAGTCCAGAATGAGCAATGCCGGGTAAGAGCAATTTTCACTTGGAAACACACTGCTATCTGTATTTGAAATTGAAATCCGATGATATTACTGCTTGACATCGGAGGGTATCAAACATGAAATTATTGATTGAAAGCCTAAAGCTCTAAGCACCAGGCCACGGAAAAACCCTAATAAAAATCTGTTACAAAATTACGTTCGGATTATTGATGATGGATGGGTAAAATTTCACGACGATGTTTTGACATGGTTGAAACTGGGCGGATCGGAAGCTCCTGTATCGAACGATCTGGTGCACACTGCACATTAACGTCGAAACTTCGCAACCAATTTAATTGATAGAACTTTAGTTATGCAAATGTCGTACAATCTCAGAAACTGAATAAGACAAACTGAATAAATATTACTACAAACATTTTTCATGATCGAAAGTTTCTGATTATTATAAAATCTAATACTAATTACGCAATTCATTAATATTTTTCGGTGAATACATTTAAAATAATACTATAACTAAATCGACTGATACTCTATCTAATAATTCTATAGCTATGCAATTTTAATTGGTGTTATATGTCTGGATTCAGACGTCAATCAAAGTTATTTTAGAGGCATCAATCAAATACGAATAATAAGACACGAAATTTGATACTTTCACCCCTTGATACAAATTTAAATGACCTAGGCTGCGACTGAATAATCAGCTGCGATGGTATACATATTGATGAACCGAATCAAAATCTACCTAAACGCTTATCGCAACAAAAAAGAAAACAGAACAATACCGACAAAAGACATCTAGATAACTCTAGATACAAAATAGATTTATTGAATTCCACAATTTTACATTTTGACTCCAATAGAACTTAAGTCGAAATTACGGAAAAACATTTAGTAATAACTATAAAATATTTCTCGACCATGTATCAAATGTGGTTAAAAACGGAGTGAAAATGTGGGCGCAGGGGTGCTCGTTGACATCGAGAAACTTTTCCGGCCCAACTTCTTACATGACATTAAATTGTACGGTAGATAGGCCGTCGAGTAATTTTAACCCCCTAGTTTGCGAATTATGATATTATGTGTATTATGTATTGTGTCTGATGTTCGCCGATGTACTGGTAAAGTCAAGGATAATCGGAGTCCGTTGGCCGTGATGTCGGCTTGTTGGCGGTTTGTATGCACGCGAATTGTGAATATTTAGAGCGAATGTAGGCCAGGGTGATTTGTGAACAACGCGCATTGACCGTGCCAGCCGGCGCGCGGCTGACCTACACAATTGTTACATTTTGAAGCACTACTACTTAAGGGTTTTTGCAAAGAATTGCCTAGGTTTTCTCATTAATTAAATCATCAGAAACTTAGTGCACAGGGTTCTATGTCAAAATATATAATTTCCATATGGAATCAAACAAAATAAAGCTATAAAAATCAGTAGACGAGCAACATTGTGATGTATACATACTAAAAATATCCGTAGAAAATTTTAATTTTCTTTGCCGCTTGCAATTTTTTTTTACTATTTAATTACCGAAAGTCATTACATAGTAATATTTTTGTTACAACTATTCTATCTATTCATTCTATTCTATCTTTACTTCCAACTACAATTTTATAGCATTTTTCTGGAAAATTCATGGGTTTCTCAATAAACTCCTCCGACATCTTTCTTTAATGATTTTCAAGCAATATATGTATATTCCGGTAAAATAAGTTCGCAACCCCCTTGGTCTACCACATTTGCATACATTCCCAGGTGTAATGAAAAATTTGCCATGATTCTGTCTTAACCTTGCTTTTAAAACAATTGTTTTATTATCTTCATATTTTTGTTTCTTTCTAATATGACAGAACCTCCATAACCATCTTTCCTATCATTACAAAAAATCTTATATCCTATAAAAGAAAATTGCATACCGCGTTTTAATCATATTTCTGAAAAGGTCATTGCTATTTTTACCTTCTTTTCATACAAAGGCCCATTACTATTTTTGTTTGATCTACAATTTAACTAAACAATTGTAACCTTTTGTCTAATTACTGTAATTGGGATTGATTTGTTTTATTTTGATCTAATATTTACCTCGTTTTTATTAATACAATTTTAACCGCATATTTTTTAATATTATTCATCTCAAACATTACATTCATTATTCAATTTGTAATTTGTTTATTCCTACATTTGCATAATATTTTAACCATTTTTATGGTAATTATTCAAAAATCAACGGTAAATAATTTGGGTTATTTAAAATTTGAGTTTGACGATTATAGAAAAGTCTACGATTTCGCAATAAATCTAAAAGAATTATGTGAAGGTAGTTCATATTAATAAAAAGATGATAATTTGTGAAAAAAAAGGCCAAAAATAGACTCAAAAATTCGAGCATGGGCAGAAGACGAATTTCTAAAAGATATTATTTAACCATTTATAATAATAGAAAAGAAATGAACTTAACATGCAGTACGATACAAATATCCTTTTTATAGATAGTATTTCCAAGTTTCTTACAAAGAAAAAAATATGCAAAAATTTAGAAATTATTTATAAATAAATTATTTCATTTATTTAAAATTATTTACAATTAGTTCCACATATGTTAGAATCTCGGTAAAAATATTTTTTTATATAATTATATAACAAGAAAATCATGTTCAATGTATAAAAATTGTCAATCAGTGAAAACTTTAAAATTAACAAAGTGATCGATTATTTGGCAAATACGAGGTGTGTTCAAAAAGTACCCGGAATTACTAATAATTAAATTTCGCGGGTCTGGAGTGTCTGATTGTCAAAATTTTTTTTTTATTGTGTTGGTATACATGCCCCTAAAGTATGATGAAATTTTCAGCTATATTCACTGTTTACTTTGTCTGTGGTGGTCGCTAAGGTTCGACGTGTTTTTCTGAGCTCGGCGATTTTTACAATGGAAGAATTGAAAAGTCAAAGAATTTGTATTAAATTTTGCGTAAAAAATGAAATAAAGTGTTGCAAAGTGCAAAAATTCACCAGATATGGCTCCGTGTGACTTTTTCCTATTCCCAAAGTTGAAGAGACCCATGAAAGGACGGCGGTTTTCCTCGATTGAAGAAAATCGCTGAGAGTGCTCAAGGACATATCAAAAAGTGAATATCAAGGGTGCTTCGAAAATTGGAAAAAAAGCTGGCATAAGTGTATTATATCTGGGGGGGACTACTTTGAAGGGGACCACATTAATGTAGACGAATAAACGAAAATTCCGGGTACTTTTTGAACAGACCTCGTACATGTCATAATAGTCCCCAAAGTATTGTACCTGTACCGTTTACCTTTTCTACAAAGCGAGTATGTTAAACGAGATCGTTTTATGATGACGCTAAACATGTGCTGCATATTAAGTCCGATAAAAAAGAAGTGACTCTATCGACTGTGTCGTAGCGCTACGTAGACAAGTGGAGGGCCGTAGCGCGTGTATAGAAATCGTAGCGGCGGCCGACTCTCCACCGGTCCGATCTGGTCCGGTCTGTTACTCATTTATTATTTACCGCCGAACGGGGGCGTCAGGAAGCAAACAGCAGCCCACACTCGCAATCAGAGGACAAACTTTGGTGCAGTACGGTATTGAAAATAATATTGTAATTATATGCGTTTCTCAAGTATAATATACGATTTCAATTCAAGAATAGCAGACTTCACAATCGCTATCCACAACATCACTATTTCTTCACTGCTCCTCATTGATGCATATAACAGGATTTTAAAGAACAAGCAGCCAGTCGATTCAATTTCAATTATTAAAAATTGAATGCTACATTTGAGTTAAATATAATCCTACTCTACTAGTTAATAAATTTAAGGATGCTAATTATTGCTATTCACAAATATTTATAGTAGTTATAGTAGCTTATAACTTATTCGATTCGGAATCTAATTAACATTAGATATTAATTTATTGTATTGCATTTTTTTAACCCTCCGTCGGTCGGAAATTTATTCACCTTCGAACGGTCGGACTGGTCTCCATTCATTTTACATGCATTTATATAGGGTAAATGAGTTTTTGGTGTCTTATATATTAACGATTATTAGTAATAAATATTTATAGTTTTGATTTTTTCTTTTTCTTACCGTCTTTTGCACATGTTGAATTTGCTTATAATGAAAAAATTATATATTATATTATATTATATAAAAAAATCAAAGAATATAAAAAAATTGTTGCTTTTCTTATTATCTTTATTAACTTCCCGTAGGGTAAGTTATAGTAATCGCAAAAAAATCGAAAATGAAAATTTTTATATATCTTTACGTTTCAGAGGTTTCTGAACATTTTGGCATACCTTAGAAAAAATGGATGTATGTGTGTGTGTGTGTGTGTGTGTATGTATGTATGTATGTATGTATGTATGTATGTATGTACGTGTGTGTATGTATGTGCGGATACAAATTTTCGTCGACGATTTCGGGAACACGGATCAACCGATTTGAATAATTCAAAAAACATTCGATTTGTATTGATAAGGAGACGTGCTGATTAGTTTTTGGCGAAGGCAGGTCCAGCCGTTCCGAAGATACGGGGCAAAAAGTGCCAAAAACGGTACCTCCGTTTTTAAGAGAACGGAGCGTCCGATTTGAATAATTTAAAAAACATTTTACTTGTATTGACAAGATGTAGAATTGATCAAATTTTCATGAAGGCAGGTCTAGCGGTTTCGGAGATCTAATAAAAAAAGTAAAAAAAAATGCCATTCGGCGGTTAAAAATGATCATTAGACAAATGCACATCAAATTGTCAGATATTTTTTTAGAGATTTTAACAATAAGTATAATTTTTTTTTACATTTCTGTGGGTTCCGGTACCAATGCTTATGCGTTTAGACGGCGGCTCGGCACCTGCGAGCTTTGACATTTCGTCTCTAGAGCCGTTCAAGCAGTGCGAATGCTTTGAAAAAAAGTTCAGAATTTTCAAAATATGTCAAATGAAAGAAAACATTTTTTTCAAAAAAATTTTTTGTTTCCAAAAAAAAAAAATTTTCTCAAAAAAAAATTTTTTTTTCAAATAAAAAAATTTTTTTTTTCAAAAAAAAGTATTTTTTGTCAAATTTATAGTTTCTCAAAAATCTATTTTTTTCGAAGTAAATTTTTTTCAAAAATGTTAATCGTTTTTAAAAAAATAATAATTTTTGGTACGGGAAGTTCCAGCAATTTGCCTTAAGGCACGATGCCCTAATTGCCTTAAGACAGAATTCCACTTACAGCTAGTTTTCCTATCTTTTTGGGCTCCTTCGAAATGAATGTGAAATTCAAATGAAAACGAAATGAGGTGTGTCGCATTTGAAATGATCTGTAAAATTAAAGTTGAAAATATAATTTCACTACAGGTTTGCCAAAAAAATTTTCGAACGCGGTACGGTTAGTTAGTTAGCGGTACTCATCCGATTTTCAATGTTTGCGATGACCAATAAGTTTGGTAGGTTTTCAAGGAACTCTCGTCGTGAAAATACTAACATTCATGTTACAACACATAGCAAAGAATATATAAAACGCAGTTTGAACAGAAAATACCAGAAAAAAGACAAAATACTGGTTTACATATATCAAAAAGCGTATATTTCATACAAAATATACGGGTGGTATAGACAGACCACTCCGACCGTTCGAAGTATAAAGAAGTTAATATCCTTATAATTATCCTTCTGTACATTTTTTCGTCCTGATTTTTTCATTGATCGACAGCTAATGAAATTTTAGGAAAAGCCAAGAAATTTCAAGTCGATAGGATTAATAGAAGTATTTTTTTTTAATTGAAGTCAAAAAAAGTCTGGCCAGACCACGCCAACCGACGGAGGGTTAAACTAGCTGATCCAGCAAACATCGTTTTACCATGTAAAGTATTTCTAGGAAATTTCTAGAGTAGCAAAAAAAAAATACTGCATTTTTACAAACAAAATAAGAGTTTGTGGAAAAAGGATGAAAATTTAGGAGGGTATGTAATTTTCAACTACACATTACAAAAACAAAATAGAATGAAAGAAATGATCAAACAAGTTAAAACAAAAGATTTATGGATGGAAAACCCTTATTTTTCAAGTTAAATTTAAGTTATGAGCTCAAGAAAATTCGTCGAAAAACATTTACTGACTGAAAGCGGGATTGAAAATAATTATTTAAATACCTATTATAAAAAAGAATTATTAGAAGGAGAGTAAAAATTTGGTGTTGTGTATTTTTCTATTACTCATTCGCTAAAAAATAACACGTTTTCACGATTCCTCGAAAACGTGCGAATGGATGGAGAAAATTCGTGATTAAAAGTTGAATAAATTATTCGACCGTCAGTTTAACATTGGCGTGTTTGTAGTTCAATAAAGCCATAGTAAGTTATTCATAACAAATTGATATCACAAAGACAATATATTCCGTATTTTCTGTACTAAGTATTCAGAGTAAAGCTACGACAACATGCCAAAAACCTTCGATTTTAACCTTTGATGATATGAGTTACGTCTATAGATTCGAAATTATTTGCGCATAAGACACGCAAATACAAAAATTATGATTTGAGCAACTGAATATTTGTATTACATAGAGGATCATTTACTTTTAATGTCATCTGCAACATCTTTCCACGATTTTGAAAAAGATCGTTTAGGGTTTGTAATAAATATTTATAGTTATGATTTATCATCATTTCATCAGAAACGTGAAAAAACAATCAATAATTAAATAGCCTAAATTAGGAAAAAATAGCCTAGTTAATCATTGCTGTTATGTTTCGAACAAGTTTTGTATTTTCAAAACCGATTGAGGGTTTTTGGCAAAAAAAATTATCAACGACAAGGCTGACTACCAAGTTTTATCGAATGGCTTTTAATTTTTTGAAATCAGAGAGAAGTTAAATTTTCACACGCACATCCTTTTACCAATTTCGAGATCAAACGAATCAGAATGTCTTAAAACGTCTAGAGAACATGAAATATGCAATTAGGATACCTTTAGAAAGTAATTAAATTTGATTAGAGGGTTATGGTCCAGAAGCCGAATTTTCAATACACGTGGATCCGGTTCTAGAACCAGTTCCACTTCAATAGCCTTGTTATTATTTGTAATATTTGTTCTATAGAAATTCGTATTGTTTTGCGATAGGTCGCCCACAAACTGTCGACGACAAGGATTATTGATTTTAGAAAATTCACTACTTACGATGTTATTATTAAGCACTTAACGACATACATGCGCGATCGCTATCGGAAAAAATAACGAAAACTTTATTAGTCTGGAATTTAGACGTTTTAAACTTTTTAATATACTCGGAAAATTGCGGTTAATACACGAAATTAACCCTTTCCGCAAATTCGAGTGGAAAGGGTTAAGAATCAGAAAAGAGCAACACGTGTAATTTTCTCCTTGTCCAGTAAAGTCTCAAATTGTCCCATATATTTTTGCTGGTCAAATTATATTTTATCAAAAACAATTCGAATCTTAAAAATAGTTTCAATCTCGTCCAATTAACCAGTTGAACGGTGCGCAAAGTTTTGTTTGTGCCGGCAAAATCAAGGTAAAATATTTTAAGATAAAATGTTTTTTCTTTTCAAACAAAGCAATCTACATAGCCAATTGGCGAAGATTTATACGAAAGATCAGTATATTTGTCAATACAAAAATTCTACCATTTCTCCATGACGAGTATATCCGTCAACCACAGTTAACTGGTTAAATAACGTAAAAGTAATAGATGTTTTTAGATTGTGATTTGTTATTGTAAAATTGTCAATAATTAAAAATATGTTTAAAAAAATCATTACAAACTTTTGTATTAAGTTACGTTATAAGAGGCTTCTTGATTATTTCATTTTTATAAATTATGTTTCCATGTATACACATTTAAATAAATAAAGAACGCTATATTTCCACCCTTCAAATTTCTTTTAATTTTAAACACTTTTACATATATTAAATAAATATTTATATAAAGCCTGTCTTTTGTCTTGCGCTCTACTTCTAATGTATCATATCATTTAACCCTGTTTAATTTTTTTTATCGAGAAGTTTTTAAATGTCAGCCGAGTGATATATTTTCGAAGGAGAATGAGATGTATTAGTTTTGAGGAAGATTTGATATAAATCATTCATCTGTTGTTAGTCACACAACTCCGATGACTGATTTGAAACAGTACTTATGAACGTCGAAAATGGATTCGGGGATTTTAATAATTAATCAAGCCACATTTGTCAACAAACCGATCGAAAATACAATCGATATAAATATGAGAACCACCATAAGAATGAAAAACTAGTAGTGTATACAGGTAGTACCATATGCTTCTTCTAGCAGCAAATTGTTTTATGAATTAGGTGTAAATAACCGACTTCATTAATAAGAATTCAGATTTAGTAACTTAAAATTATGACAATAGAATTTTTCAGTTGTTTTTTTTTTCAATAAATCTTTGGTTTTCATCAAAAACTAATCAATTTGACTTTTAATCAAACAAACTTATAATCCTGAAACTACATTATTCAAATTCAATGTATTTCCCCCATTTAAAATTCTAAAAATGTATTTTACTAAGTTTGGACGTCAACGGTGATTAGTACAAATAGAACAAATTTTACACGGGGTATGTCCCAGGGCATTAATTATTCAGAAATTGATTGAATTTTTATAATTAAACTATAAAGCCTATAATATTTTTGGGTATTGTTAAGACCATAAAACTTATTATCATACAAATGTTCTTTAAAACCGTAAAAAAATCTATCAATAACTATCAAAAAGAGCCAGGCCGATCTGCACTAAGCCAATCAGCTAATTCCTAACTGTTGTCTTTCGAACAGGTTTTGAATTTTCAACATCAGTATAAAAATCTAGGAAAATATAGCACTAAAAAGAGGCTTAGCGTTAGTCCTTATTCAGTTT
>NW_020538040.1:181637965-181657508 GCF_003426905.1 Ctenocephalides felis | reverse complement strand
GGACCAGATCGGACCGGTGGAGAGTCGGCCGCCGCTACGATTCTATACACGCGCTACGGCCCTCCACTTGTCTACGTAGCGCTACGACACAGTCGATAGAGTCACTTCTTTTTCATCGGACTTAATATGCAGCACATGTTTAGCGTCATCATAAAACGATCTCGTTTAACATACTCGCTTTGTAGAAAAGGTAAACGGTACAGGTACAATACTTTGGGGACTATTATGACATGTACGAGGTCTGTTCAAAAAGTACCCGGAATTTTCGTTTATTCGTCTACATTAATGTGGTCCCTTCAAAGTAGTCCCCCCAGATATATACACTTATGCCAGCGTTTTTCCAATTTTCGAAGCACCCTTGATATTCACTTTTTGATATGTCCTTGAGCACTCTCAGCGATTTTCTTCAATCGAGGAAAACCGCCGTCTTTCATGGGTCTCTTCAACTTTGGGAATAGGAAAAAGTCACACGAAGCCAATCTGGTGAATTTTTGCACTTGGCAACACTTTATTTCATTTTTTACGCAAAATTTAATACAAATTCTTTGACTTTTCAATTCTTCCATTGTAAAAATCGCCGAGCTCAGAAAAACACGTCGAACCTTAGCGACTACCACAGACAAAGTAAACAGTGAATATAGCTGAAAATTTCATCATACTTTAGGGGCATGTATACCAAACAATAAAAAAAAAATTTTGACAATAGACACTCCAGACCCGCGAAATTTAATTATTAGTAATTCGGGTACTTTTTGAACACACCTCGTATTTGCCAAATAATCGATCACTTTGTTAATTTTAAAGTTTTCACTGATTGACAATTTTTTATACATTGAACATGATTTTCTTGTTATATAATTATATAAAAAAATATTTTTACCGAGATTCTAACATATGTGGAACTAATTGTAAATAATTTTAAATAAATGAAATAATTTATTTATAAATAATTTCTAAATTTTTGCATATTTTTTTCTTTGTAAGAAACTTGGAAATACTATCTATAATCATTTCATTCTTCATTTCTTTTCTATTATTATAAATGGTTAAATAATATCTTTTAGAATTCGTCTTCTGCCCATGCTCGAATTTTTGAGTCTATTTTGGCCTTTTTTTTCACAAATTATCATCTTTTTATTAATATGAACTACCTTCACATAATTCTTTTAGATTTATTGCGAAATCGTAGACTTTTCTATAATCGTCAAACTCAAATTTTAAATAACCAAATTATTAGCGTTGATTTTTAATAATTACCATAAAAATGGTTAATATATTATGCAAATTAAAGCTGTAGGAATAAACAAAATTACAAATTAATAATGAATGTAATGTTGAGATGAATAATATTAAAAAATATGCTGTTAAATTGTATTAATAAAACGAGGTAAATATTCGATGAAGATACAGATTTAACTTAAAAATATATTATGAATTATATCAAATCGTATGTAAAATGATCAAAATAAAACAAATCAATCCCAATTACAGTAATTAGACAAAAGGTTACAATTGTTTAGTAAATTGTAGATCAAACACAAAATAGTAATGGGCCTTTGTATGAAAAGAAGGTAAAAATAGCAATGACCTTTTCAGAAATACGATTTAAAACGCGGTATGCAATTTTCTTTCATAGGATATAAGATTTATTGTAATGATAGGAAAGATGGATATGGAGGTTCTGTCATATTAGAAAGAAAAACAAAAATATGAAGATATAAAACCATTGTTTTAAAAGCAAGGTTAAGATAGAATCATAGCAAATTTCTCATAACACTTGGGAATGTATGCAAATGTGGTAGACCAAGGGGGTTGCGAACTTATTTTACCGGAATATACATATATTGCTTGCGAATCATCAAAGAAAGATGTCGGAGGAGTTTATTGAGAAACCCATGAATTATCCGGGAAAATGCTATAAAATTGTAGTTGGAAGTAAAGATAGAATAGAATGAATAGATAGAATAGTTGTAACAAAAATATTACTATGTAATAACTTTCGGTGATTAAACAATAAAAAAAAATTGTAAGCGGCAAAGAAAATTAAAATTTGCTACGGATTTTTAGTATGTATACATTACAATGTTGCTCGTCTACTGATTTTTATGGCTTTATTTTGTTTGATTCCACATGGAAATTATATATTTTGACATAGAACCCTTTGCACTAAGTTTCTGATGATTTAATTAATGAGGAAACCTAGGCAATTCTTTGCAAAAACCCTTAAGTAGTAGTACCTCAAAATGTAACAATTGTGTAGGTTAGCCGCGCGCCGGCTGGCACGGTCAATGCGCGTTGTTCACAAATCACCCTGGCCTACATTCGCTCTAAATATTCACAATTCGCGTGCATACAAACCGCCAACAAGCCGACATCACGGCCAACGGACTCCGATTATCCTTGACTTTACCAGTACATCGGCGAACATCAGACACATAATACATAATACACATAATATCATAATTCGCAAACTACTAGGGGGTTAAAATTACTCGACGGCCTATCTACCGTACAATTTAATGTCATGTAAGAAGTTGGGCCGGAAAAGTTTCTCGATGTCAACGAGCACCCCTGCGCCCACATTTTCACTCCGTTTTTAACCACATTTGATACATGGTCGAGAAATATTTTATAGTTATTACTAAATGTTTTTCCGTAATTTCGACTTAAGTTCTATTGGAGTCAAAATGTAAAATTGTGGAATTCAATAAATCTATTTTGTATCTAGAGTTATCTAGATGTCTTTTGTCGGTATTGTTCTGTTTTCTTTTTTGTTGCGATAAGCGTTTAGGTAGATTTTGATTCGGTTCATCAATATGTATACCATCGCAGCTGATTATTCAGTCGCAGCCTAGGTCATTTAAAATTTGTATCAAGGGGTGAAAGTATCAAATTTCGTGTCTTATTATTCGTATTTGATTGATGCCTCTAAAATAACTTTGATTGACGTCTGAATCCAGACATATAACACCAATTAAAATTGCATAGCTATAGAATTATTAGATAGAGTATCAGTCGATTTAGTTATAGTATTATTTTAAATGTATTCACCGAAAAATATTAATGAATTGCGTAATTAGTATTAGATTTTATAATAATCAGAAACTTTCGATCATGAAAAATGTTTGTAGTAATATTTATTCAGTTTGTCTTATTCAGTTTCTGAGATTGTACGACATTTGCATAACTAAAGTTCTATCAATTAAATTGGTTGCGAAGTTTCGACGTTAAGGGGGGCGATACATGTAACAAGAAAAAAAAAATCGATTTTTTTTTATTTCATAAATCGTTACAATAACATCTCAAAAATATGCCTGTAATATTCAAAACAAAATTATCATTATTTATACAATAAAAACTCATTTAAGTGCCACGCCTCAACTCGACGCTTGAGTGCTATTGTAAACTTTAACGCGTTTTTCTCAAAACGACATTTTTGAAATTTGCGGGCGTGATAACTCAAAAAGTTCTCAACCGATCCAATGAAATTTTGCACACATCTACTTTACAGTAATAGCTTCTAGTTAAACCTCAAACATTCCAAAAAATGTTTCAAAATTAACCCTTTTACCAAAAAAACCATTGAAAAAAAGGTGAAAAAATCGAACTTTTTTTTCTAAGGTGTGCCAATTTACGATTTGTGACTTTTTTAATTTTTTTTTGGTTTAACTAGAAATATATGTTTTATGAACACGTACAAACTAATTTTTTTAAATTCAGATCACCGTACGAAAAGTGAGAACGCCCGCAAATTGATGGCGTTTTCCGAGAGGGTCTTGGCAGATTTATTTTTACGGCAGCCATTTAAAAAGAAAAAATTAAAAAAAAATTTTTTTTGTGTATTTTAATATATAATAAATAACCCTAAAAAAATTCAAAAAGATTCAATCATTCCTTCCCAGTTTAAAAAGTCCTCAAAAAATGGTAAAAATTACGGCGATTACATGTATCGCCCCCCATCTGGTGCAGTGTGCACCAGATCGTTCGATACAGGAGCTTCCGATCCGCCCAGTTTCAACCATGTCAAAACATCGTCGTAAAATTTTACCCATCCATCATCAATAATCCGAACGTAATTTTGTAACAGATTTTTATTAGGGTTTTTCCGTGGCCTGGTGCTTAGAGCTTTAGGCTTTCAATCAATAATTTCATGTTTGATACCCTCCGATGTCAAGCAGTAGTATCATCGGATTTTACTTGGAAATACAGATAGCAATGTGTTTCCAAGTGAAAATTGCTCTTACCCGGAATTGCTCATTCTGGGCTGAATGAAAAAATAGTTAACCAGTGTAAAAAAAATGGACTTTTCTTCCATCGTCGACTTTTAGCCGACAATGTCAGCGTGTCGGCTACTGTTTGATGTCAATTGTTGATGTCACGTGAAGATAGACATCGTTTGGCTCGGACATAACAACGTAGAACGTTATCGTTAATATTGCACAAGTGACAAATTGGGTTCAACCCGGTGACAGCCTTAGACTACGACTATATGCATGTTAATTAATTCATACGCGTCTGACACTAGATGTACATCACCATTGACGGAGACACCCACTACTCACTTATTTCTATAATAGTGATAGAATTTTAATAAACAAATTATTAAAATATTCATTCTAAAATGTTTTAGTTCCTTAATTTGTTGCTGCAAAAACTTGTAAAAAAATCATCTCAGTAATGAACTTGTTGGGGTGATAATCATTGCTATCAAATGGAAAATGTTGGCAGGTCATTTATCATCGTAGGTGTTATATTTGCTCTTATTCGTTATTAAAGTATTTTCATATTTTTGTTTACTGCGTATATACAATTTGATTCTAATCTACATGTAAATTGGTATAGTTCTATTTGTTGAAACTCTGAATTGTTTGTTCAGTTATCCTTGATTATTTATAACATGCTTGAATATAATTTTAGGAACCTTATATTTGTGAATTATTTAAGTTATTTTATGCACTTTATCAAACTTGAAAAGTGCATAATTTTAAATACTTGAAAACACTGTATGTAAAAATTTTATGATATCTATGCACAAGATATTGTATATCTTGTCTTACAATTAGCTTTTCTAACAGATTTTAGATACAGGCTTCTCATTTGTCGAAAAATATAAAAATTTTGTTCTATTTAAATAAAAAATAATTTGCGTTCATTTTTTAAATAAGATCATTAAAATACAATTAATTTGAATAATTTTCGTTATGAAAAACATAGATGTGATATTAAATAAATTGAAAATTCGTTGGATGTTTCTTCTCGAAGCGTACTTGTAAAATTAGATGCTAATATCGATTTTGCATGTGAGTATCTATTTCAATTCGAGTCGAACATTGTGCCTGACAGGGAACAATATGATTTCAGTCACATCATATAAAAATAATAAGGTATAACTTACGATTTAACCCGATAGTAATAGATCGATATATATATATATATATATATATATATATATATATATATATATATATATATATTCAGGCATGGCAAGAATAAAAAACTGAGTAATTAAAAAATAACTGGTTTATACAAATCATAAGTTTCGGTCGAGTTACTTGGAGACCATCATTCACAAACTAATAGATATCAATAAATATATTACAATATTTCCTAGCATTGTAATTTTTTCAGCCCAAAAGACCCAAAAATTTGACTCGTTCTAATATATGCATATGTATTTATATAGCCCATGTCCGAAACAAATATTATTTATGCTTTGCGAAAATTATCACGGCGCCATTATGCTGATACCGCATTTTAATTAACGACGCCAGTGCGAGCTTTTGCGTAATGATATTTGCTTTCCCTACACCCGGTATATTACAACGTAAACCGCTACTTGGATTTTCTCTTATGCCCCGAAAGATTTCAGGGAAACAATAAGCATCGCAAGGTACTGTTTTCATTTTCATTTGTAAAATATTATTTCATATCGTATGTTATAAACCCATTTATTTATTTATTTTATTTACCCCATCCGGCTATATTTTTTAGATCGAGTTGTTCGCGTGATCGAAATTCGAAATTGATATCGTCGCTGTCTCCTGTTTTAGAATAACTGTTTATCTCACAATCAATATAATATTAATGTTTTGATATATGTAGATGTGGCGCACCTATCTTTGCCTCTGTGAATAAGCAGTGTTAAAAAATTAGTATTCGACACCGCGAAGCTAATAACATTATGTGATTAAACCCGACACGTGTTAAACCTAGACGAGTCGTTTACATCGACGACGCGAACTCAATTAGCTAATGGCGTAACCACGCAATGATATCCGCGGGGATGTCGCACGACCGTGGCCGATGACCGCTGCCGGGTTATCGCCGGGTTATGGCCGGGTTGCACTCGGGACGGACAGGGCAGATGGACGATCGGCCGCAAGACGGGCCGGGGCCGGAGGCACCAGGCCGATCGCATGGCCACTTCGATTACAATTATCTTTATAGTCTAAGAGCCAGTGAACTATTTGACTAACCTGTTTTCTCAAAGCTAGAATTTTTTTTAATGATATTTAATTATCAGTACATTAAGAAAGTGCCGGTCTGGCAAGCATTTAGCGATTGCGTCATCATCCCTCGAGTTTTTGAAAATGTAAAAAAACTCATTTTTTTAACTTGCTTTCACAAGGCTCAAATTTTGAGGGAGTATTCTTGTAACTGTTCAGAAAGCATATGTAGAAAGCCAGACCATTCTGACGATTGCAAGGGTCTGCCAGACGAGTACATAATAGTCACGACGCGCAAGGGTGTGGGCGCATTGCCATACATGATCGACTAATACCCTTGTATTTGAATAATTTATACGCCATTTTGAAGGTCATTTTGAAAACATCCGATATACCAAACTTCAACTTTGTATCTCACCTTATGGCCGAGATATCATTGAAAATATGCCAAAGTGGCCCCTTTTTCAAACTCAATTTTTGGCGTAACCATAAAAGATATCGAAAAAAAAATTACGTGATTCTACTCATATTGGCTTAGGCCGCTTAATGTACAGTAATATATGCTAAATAATCCTTTATTATTAGCTAAAAAGGATAAAATAATTTTTCAATTAATGTTTTCGGATAGTGCGTTTTGTTCAATTACTTTCTTATTAGCGTTATTCGAAAGCCTATTGTTTTTTCTTTTAGTACTGCAAAAATTGTTCAAATCAAATTTGTGGAACACATTGAAAAATTGAAGAAACCAGAACCAGTACACCCGCGCGTAACGCATCGCACATCCGACCGAACGAATTCTACGCGGGCTACTATTAGCGTTACGCGCGGGTGTACTGGTTCTGGTTTCTTCAATTTTTCAATATGTTCCATAAATTTGATAATATGCAAATATTTTTAAATTTTTAATTTATCTTTTGATTTTATTAAAACAAAATTGCTGAGCTTTCTCTATCAATTCAGAATGGCTCTATTCATTCAGAGTTATTGATTTTGAATTTTTAAATGAAATAAAATTTTTGTAGGTTACTCTAGTGATACTCTCTATGAAACGAACGAATTTTTATGTTTGCTGTTACATCTGAGCATCACAATTATGCTGATTGAACGATGCCAATTATCTCATTATTCATATACTCTTCTGCTAATATTTAATATTATGTTTACTCATGATTTTATTTTTCTGAACTTATACTCTCATTTTTTACTCAAAAAATTATTTATGGTTTATTTATGAATACTTCTGCGTTTTGAGTTATAATTTCATTGTGATTTTTACCATGGTTTTGGGGTACTGGGTACGACCAACCGTTCCAAAGAAAATACCTGACTCTATCATGTTATCGTATATATTCGTTAAGTAATATACTGTTTATTTGGTTCAATTTATGTCTGTTTATTTATTATAATGGCATGTGATCTGAATCATATTGCCATTTATGTCTGTTAATTGTTTTCATAATAAAATTCTGTTCTGACATTGTGAATTTGAATAAATGTATTCAGTTATTCAATCGTTTCCAAGTGCCTCGAATATACAATGTTCCAGTGTCTACTTCTGATTCTGACCGGGATTGGCGTCGTCGTTTCGGTATACTTTTCTGTTACGAATTGCTCGGAAGCGGAGAGCACAAGAATTTGTCCAAACGCAATTATATTTAATGTTTATTCTGCTTGTTCGTTAAACGTTGGAATGATCATTAAAAGTAAATACACCTTACTGATGTACACGCTCAGCGCTTGTTGTATTCCATTATCTGCTGAACAATTAAAAGGTTTTTTTATTAACAGTTTTGGAACTTCAAAATTGTACCATGTTATTTAATTTGATTGCTCGGTTCTTACTCGGTTTCTTCGGAGAATAGATAATTTTTTAAAGAAATTTGTATGCCAGCAAAAACCGTTGATATCGTATTGTTTCCAAAACATTTATTGGAATTTGTTGTTTACCGTATAATTTTTCCCATCTTATTGAAAATAATTTTATTTGAGGATTAAGTATCAGAGGGTGAATATTGTCTGCTTTTAAGGGGGTATTCTAGTGTAGAAATTTCAAAAAATCGATTTTTTTTTATTTCATATTTTCAGAGTTTAATTATCTAAGAATATGGGTACGAGAAGTTTTTGAAAATTGGAATTATTTTCGGAGATATAGGCATTTTACTGACTCGGTCTCCATACTGGTTTGTCTTCACGCAAAACTTTAAATGCGCTTTTCTTAGAAGAGACTTTTTCAGTACTGTTGACACGATTTCTCGAGTTTTATTCGACCGATTCACTTGAAATGTTCAGAGAATCTTGTTTATAGACCTATCTATAGCCCGAACTAGGATTATCCCCAAATTCCAATTTTTACTATTTTTAAAAAATTCGAGAAACTCAAAAAAATAGTAAAAAAACGCTTTTTTTTAAACAGTCGCCAAATTGTAAAAAAAAAATTTACTCATCGCTAGTAGTATTAATCATTATTGTAGATTAATAATCTTTTTATTTTTTGCATTTCCGATGGCTAGGAGGGCTGAAATCATGTCAAGACTGAGGTGCCAATTATTTGAGACCACCCACTTTATCAGCTGCCAGTTTGTACAGTTTTCAACTCTTTTTTATTTTTGTTTTGTATTTAAATAATGTTAATAAACAAGTGGTAAACAAATGGATAGTAAAAACATTCATCGCTTTCTTTTACGACACTTTAAAAATGACCTAAAATTCATCGCTCTACACTAGAATACCCCCTTAAACTTCTTATGAAATAGGTTAAATAAACGCACGAAAATGAAAATTTTAATATTTATTTACGTTTCAAAGCAACCCGAACATTGTAGCAAAAAATTGATGTATATATATGTGTGCGCGTATGTATGTGTGGATTCAATTTTTTGTCAACGATTTCGAGAGCATAGATCAACCGATTTGAATTATTCAAAAAACATTCAATTACTTTTGGCTGATTAGCTTTTTTCAGAGGCAGGTTCAGTCGTATCAAAGATAAGGGACAAAAAGTGTTAAAAAACGCAAATCGGTTTTTGAGAGAACGGAGCGTTCGATTTGAATAATTCAAAAAACATTTCATTTATATTGATGGACTGAATAATTGATCAAATTTTTGTTTTAATTAAAAACAATCTAGAAAACAAGATTTGAAAAATGCCATTTGGCGGTCTAAAGGATCATTAGACCATATGCACATCAAATTATCAGATATTTTATAAAAATTTTAAAAATAAGTGCAAATTTTGTTCACAGAACCGTATCAAGATTTATAATGTTTAACCTTTAGACTATGACGCGGCGCTTACGCGCTTCGGCATTTCATCTTTAATATAAATATGTCGATCACTTTGAAAAAAAATCAATTGTTTCAAAAGTTTTCAAAAAAATATGATTAAAAAAAAATTCGAAAAAAATTTTGTTTTCTCAAATGTTTCAAAAATGTTAAAAGCTTTCGAAAAATTACGGTACGCAAAGTTCCAGCAATTTGCCATGCACCACTAGTCCTGAATTATTTCTGCGCTACCATAAATGTCTTATATGTATAGTTATATAGTATCTCGAATGCGATGCAGAAAAGTTTATCTTATATTTGTTGTTCCAGGTTACGCTCTCGGACCCTTCTCGGTGGCAAGCAGTACGGGACAGTCCGTCGTGTCCTGGTCCTGATGAGATGGGGTCCGCAGGTTGCCACCAAGTACGGCTGATCGCGTTCGTGTCGTGCCTGATGGCATGCTACGCGCCCATCGGCCACTGCCAGCGTCCCAACCCGGAACAGATGGCCGGACGACGACTCGATGTCTACATTGCCGGTTTCTTTCCCTTCGGACCGGGAGTCGAACATTCTGCTACTGGTGAGATATTAATCTCTCTTATCAATTTATTACGGAAAATATATTTATCAAAATTACATTATTGATTTCTACGAATTGACTGCTAATTAATTAGAGAAAATGTATTATATTATCTAAGATGAACTGTAATACTTTTTAGTCTCCTATTGTATTGCTGTAGTTGGATGTCCTTATTTATGTAATAAGGCACGCTCATGTATTGACCATATTTTCTGTATTTTATATATTTACCCTTTTTTTAAGTATATTGTGGTTACATTTTTATGTTTTTACCCATATTTTAAAATTTTTTGTAGTAGTTGGTTATTCTTATCATATCTGTTCAAAATGGAATTCATCCTTATTGTAAAACGTTAAATTACAATTAAGAATAGTATTTCACCACTGACATGGCAGACCTAGTTATTTACGAAAATCATAAAATTTATATAAGTTTTAATTTCCATTTCAAAGAATCTGTACAATTGTGAAATAAAGCTTTGCTTTAAGTTAAGATGCTAATTAAGCACGCCATAATTACTATTGCAAAAGTTTAATATCGTCGCAAAATGACTTCATATTATACATGTACAGGAATGATTTGGAACAAACAAGTTGTTAGAAATAGTTATAATATATTAACATAACAACTAATTCTGATACTACTCGTGAGATTTTAATTATTTTTAGATTCTTGTAATTATAAAGTTATTTCTGAAAATATACTGAATATCTCATACAACCGAATTCTGCAATAATTATTAATTACAATTATTAATTATTGTTACACGTTAAATTTTAATTACAAAAATTGTTTTGTTGCGAACACCGCGGAACTAATTATTTAAGAAAACCACAAAATTGATATAAGTCTTAATTTGAATTCGCTTGAAGACAAAACTTTGCTACAAGTAAAGCATAATAATTAGGCATGCCATAATTACTATTGCAAAAGTTTAATATTGTCGCAAAGTGAATCTATTTTATACATATATAGAAATACGTTGTGATGGAAAACAGAAATACACTGTGATAGAAAGCGTTTTCAAACAAGTAAGTTAGAAATTATTAATATAATAATGAATTCGAACTACTCTATGATGTGCGACTACTATTGTTCCAAGTTCTCTCTCTTTATTTTATCACACTCAAGCTTGTGCATCAAAGTTTCTAGATCATATATATGTTCCGGCTTCCAGTTTTTTATTTCATTTGTAGCACAAGTAATCCATCATCCAATTTCTAATTTCTAACTTAGTTAATTAATCCTTTAGTCTTTTCCACTTTTCAAAATTTTCCAGTTTTGTCTCTTGTTCATAGAGCGCTTATATTAACGCAATTCCTGTATTTCTATATTTATGCAAAACAAAATTTATAACTGGTGGCTGATGGGAATCGATCCCAGTATTAGTTTGTGCTAGCCCACGTCCTTAACCATTGCATGACGGGCTCATATTTATAATATTATTGCAATACGCTTTTTCTGCTCCTTTCATTGAAAATGATTTTTCTCATAATGTTCTATCACCGTGTATTTCTATACATGTAGATTCACTTTGTTATAGTATGTAATTATGGAATGCTTAATTATTATGCTTTTTTTAAGACAAAGTTTTGTCTTGATCGTACGGATCCTTTGAATAGTAAATGAAAATTATGTCAGTGAATTTAAACTTACGTAAATTTTCTAGGATGTACATTGATAAACAATCTTCGTAATTTCATTTAAACAATTAATATGATTTTGAAGAGATCCTTTAATTAAGTACAACCGAATACTACAAAGTTATTCAGAAAATGGGTTAAAAACATAACATAAAAATGTAATCACAAGATATTTGCTTTTTGCCAATCTCGCCACTCATATCAGACACCTTGTATTTTATTGTACTGTATCACTATGCCTGGGTCTGGGTCTGGTTCTGGGTCGTCGAAGAGGCGTGCGTCGTGCGATTTGACCTGATAGTTGATATCTGATAGACGATAGACGTCGCCGTCAAACAAACCGTCCGCGACACTTCCGACCAGCAAAAGACAATGAAATTAACGAGTCGCGAGCGCGACGTGCCGCGAATGGCACGCGATTTCCGATTACGATTTCGATCTCGATTCCGATCTCGAGCTTTGTTTGTTCGAAATATCACGCTCTTTATCTTATCTATTTATAGCCGAGCGGCGATCTTCTTTAGTTTTGACTTATATAACGAAACGGATTTTTTTTATTTACAAATTAAACACTAATCAGAATCTATATATTCTATGAGCTTTTAGGATCTACGTGAACTCAAAATGTTTGAGTTCGTAAATATGGTTTGTTTAAGGGACACAACTAGTGTGAAATTTTCAAAAAAATCGAATTTTCAATTTTTCCATATTTCGATAGATTATACCTTTAAAAATAACATACCAAAATTTTAAATCGATATCTTAAATAGTTTTTGAGTCACAGCCATTTAAATAGTATATATATATAGTATATAGTATAACGATCATTTTATGTTTAACGGCGTTTTTCTCGAAACAGCATTTTCCGAATTTGCTGCAGCGATTACTCAAAAACAAATGATCCGATCACTATCAAATTTTTTTACATATTCTATAGTTTTACATAGTTCTCCATAAAATGAACTATCGATTTTTTGATCGGATCAAAAATCGAATTTTGATCGATCAAAATTTTGGGTAAAATTCGAAAAAAAAAAACGCCGTCATTTTGTCAATTTTTGATTTTTTTTCTTTATCGTAGTTCATTTTACAAACAATATTATTTAGTTTAACGAGATTTTTTTTTTAATTTCATCCACGTAGAAGGCCGGAATCACTGCAGCAGTGAAGGACCTTTTTTTGTCGCGCCGTTGGAGATCGACGATAACTTAAAAAATATTTAATTTTTTCTTTAAAAATTTTACTATGTACTCTTAAAACATGTATAAAATTTTGAAATGATAGATAAAGTAGTTTTTTTAATATAAATTCCCAAAAATCACCTTTTTTTAGGCGGTTACTCTAGTTGTGCCCCTTAAGAAACTCTCCAATGAGAGCCCTAATTACTTACAGTAAATCGATGTGTTGTTTTTCTTCAATCTTCTCCTGGTATTCGAAGATTCAGCGATGAATGTGACTGCAGCATTTTCTTGGTTTCTGAAACGGTCAAAATGGGATATGCATCTATTTTTTATTACTTTGTGTACTGAGTCCATTTGAAGATCGTTATGAATAATTTTGTTTGGGGCGTACCAGGGCGCTTTGGTTATCAATCTTAGAGCTTTTGACTGTAGGCTCTGGACACAGGCTTGATCAGGAGCTTGTTGTCAAGTGAGAGTTTGGTTTGTGATTTAACTCTTTCATCGATTTGTTTACATTATAACTGAAATTGGGCACAGATTTCACAGAAACTTTAGCAGTATTTTTTTAGGTTCAATTTAATGTATGTTTAATTTTTTTTAAGTTTAAGTTTTTGCCAAAAAATACAATTTATTAATTTTATTTTCTCGACGTTTTAAGTTATTCTGAATTGAATGAGAACAAACTTGGATTAAATATGAGTGTGTATAATTGATCTTTAAATTAAAAGCCATTTGGTAAAACTAGATAAGATTTCGGATCGATTAGTTATGCACACGAGTATTGGTTCAGCCATTTCCTTACATTTAGCATAAAAATTGGCAAATTATCAACGTTTTTGCAAAAAATGCTAAATCGATTTTGAAAATTTAAGATAGCAGTAGGAAATCGTGCTGATTAATGATGTCATTTTTGGATCGTATGCTCAGTGATTTAGACGTCATAAAAATACCGCAACCTAATAATTTCAAAAGATTTAATCATACTAAAATGTCAGAGTGATATCAAGAAACTATTTTTTTTATTGCATATAAAGACGAATAAAGCAATTTTATCACTCGCAGCCTATGACTTACAAGATGTTTTGGCCGCTGGTTTCTATATATGAAACGCAATATACTGAAAGTTATATAGTATTATTTTATATATTTGAACAGCAATAAGAACTATGTATTATATAAGATTTTGTGATGTACATTCTTCGACCTAGCCTAGCCTTTTGAAGGCGCATATATTTTTGTTGAATCAAATATAAGTACAAAACAATTGATTTTAACTATATTAAAGAATATTTTGTTTATTGGTATATTTTTTGATAGTTTAACTGAATTAGTTTGATTCAGTCAATAACCAAAACATTGAGAATGCAATATTATAGCATCATAACCTATCAACAAAATGATTACTTTTTTCTTTTAAAAAAGTTCCAAGTAAATACATACAATTAACCTCACCCTTACAAGTACATTTCAATCGATCTGTAAACCAAGACATGGTTAATTACATACCTCAAATATTCAGGTATAACTTCAACAAATCAACTAGTATTTGAATTAAATTCTAGCTTTGAACTAAATTTGAAGTTAAGCTGGCTTGTCAACGGTTTTGTTACGGAATGAATCCTTGGGTATTGTTAATTAAGGACCTCATTTTGCATTCTAATCCTGTGATCTTAGAACCAAAGCCCCAGGAGCCATCTAAATAATATACGATAGACCACAACACAAATTTGTATATATATATATATATATATATACATATATTCAATGATAAGTCCTGGATTTTTTCAATATATTGATTGTTTCTTTTCCGAACAGTAAATCCAATAATGAAAAACAATTTGTTTACTGAAGATGTTTAATAACGACGTTTCGGAACAAGATACGTTCCATCATCAGGTTTATTCTGTCAAAGACAATGTTTTTTAATTGATTGATTAACATTAATTAATGATGGGTATTACAGATTATTTAGAAAAATTATAAAGGTAGGGATTATGTACCAGTGTAAAGAGTAATAAAAATTAAAAGTTAATTATATATATATATATATATATATATATATATATACAGGTTTAATAGACAAATAATTAATATTGTATTGCCAATAGTTTGTTGTTTGTCCATCTGTTACAGATGTTTGTAGAAGACTATTGTGCCGTATGTTTGTGCAATAAAATTTTAATGTTATCATTCTATTTTATTATACATACATATTATGCACATATATACTATATATATATATATATATATATATATATATATATATATATACAGTATGTGTATGTGTGTGTGTGTCAGTAACCCATAAAGATTGGTATTCATTGTATAATTAAATATTCGACAATAGATCCAAATATACAATTTTATATTATATATTAGTATATTATTAATACATAAGTAATATTTAATTTTAAATTGAGCTTATTCTGGATTTGCTTTTGGAAGTTTAGAAAAACTACGTTTTTTCTAAAATTTCTGTCACGAAGTAATGCTTTAATTTTTAATATATGTAGTGGTCTTCTATATTTTTCCTATATACTATTTAATAATATAATTTATTATGTAATAACAAATTACTAATTTAATTATATTGTTATTTGTACGATTTGTAAGTTATATATATATACATAAAATACACACACATAATAAATAAATCACAGTAACTATCATCATTTTGTGTGTAATATAGTATGTTACGAAAAAGTAAAAATAATAAGATCGTTATTAATTGAAAATTCTACAAAAAATCATCAATCAATTTTCAATATTATAAATCTATTACGCTAGCTATACGAGGTGTGTTCAAAAAGTACCCGGAATTACTAATAATTAAATTTCGCGGGTCTGGAGTGTCTGATTGTCAAATTTTTTTTTTTATTGTGTTGGTATACATGCCCCTAAAGTATGATGAAATTTTCAGCTATATTCACTGTTTACTTTGTCTGTGGTAGTCGCTAAGGTTCGACGTGTTTTTCTGAGCTCGGCGATTTTTACAATGGAAGAGTTGAAAAGTCAAAGAATTTGTATTAAATTTTGCGTAAAAAATGAAATAAAGTGTTGCAAAGTGCAAAAATTCACCAGATATGGCTCCGTGTGACTTTTTCCTATTCCCAAAGTTGAAGAGACCCATGAAAGGACGGCGGTTTTCCTCGATTGAAGAAATCGCTGAGAGTGCTCAAGGACATATCAAAAAGTGAATATCAAGGTGCTTCAAAAATTGGAAAAAACGCTGGCATAAGTGTATTATATCTGGGGGGACTACTTTGAAGGGGACCACATTAATGTAGACGAATAAATAAATATTTTTTTGAAAAAACGAAAATTCCGGGTACTTTTTGAACAGACCTCGTATATGCAGCGATATATAATTCTACATTGCTAATTTATACAAATATTTTGACTGTGGGAAAAGAAATTTAAAAAAATGCCTAAAATTGTATAGTGTTGTTTGACCTTATACACTTTCTTAAATTCAAAAGAACAAAATTTATAGAATTAAGTATTATTGTTTTAATTTAATTATTTTTGTAAAATACTATTTTTCAAATATGATAACTTATATTAGGTCTATTACAGCATAGCCTCGTACAAAATGATTACCCCGTACACTGACTATATTTACAAGACGGTTCAATTTATTTATTTTTATTAAAATATTTATTTATATTGGAATGAAAAGATGAAGAGTTAATTTGAATTGTATGTATTTATTTGTTCCAGGCCGCGGTGTGATGCCCAGCGTCCGTTTGGCTATCGACCACGTCAACGAGCATAATGAAGTCCTGCGGAACTACCGTCTGCACATGTGGTGGAACGACACCAAGGTCAGTAACTCAAATCACATCACATCCACATCAGACCAAGGCAAAGGCAAAGGCAAAGTCAATCGATCGCAAAATTAATTATTACAAACAGTTCGACACAATTACTTTCTATGTTGCACACTCTTATTAAGATTCACTTTTGATTAAATAACATAATAGCACATGTGCTACGTTTTTTTGAGTCATGCAATTTGTTGCCTCGTGCATTTCATTATTTTTTTATACCAGAACTATGTATTTAATAAGCGGTTTTGTTATGTATTTTCTACTACCTCTCTTTATTAGGAGGTAACGCTATGGTTGTCCTTTCTATCTATGATGAAATTTTTACTTTCGTATGTGATATATTGCCAAAGGGTAGTTTTACTCAAAAATATATTTGGGTCTATATTTTTGTATATCACTACTCAGGTTGTATGCTTGTATGTAGCGCAAGATTTTTAGTAGTTGCAAGACTGAGGCTCTGATCTCTGTATTACGGTCGCCTTTAGTATTTCAATATAAAAATCTCAATAATTTAACATCATTGTATTTAATGTATGAGCCAAGAGTCAATATTGTGTCTGTCGTCGATAGCTTATTGGTTTTCTAGCTAATTGCAATAGCAATGGCTAATGTCGGATATTAATACAATTTATAGAACAAATTCATTCAGCTTATCGAGTTACTAACGATATAATTAGAAAAATTTTAATAATTACGAAAATACTGTGTGGTTGTAAGAAAAGTGATGTCCTCATCACCTTAGCACAAATCATTTTTTATTGATTACAATTTAGAACTTCGGTACTTAAGTATACTTACTTTTGGTTTTCAATCTAGTAACATGTGTATTAATAAATTCGTAGTCGAATCGGGAAGGCAGTTGCGGCGGATTGTTTTATTTGACATAATCCGTCCAATGCCTGCCCGGCTCGAATGCAAATGCGAACTATATTTAAGTGTGGACGTCAACTGTAATCAGTAGCTACTTACGAAACACAACATAATGTGCATATGCTTTGGTATAGATTCTGATTAGAACTAAACTTTAATGCATTTTTATAATTCAAGCGCTTATCGTAGGCCTATAATATTTTAGTATGTTATTTCAGACTACAAGATCAAACGATATACGAAACGGTCCGGCCTATCTATATCAAAAACTAATCAACGCGAATCAATATCTTTCGAACAGTTTTTGAGTTTATAAACTCGATTAAAAATTGTGGAGGAAAAATTTTACGCTTTTCTGTCAATTACAAAGAAATAGTTAGAAAGCGCTAGTCCTTATCGTTTTTTAAATCAGTCCAGCCGTTTTTGAGAAAACGTCGACAAAAGGCCAAAAATCGGCTCACACATACACGCATACTTTTTGCAAATTTGATCTCATTCGAATAAGAATAACGAGAAAACATAAAATTAGAAAATTAGATTTTTTTGCGAAAACATAAACTTGCTCTTTGGAAAGTTAATAATAATCTAGCAAAAAATATATTGTATTTTCGTTTTCGGCACTAATACTAGTGAAATTTTCCGGTTCATTTCTTGATATCGATACGTATTACATAAATCTGATTCCTGGCAAAGTTGAAATGAGAAGTGGCAAGACATGGCGAATCGGCGATCTCATAATATTTATTTCATACTAGGAGAGGGAAAAGTAGCGTTATCGTCAGAACACGCACTGGATTGTGTCAATTCGGGATGCTGGGCCGATGTTGATGTTGATGGCGATGGTGATGGTGATGGTGATGGTGATGCTACGAACGACCTTTTAACTCACAAATACCAATTACGTGAAACCTAGTCTTTGTCATTACATTTATTGAGAAAGTTATCACAAATTACTGCGAGGGTGTATATTATACGGTCCATCTCTATAAGATATAACTTGATTATTTCGGGAAAAGGTTAAATATAAACACAAAAATACTTTTTAACTTCTCGTAGAGTTTTAATAATAGCAAAAAAATCGAAAATGGAAACTTTTGCATATTTTAACGTTTCAAGGTCTTACAATTAAAAAAAATGGATGATACAAAAAATTCTAAAAAATCTTCAAAATTCTCAAGAAAATCTTTTTAAAACATTTGAAAAAAATAAATAAATTACGTTACGGTAAGTTCGTTTTCGTTACGCCATAAGGCATGATGCTATGAACCACCAGTTCCAAATTTCGTCGATTCGATCAAGAATAACTTGAAACGTTGATAAAATATAAAGTTAGCAAATCCAGCTAGTTGATAATTATTTTATTCATATAAAACTTGTTTATAGAATGAGAAGTTTCATCACTTTCCCTGCCATGCACTTGATATTATTAAGCACGTGAATAAATCTGCCAATTTAGTTGCACAAAGCAAGGCGCCAAAGGTAACGAATGCCCCTGTGTGCGTGCACGCATAAATTCTGTTGTATACCGATAGCGCACACCATACACTGTACAAGTGTACACCGTTCATATTATGAGCCTGAGCTATATATTATATTGTGCCTACATATAATAGTACTCGTACTCGTAGTCGTAGGTAGGATATCTCTCGCGTGTTTGTTTGCGTGCGGACAAGGACGTAGCGTTGACGCGATCCGCGTGCCGCGGAAGGAGGGCTACGTGTGCGGCGAAA
>NW_020538040.1:181614175-181636965 GCF_003426905.1 Ctenocephalides felis | reverse complement strand
TAATGGCATCTGATCTGAATCATATTGCCATTTATGTCTGTTAATTGTTTTCATAATAAAATTCTGTTTGACATTGTGAATTTGAATAAATGTATTCAGTTATTCAATCGTTTTCCAAGTGCCTGGAATATACAATGTTCCAGTGTCTACTTCTGATTCTGACGGGATTGGCGTCGTCGTTTCGGTATACTTTTCTGTTACGAATTGCTCGGAAGCGGAGAGCACAAGAATTTGTCCAAACGCAATTATATTTAATGTTTATTCTGCTTGTTCGTTAAACGTTGGAATGATCATTAAAAGTAAATACACCTTACTGATGTACACGCTCAGCGCTTGTTGTATTCCATTATCTGCTGAACAATTAAAAGGTTTTTTTATTAACAGTTTTGGAACTTCAAAATTGTACCATGTTATTCAATTTGATTGCTCGGTTCTTACTCGGTTTCTTCGGAGAATAGATGATTTTTTAAAGAAATTTGTATGCCAGCAAAAACCGTTGATATCGTATTGTTTCCAAAATATTTATTGGAATTTGTTGTTTACCGTATAATTTTTCCTATCTTATTGAAAATAATTTTATTTGAGGATTAAGTATCAGAGGGTGAATATTGTCTGCTTTTAAGGGGGTATTCTAGTGTAGAAATTTCAAAAAATCGATTTTTTTTTATTTCATATTTTTAAAGTTTAATTATCTAAGAATATGGGTACGAGAAGTTTTTGAAAATTGGAATTATTTTCGGAGATATAGGCATTTTACTGACTCGGTCTCCATACTAGTTTGGCTTCACGCAAAACTTCAAATGCGTTTTTCTTAGAAGAGACTTTTTCAGTACTGTTGACACGATTTCTCGAGTTTTATTCGACCGATTTACTTGAAATGTTCAGAGAGTCTTGTTTATAGACCTATCTATAGCCCGAACTAAGATTATCCCCAAATTCCAATTTTTACTATTTTTAAAAAATTCGAGAAACTCAAAAAAACAGTAAAAAACACTTTTTTTTTAAACAGTCGCCAAATTGTAAAAAAAAAATTTACTCATCGCTAGTAGTATTAATCATTGTAGATTAATAATCTTTTTATTTTTTGCATTTCCGATGGCTAGGAGGGCTGAAATCATGTCAAGACTGAAGTGCCATTTTTTTTAGACCACCCACTTTAACAGCTGCCAGTTTGTACAATTTTCAACTTTTTTATTTTTGTTTTGTATTTTAATAATGTTAATAAACAAGTGGTAAAAAAACTGATAGTAAAAACATTCATTGCTTTCCTTTACGACACTTTAAAAATGACCTAAAATTCATAGCTCTACACTAGAATACATCCTTAAACTTCTTATGAAATAGGTTAAATAAACGCACGAAAATGAAAATTTTAATATTTATTTACGTTCAAAGCAACCCGAACATTGTAGCAAAAAATTGATGTATGTATATTTGTGCGCGTATGTGTGTGGATTCAATTTTTGTCAACGATTTCGAGAGCACAGATCAACCGATTTGAGTTATTCAAAAAACCTTCAATTACTTTGGCTGATTAACTTTGGCAGAGGCAAGTTCAGTCGTATCAAAGATAAGGGACAAAAAGTGCTAAAAATGGCAAGTCGGTTTGAGAGAACGGAGCGTTCGATTTGAATAATTCAAAAAACATTTTATTTATATTGATGGACTGAATAATTGATCAAATTTTTGTTTTGACAAGATTTGAAAAATGCCATTTGTCGGTCTAAAGGATCATTAAACCATATGCACATCAAATTATCAGATATTTAATAGATATTTTAAAAATAAGTACAATTTTTGTTTACAGAACCGTATCAAGATTTATAATATTTAACCTTTAGACTATGACGCGACGCTTACGCGCGTCAAAAGTTTTCAAAAAAATATATGATTAAAAAAAATTCGCAAAAAAATGTTTTCTCAAATGTTTCAAAAATGTTTAAAGCTTTCAAGAAATTACGGTATGCAAAGTTCCAGCAATTTGCCATGCACCACTAGTCCTGAATTATTTCTGCACTACTATTTAAAAATGTCTTATATGTATAGTTATATAGTATCTCGAATGCGATGCAGAAAAGTTTATCTTATATTTGTTGTTCCAGGTTACGCTCTCGGACCCTTCTCGGTGGCAAGCAGTACGGGACAGTCCGTCGTGTCCTGGTCCTGATGAGATGGGGTCCGCAGGTTGCCACCAAGTACGGCTGATCGCGTTCGTGTCGTGCCTGATGGCATGCTACGCGCCCATCGGCCACTGCCAGCGTCCCAACCCGGAACAGATGGCCGGACGACGACTCGATGTCTACATTGCCGGTTTCTTTCCCTTCGGACCGGGAGTCGAACATTCTGCTACTGGTGAGATAACAATCTCTCTTATCAATTTATTACGGAAAATATATGTTTGAAAATATATGCTAAGATGACTCAAAGATCACATTTTACAATACTTTACTGTAATACTTTTTAGTCTCCTATTGCATTGCTGTAGTTGGATGTCCTTATTTATGTAATAAGACACGCTCATGTATTGACCACATTTTCTATATTTTATATATTTACCCTTTTTTAAGTATATTGTGGTTACATTTTTATGTTTTTACCCATATTTCAAATAATTTTGTAGTATTTGGTTATTCTTATTATCATATCTGTTCAAAATGGAATTCATCTTTATTGTAAAACGTTAAATTACAATTAAGAATAGTATTTCACCACGGACATGGCAGACCTAATTATTTTCGAAAATCATAAAATGTATATAAGTTTTAATTTACATTTGCTCTCCAAAGAATCTGTACAATTGTGAAATAAAACTTTGCTTTAAGTCAAGATGCTAATTAAGCACGCCATAATTACTATTGCAAAAGTTTAATACTGTCGCAAAATGACTTCATATTATACATGTACAGGAATACATCGTGATTTGGAACAAACAAATTGTTAGAAATAGTTATAATATGGTAACATAACAACAAATTCTGATACTACTCGTGAGATTTTAATTATTTTTAGATTCTTGTAATTATAAAGTTATTTCTGAAAATATACTGAATATCTCATATAACCGAATTCTGCATTAATTATTAATTACAATTATTAATTATTGTTACACGTTAAATTTTAATTACAAAAATTGTTTTGTTGCGAACACCGCGGAACTAATTATTTAAGAAAACCACAAAATTGATATAAGTCTTAATTTGAATTCGCTTGAAGACAAAACTTTGCTACAAGTAAAGCATGATAATTAGGCATGCCATAATTACTATTGCAAAAGTTTAATATTGTCGCAAAGTGAATCTATTTTATACATATATAGAAATACGTTGTGATGGAAAACAGAAATGCACTGTGATAGAAAGCGTTTTCGAACAAGTAAGTTAGGAATTATTAATATAATAATGAATTCAAACTACTCTATGATATGCGATTACTATTGTTCCAAGTTCTCTCTCTTTATTTTATCACACTCAAACTTGTGCATCAAAGTTTCTAGATCATATACATGTTCCGGCTTTCAGTTTTTTATTTCATTTGTAGCACAAGTAATCCATCATCCAATTTCTAATTTCTAACTTAGTTAATTAATCCTTTAGTCTTTTCCACTTTTCAAAATTTTCCAGTTTTGTCTCTTGTTCATAGAGCGCTTATATTAACGCAATTCCTGTATTTCTATATTTATGCAAAACAAAATTTATAACTGGTGGCTGATGGGAATCGATCCCAGTATTAGTTTGTGCTAGCCCACGTCCTTAACCATTGCATGACGGGCTCATATTTATAATATTTGTGGGAGTCGTAATGATTATGATAATATATTAAATTAGAAACTCCCAACATAATAAAAAAATATAAATTTATTAACTATAAAAATATTACGATATCAAAAATATACATGACATGTCCCATTGTTTTTTACAAATAAAAACCAGCCTGCTTGATATCGCCACACACTCCCTGCCCAGTGTTGATCTCACAGTTTAAAAAAAAAAAACACAGGGAAACACGTTATAAAAATGTGGTGGGAAAGCAGATTATAGCAGACCAGTGTTGTAATACTGGTTAATCACAAATTTCCATGTTTCGTCAGCAGATCCACCGTATGTGGTGATTCGACCTGCCATCAACTCCATATTCTGCATAAGGTTCTGATTAATGAAAAACTGTGGAAAATTTCCTGTACCTCGATGTCGGTGAACTTCTAAGATTCAGCCTCCATCTAATTGGTATTAGTTATATCAGAATTACTTAATGTTTAGAATGCATAATTTATGGGTACAGTTTCCATTTCTGCAAGCGTTGCATTCGTATCTGATGAGTTCCGATCAGAGAAAGAAGTTGGCTCTTTATCCAAATCAGGATCATTGGTTTCTTTGACATAAGAGTCCAGAATTGTGAAATCCAATAAATTATATCAAATTTTGTTTTGACTCGTCGTTGTCACCGATAATGGGAGGTAGCATTATAAGACGATTTGTTGAGTTAACAGAGAAAGAGAGGTTAAATTGCATTCCAATGAAAAGTTCAGGCTCCAATTATTTTTTCTGTCAGCAAAAAAAAAAACTGAGGTCTGGGTATACCAAATGAGTAACCTCGGAAGTCTGATCCAGATAGTAAGTGCGTTAACTATGATGGATTGGACTGGACGTACCTTATAGGTCGTCTCTGAAGACCAGTGATTATGGTGCTGCGTCAAAATCATTTTTTCTTAAATCTTCGAAAAATAAAACTCCTTTATCTTCATCTCCATCGTCGTGAGTCACCAATGTGGGAGTTTTAATTAATATTAAAGTATAAACTCCTGACATATAAAAATATATAAATTTATTAACTATAAAAATATTACGATATCAAAAATATACATGACATGTCCCATTGTTTTTTACAAATAAAAACCAGCCTGCTTGATATCGCCACATATTATTGCAATTTGCATTTTTCTCATAATGTTCTATCACCGTGTATTTCTATACATGTAGATTCACTTTGTTATAGTATGTAATTATGGAATGCTTAATTATTATGCTTTTTTTAAGACAAAGTTTTGTCTTGATCGTACGGATCCTTTGAATAGTAAATGAAAATTATGTCAGTGAATTTAAACTTACGTAAATTTTCTAGGATGTACATTGATAAACAATCTTCGTAATTTCATTTAAACAATTAATATGATTTTGAAGAGATCCTTTAAATAAGGACAACCGAATACTACAAAGTTATTCAGAAAGTGGGTTAAAAACATAACATAAAAATGTAATAACAATATATTTGCTTTTTGCCAATCTTGCTACTCATATAAGACACCTTGTATTTTATTGTACTGTATCACTATGCCTGGGTCTGGGTCTGGTTCTGGGTCGTCGAAGAGGCGTGCGTCGTGCGATTTGACCTGATAGTTGATATCTGAAAGACGATAGACGCCGCCGTCAAACAAACCGTCCGCGACACTTCCGACCAGCAAAAGACAATGAAATTAACGAGTCGCGAGCGCGACGTGCCGCGAATGGCACGCGATTTCCGATTACGATTTCGATCTCGATTCCGATCTCGAGCTTTGTTTGTTCGAAATATCACGCTCTTTATCTTATCTATTTATAGCCGAGCGGCGATCTTCTTTAGTTTTGACTTATATAACAAAACGGTATTTTTTTTTGTTTACAAATTAAACACCAATTAGAATCTATATATTCTATAAGCTTTCAGGATCTACGTGAACTCAAAATGTTTGAGTGTGAAATTTTCAAAAAATCGAATTTTCAATTTTTCCATATTTCGATAGGTTATACCTTTAAAAATAACATACCAAATTTTAAATCGATTATCTTAAATAGTTTTTGAGTTACAGCCATTAAAATAGTATATATATAGTATATAGTATAACGATCATTTTATGTTTAACAGCGTTTTTTCTCGAAACAGAATTTTCCGAATTTGCTGCAGCGATTACTCAAAAACAAATGATCTGATCACTATCAAATTTTTTTACATGTTCTATATATAGTTCTCCGTAAAATGAACTATCGATTTTTTTATTGGATCAAAAATCGAATTTTGGCAGTCCAAAAATGACCAAAATTTTGAGTAAAATTCGACTTTTTTTAAAAAAAACGCCGTCATTTTGTCAATTTTTTTTTTTTTTCTATATCGTAGTTCATTTTACAGACAATATTATCTAGTTTAACGATTTTTTTTTTTTAAATTTCATCCACGTAGAAGGCCGGAATCACTACAGCAGTGAAGGGCCCTTTTTTGTCGCGCCGTTGGAGATCGACGATAACTTAAAAAATATTTAATTTTTTTCTTCAAAAATTTTACTATGCATTCTAAAAACATGTATAAAATATTCCTAAAATTTTGAAATGATAGATAAAGTAGTTTTTTTTAATATAAATTCCCAAAAATCACCTTTTTTTAGGCGGTTACTCTAGTTGTGCCCCTTAAGAAACTCTCCAATGAGAGCCCTAATTACTTACAGTAAATCGATGTGTTGTTTTTCTTCAATCTTCTCCTTGTATTCGAAGATTCAGCGGTGAATGTGACTACAGCATTTCCGTGGTTTCTGAGACGGTCAAGATGGGATATGCATCTATTTTTTATTACTTCGTGTACTGAAGTGAGTCCATTTGAAGATCGTTATGAATAATTTTGTTTGAGACGTACCAGGGCGGCTTTGGATATCAATCTTAAGGCTTTTGACTGTAGTCTCTGGACACAGGCTTGATCAGGAGCTTGTTGTCAAGTGAGAGTTTGGATTTCCGGCCCAATATCTACTAAAGTGATTTAACTCTTTTATCGATTTGTTTACATTATAACTGAAATTGGGCACAGATTTCACAGAAACTATAGCAGTATTTTTTTAAGTTCAATTTAATGTATGTTTAATTTTTTTATGTTTAAGTTTTGCCAAAAAATACAATTTATTAATTTTATTTTCTCGACGTTTTAAGTTATTTTGAATTGAATGAGAACAAACTTGGATTAAATATGAGTGTGTATATTTGATCTTTAAATTAAAAGCCATTTGGTAAAACTAGATAAGATTTCGGATCGATTAGTTATGCACACGAGTATTGGTTCAGCCATTTCCTTACATTTAGCATAAAAATTGGCAAATTATCAACGTTTTTGCAAAAAATGCTAAACCGATTTTGAAAATTTAAGATAGCAGTAGGAAATCGTGCTGATTAATGATGTCATTTTTGGATCGTATGCTCAGTGATCTAGACGTCATAAAAATACCGCAACCTAATAATTTCAAAAGATTTAATCATACTAAAATGTCAGAGTGATATCAAGAAACTATTTTTTTATTGCATATAAAGACGAATAGAGCAATTTTATCACTCGCAGCCTATGACTTACAAGATGTTTTGGCCGCTGGTTTCTATATATAAAACGCAATATACTGAAAGTTATATAGTATTATTTTATATATTTGAACAGCAATAAGAACTATGTATTATATAAGATTTTGTGATGTACATTCTTCGACTAGCCTTTTAGAAGGCGCATATGTTTTTATTGAATCAAATATAAGTACAAAACAATTAATTTTAACTATATTAAAGAATATTTTGTTTATTGGTATATTTTTTGATAGTTGAACTGAATTAGTTTGATTCAGTCAATAACCAAAACATTAAAGCGCCATGAGAATGCAATATTATAGCATCATAACCTATCAACAAAATGATTACTTTTTTCCTTTAAAAAAGTTTCAAGTAAATACATACAATTAACCTCACCCTTACAAGTACATTTCAATCGATCTGTAAACCAGGACATGGTTAATTACATACCTCAAATATTCAGGTATAACTTCAACAAATCAACTAGTATTTGAATTAAATTCTAGCTTTGAACTAAATTTGAAGTTAAGCTGGCTTGTCAACGGTTTTGTTTCGGAATGAATCCTTGGGTATTGTTAATTAAGGACCTCATTTCGCATTCTAATCCTGTGATCTTAGAACCAAAGCCCCAGGAGCCATCTAAATAATATACGATAGACCACAACACAAATTTGTATATATATTTATATATATATATATATATATATATATATATATATTCAATGATAAGTCCTGGATTTTTTCAATATATTGATTGTTTCTTTTCCGAACAGTAAATCCAATAATGAAAAACAATTTGTTTACTGAAGATGTTTAATAACGACGTTTCGGAACAAGATACGTTCCGTCATCAGGTTTATTCTGTCAAAGACAATGTTTTTTAATTGATTGATTAACATTAATTAATGATGAGTATTACAGATTATTTAGAAAAATTATAAAGGTAGGGATTATGTACTAGTGTAAAGAGTATAAAATTAAAAGTTATTATATATATATATATATATATATATATATATACAGGTTTAATAGACAAATAATTAATATTGTATTGCCAATGTTTGTTGTTTGTCCATCGGTTACAGATGTTTGTAGAAGACTATTGTGCGTATGTTTGTGCAATAAAATTTTAATGTTATCATTCTATTTTATTATGCATACATATATATGCACATATATACTATATATATATATATATATACATATATATATATATATATATATATATACAGTATGGTATGTGTGTGTGTGTCAGTAACCCATAAAGATTGGTATTCATTGTATAATTAAATATTCGACAATAGATCCAAATATACAATTTTATTATATATTAGTATATTATTAATACATAAGTAATATTTAATTTTAAATTGAGCTTATTCTGGATTTGCTTTTGGAAGTTTAGAAAAACTACGTTTTTTCTAAAATTTCTGTCACGAAGTAATGCTTTAATTTTTAATATATGTAGTGGTCTTCTATATTTTTCCTATATACTATTTAATAATATAATTTATTATGTAATAACAAATTACTAATTTAATTATATTGTTATTTGTACGATTTGTAAGTTATATATATATACATAAAATACACACACATAATAAATAAATCACAGTAACTATCATCATTTTGTGTGTAATATAGTATGTTACGAAAAAGTAAAAATAATAAGATCGTTATTAATTGAAAATTCTACAAAAAATCATCAATCAATTTTCAATATTATAAATCTATTACGCTAGCTATACGAGGTGTGTTCAAAAAGTACCCGGAATTACTAATAATTAAATTTCGCGGGTCTGGAGTGTCTGATTGTCAAAATTTTTTTTTATTGTGTTGGTATACATGCCCCTAAAGTATGATGAAATTTTCAGCTATATTCACTGTTTACTTTGTCTGTGGTAGTCGCTAAGGTTCGACGTGTTTTTCTGAGCTCGGCGATTTTTACAATGGAAGAATTGAAAAGTCAAAGAATTTGTATTAAATTTTGCGTAAAAAATGAAATAAAGTGTTGCAAAGTGCAAAAATTCACCAGATATGGCTCCGTGTGACTTTTTCCTATTCCCAAAGTTGAAGAGACCCATGAAAGGACGGCGGTTTTCTTCGATTGAAGAAAATCGCTGAGAGTGCTCAAGGACATATCAAAAAGTGAATATCAAGGGTGCTTCAAAAATTGGAAAAAACGCTGGCATAAGTGTATTATATCTGGGGGGACTACTTTGAAGGGGACCACATTAATGTAGACGAATAAATAAATATTTTTTTGAAAAAACGAAAATTCCGGGTACTTTTTGAACAGACCTCGTATATGCAGCGATATATAATTCTACATTGCTAATTTATACAAATATTTTGACTGTGGGAAAAGAAATTTAAAAAAATGCCTAAAATTGTATAGTGTTGTTTGACCTTATACACTTTCTTAAATTCAAAAGAACAAAATTTATAGAATTAAGTATTATTGTTTTAATTTAATTATTTTTGTAAAATACTATTTTTCAAATATGATAACTTATATTAGGTCTATTACAGCATAGCCTCGTACAAAATGATTGTGTTTTATTACCCCGTACACTGACTATATTTACAAGACGGTTCAATTTATTTATTTTTATTAAAATATTTATTTATATTGGAATGAAAAGATGAAGAGTTAATTTGAATTGTATGTATTTATTTGTTCCAGGCCGCGGTGTGATGCCCAGCGTCCGTTTGGCTATCGACCACGTCAACGAGCATAATGAAGTCCTGCGGAACTACCGTCTGCACATGTGGTGGAACGACACCAAGGTCAGTAACTCAAATCACATCACATCCACATCAGACCAAGGCAAAGGCAAAGGCAAAGTCAATCGATCGCAAAATTAATTATTACAAACAGTTCGACACAATTACTTTCTATGTTGCACACTCTTATTAAGATTCACTTTTGATTAAATAACATAATAGCACATGTGCTACGTTTTTTTGAGTCATGCAATTTGTTTCCTCGTGCATTTCATTATTTTTTTATATCAGAACTATGTATTTAACGAGCGGTTTTGTTATGTATTTTCTACTACCTCTCTTTATTAGGAGGTAACGCTATGGTTGTCCTTTCTATCTATGATGAAATTTTTACTTTCGTATGTGATATATTGCCAAAGGGTAGTTTTACTCAAAAATATATTTGGGTCTATATTTTTGTATATCACTACTCAGGTTGTATGCTTGTATGTAGCGCAAGATTTTTAGTAGTTGCAAGACTGAGGCTCTGATCTCTGTATTACGGTCGCCTTTAGTATTTCAATATAAAAATCTCAATAATTTAACATCATTGTATTTAATGTATGAGCCAAGAGTCAATATTGTGTCTGTCGTCGATAGCTTATTGGTTTTCTAGCTAATTGCAATAGCAATGGCTAATGTCGGATATTAATACAATTTATAGAACAAATTCATTTAGCCTATCGAGTTACTAACGATATAATTAGAAAAATTTTAATAATTACGAAAATACTGTGTGGTTGTAAGAAAAGTGATGTCCTCATCACCTTAGCACAAATCATTTTTTATTGACTACAATTTAGAACTTCGGTACTTAAGTATACTTACTTTCGGTTTTCAATCTAGTAACATGTGTATTAATAAATTCGTAGTCGAATCGGGAAGGCAGTTGCGGCGGATTGTTTTATTTGACATAATCCGTCCAATGCCTGCCCGGCTCGAATGCAAATGCGAACTATATTTAAGTGTGGACGTCAACTGTAATCAGTAGCTACTTACGAAACACAACATAATGTGCATATGCTTTGGTATAGATTCTGATTAGAACTAAACTTTAATGCATTTTTATAATTCAAGCGCTTATCGTAGGCCTATAATATTTTAGTATGTTATTTCAGACTACAAGATCAAACGATATACGAAACGGTCCGGCCTATCTATATCAAAAACTAATCAACGCGAATCAATATCTTTCGAACAGTTTTTGAGTTTATAAACTCGATTAAAAATTGTGGAGGAAAAATTTTACGCTTTTCTGTCAATTACAAAGAAATAGTTAGAAAGCGCTAGTCCTTATCGTTTTTTAAATCAGTCCAGCCGTTTTTGAGAAAACGTCGACAAAAGGCCAAAAATCGGCTCACACATACACGCATACTTTTTGCAAATTTGATCTCATTCGAATAAGAATAACGAGAAAACATAAAATTAGAAAATTAGATTTTTTTGCGAAAACATAAACTTGCTCTTTGGAAAGTTAATAATAATCTAGCAAAAAATATATTGTATTTTCGTTTTCGGCACTAATACTAGTGAAATTTTCCGGTTCATTTCTTGATATCGATACGTATTACATAAATCTGATTCCCGGCAAAGTTGAAATGAGAAGTGGCAAGACATGGCGAATCGGCGATCTCATAATATTTATTTCATACTAGGAGAGGGAAAAATAGCGTTATCGTCAGAACACGCACTGGATTATGTCAATTCGGGATGCTGGGCCGATGTTGATGTTGATGGCGATGGTGATGGTGATGGTGATGGTGATGCTACGAACGACCTTTTAACTCACAAATACCAATTACGTGAAACCTAGTCTTTGTCATTACATTTATTGAAAAAGTTATCACAAATTACTGCGAGGGTGTATATTATACGGTCCATCTCTATAAGATATAACTTGATTATTTCGGGAAAAGGTTAAATATAAACACAAAAATACTTTTTACCTTCTCGTAGAGTTTTAATAATAGCAAAAAAATCGAAAATGGAAACTTTTGCATATTTTAACGTTTCAAAGTCTTACAATTAAAAAAAATGGATGATACAAAAAATTCTAAAAAAACTTCAAAATTCTCAAGAAAATCTTTTTAAAACATTTGGAAAAAATTAATAAATTAAGTTACGGTGAGTCCGTTTTCGTTACGCCATAAGGCACGATGCTTTGAACCACCAGTTCCAAATTTCGTCACAAACGATCAAGAATAACTTGAAACGTTGATAAAATATAAAGTTAGCAAATCCAGCTAGTTGATAATTATTTTATTCATATAAAATTTGTTTATAGAATGAGAAGTTCCATCACTTTCCCTTAAATCAATGCCATGCACTTGATATTATTAAGCACGTGAATAAATCTGCCAATTTAGTTGCACAAAGCAAGGCGCCAAAGGTAACGAATGCTCCTGTGTGCGTGCACGCATAAATTCTGTTGTATACCGATAGCGCACACCATACACTGTACAAGTGTACACCGTTCATATAATATGAGCCTGAGCTATATATTATATTGTGCCTACATATAATAGTACTCGTACTCGTAGTCGTAGGTAGGATATCTCTCGCGTGTTTGTTTGCGTGCGGACAAGGACGTAGCGTTGACGCGATCCGCGTGCCGCGGAAGGAGGGCTACGTGTGCGGCGAAATCAATAAGTTGCCCGTAGGCTACTACACGAACGACTGAACGACTGAACGACTGAATGGGGCGGAGAAGGAACAGGCTTCTCCGGAGAAACAGACGATGACGATCGACGGTACAGCGGCACCGGTACAGCGGTACAGCGGTACACGACGGGACATCTCAAAGGGTTTCTTCTCATAAGATGACTCCAACTTTTGAGAGAACGAAATATAATTATGTGCAAGTTATTTATTGTTTAAATTATCTTCTTATATATAAAAATAAGTCGGGTTTTCCTTCCTGACGAAATAACTCCAGAACGCACGAACCGATTTCGACAATTTTGCATTCGTTAGAAAGGTCTCGGGCTCCGCAAGGTTTATAGCTAAGAAAATTAGTCGTGCATGGCATCGCGCCCTAATGCAAATTGCTGGAACTTCATGCACCGTAATTAAAAATTCGAGTAATAAAAATAATCAACATGTTCTATATATATATAAAAATAAGTCGGGTTTTTCTTCCTGACGAAATAACTCCAGAACGCACGAACCGATTTCGACAATTTTGCCCTACTGCAAATTGCTGGAACTTCACGCACCGTAATTAAAAATTCGAGTAATGACATTAGTGAGAATTATCAGAATTATGCTTGGTTAAGCATAATTCTTGCCGCAAAGAATAATGATGTACACGCACTGAATTTCACCATTCAATAAAAAATTGCTGGCGATTTGGTGACATACCAATGATTCCGACTGGTCTTCCGTTTGACTTCAAACGATTGCAATTTCCAGTTTGCCTTGCATTCGCAATAACAAGTCGCAAGGCCAATCGCTTAGTGTTTGCAGGATAAATTTCAAATAGATCATTTAAAAAATCATTGTTTTGCACATGGGCAGTTATACGTTGCCTGTTCACGAGTTGGAAAACCATCCGCTTTGTTTGTGTTAACGTCAGACCAAAAAACAAAAAATGTGGTTTACCAAAGAGCACTTCAATGAAACGGATAATTTGTGGATTCACTTTCATTTACTTAGAAAAGTTCAACTAAAAAACACTTCATTTTTGTAATCGAAATAAATTCATTACTGTTGTATAAGATCAAATTTTTCCTTATCAATTATAAAACAAACAAAAAATTTCTTCATCTTTCTCACGAAAGGTGGCGAAACGAAGTTCGTCGGGTTTGCTAGTCTTATATATAAAAATGGAACGCAAAATGTGTTGGTAAGCGCATAACTCAACAACGCCTGGACCAATTTGGCCAATTATTTTTTTTAAATCTTCATTGAAGTCCAAGGATGGTTCTTACGGCGAGAAAAAATCGAATAATTGCCGGAAAAACCATAAAAACGGCTCTTTTGTTTTTCTCATACATACGTTTACAATATATGTGGGAATCAAGTAGGCAACGGAATTTGTAGAAAAAACAATTATTCATGTCATGACATTGTGTGTAGTTTTTGATAATCTAATTTTTAATATTTTTATAAACATAAATATTTTTCTATTAATTTACGAGCTATATTGGCAGCCAAAACATTGATGTAAATGAAATAAATTTCAAAATTCAAAAACGAATTGCAGGCGAATCGAGGATACACGTATATAAAGCAGTTGATTCGGCAACTAACCTAAGACGATATAGTTAACTATCCACCGGAAGTAACGCCAAGTAATCAAACAAAAAACATCGTTTATCACAAAGCACACTGAAAATAGAACTGATTTTTGAATTATGATTTACATGATTAAAATTACTTACTTTTAAATGCTTATAGTGTTTTATTTAATTATTTTTACACACCGAATTATTACCAGGGTGGCCGTTCTGTTCAGGATAATTTTTTGAAAAGAATATAAAAAAGGCAGGAACAAAGCACCGCCACATCACAAATTTTTTTGACGGGACGAAGTCTGTCGGGTCGGCTAGTTATATAATAGAAATTGTAGGATAAAAAATGAATTTAAAATACAGAATCTTCTAACCATCTCAAAGATTTTGCGGCTGACACATATTAATTTTACATGACTTCTTTTCAATTCTGGTAGTGATATGACAAAGTTCTCTGACAAGTGAGTTTGGGTGATCCTCAAGGCTGCTTTTATAATTGTCTGAATGTGTTCGTAGTTCATTGCTCACTGTGTTGAAGTCGGCGACTTCATAAATTGAACATTTTTGAACATATTTTGGGGCATTCAAAAATTCTATTGATCATTTATTCTAACATCTTTGAATTTCTTAACATGTTTGATTTGAAAGCTGAGAACAAATATGTCTCATCAGTAAAAATTGAGTACATATAGTTACACTATTTAATCAAGGTTTTATACCAAAAACTATAAATAATATATTTTTACATTATGAAAATCATAATAGTGGAATGCATTTTATTTCGAAACTGTACAATTTTAAATAAAAATTCCTTGTTCAATAGTAGAATTTCTATTTTTATAAATTAACAATCAAATATAAAAACTGAACTTATCAAAAATATCAATTACTTTTTAAAGCACTCATAATGTCTTACTTTATCAACTTGAACTGGAAAAGTTCCTTCTGTAAAATATTTATTTGTGATAAGTATAATATTCATTCATTTTAAATTTTGTTTATTTATAAATTTTTCAGTATGTTTTTTTTCGACATTGTTAAATATTCTGGAATTTTTGAGTACTTAAAGAAATTGTTGAATTATTTGCCTTAAATTGAAAAAAAAATCAATTTATTTTATTTAAAAACTTTGAAACATTTTTATAAAAATGAAACCTTTCTAAATATTAATTTTTTTTATTTGATAAAATATGATAGTGTTGTACTATAAGTACAACATAAGTATAAGTTGTACTATAGTAATTTATGTTAAAAAGTGCGTTGATCTCAATTCAAATGACTCACGAAATTGCCAAATGATTTTCAATAACGAATATAAACGCGCCGGGTGTTCAGTATAACTTCTTGCTTAGATGCAAGAACAAAACATCATGAATCAACTTCATTATTTCTTTGCAAGTATGATATTTTAACATATAAACTAAATTTATATTTCTCGCCAATAGTTTATTTAATTTTGTTTAAGTTTGCTTTGTCATACACGTGTTAATTTGTAATTGCAATTATATGAACAATATCAATACTTTAAAATAAATATGTTAATACATCCAACTAGTTTCTCAAGTCATTTAAGAAGTGTTAAAAATATTTTCGGTATTTGACGAGTAATAGTTTGATGAAGCGCCTCGATAGCGTGTTAAGGGGCCATCAAGACCTTTTGCCAATTTTAATTAGGCATCATAGCATTTCCTGAAAAGGCAGAGTTTTCGAGAACATCGTTACAACAACTTTTCATGCGAAATTAGTAAATTGATAATTAATGATTTTAGTTAATTTTTAAGTTTTATGAAATTATTGTATATATTTTTTATAAAGTAAAACAGCTGTTCTTAAGAAATGTTAAATTTTGGCTTACACAAACACAGATACTTTTTTCAAATTTGGCGCTGAACGGCCCAATCACTAGACATGAAATTAGCAAATCGATTTTTTAATACATGATCAGGATAATACATGAGCTTTTTCTTTGTGAAGTTTAAGATATTTGTAATATTGTGTCAGTATAGTTTGAATATTGATAATACAATATTTCGAGTTTGAAATTGATTAATGCCTTGATTCTGGCGATGAGCAATCCATTAGTAAATGTTCACTGCGTAAAATTTTTAAATCAGAAATAAAAATAAGCCGAGTATCAAAATGAGGATTTAGTTACAAAAATAATTGCAAATATAATAGAAATATAAATTTCAAACTAAGAAGGTTAAAAGGAAAATATTAAGAAAAATGGGATAAAAAGAACTATCGGCAGGAAGGTTGTATTCAATCTTACACATATACAATTTATTAGCAAAATATCGTTGATATTGGTATAGCACTTTGTATGACTGAATATTATTTAATGTGTCGTGATCAATGTTGTCAATCAATGTATCAATGTATCCTTGTTTTTTCTTCAGTGTAACGCCGCGGTAGGAGTGAAAGCGTTCTTCGACATGATGCACTCTGGTCCTCACAAGCTGATGCTGTTCGGCGCTGCCTGCACGCACGTCACCGATCCGATAGCGAAGGCCTCCAAACACTGGCAACTGACGCAGCTCTCCTATGCCGACACACATCCGATGTTCACCAGCGAGGCGTTTCCCAACTTCTTTAGGATTGTTCCGTCGGAAAACGCTTTCAATGCGCCGAGACTCGCTCTACTACGACAATTCAATTGGACCAGGGTCGGAACAGTGTACCAGAACGAACCTAGATATTCACTCGTGAGTTGATAATAGATAGTGCAACTAGTTAAAACAAATATTTATAGAAATAATCATTTATTATATCAATCGAGGCCCATAATCGACTCGTCGCCGAATTGGATATGCTGGGACTCGAAGTGGTTGAAACACAAAGTTTTACTACGGATGTCACAGACGCGCTGTGGAAGTTGCGCAACAAAGACGTCCGGGTGATTTTGGGCAATTTTAACGAAAGTTGGGCTAGAAGAGTTTTCTGCGAAGCATTCAGGTGATACTTCTTTTATTTGAATAGTAGACAAACGTTTTCAGTTTTTTTTGAATTTCTTCATATGCTGCTTATAGTTTCCTTCATCAGCTGCATCTCCATTTATATCATTTTAGATTTGAGATGTTTGGTCGTGCTTACCAGTGGCTTATTATGGGAAACTATAATTCAGAATGGTGGACTAAGCCAACAGACATTAATTGTACTGTAGAAGAATTAACAATTGCTTTAGAATCGACTATCCTGACCGATCTGTTACCTTTGTCTACGTCGGGACACATTACAATCTCAGGAATCGTAAGTAAAAAACGTAGTCTCCTGTTTTGTATTGTCAATATGTTATTAAAATTAAATCACCTTAAGACGGCGGACGAGTATCAAGCCGAGTACGATAGCAGACGAGGTAACGAGTATTCAAGATTTCATGGATATACATATGATGGAATTTGGGCAGTGGCTATTGCCATACAGCACGTTGCCCAACGCGTAAAGTCTCTGAAACGTGAGCAGTCTGTGGCAGATTTTAAGTATCGTGATCCTATGTGGGGCGCTCTGTTTCTGGAGGCGCTCAAAAATACCAGCTTTGAAGGAGTCACGGTATGGTAAAATCATAATAATTTGTGAGGCTAAATTAATTTGATGTGAAAATATAATTTCAGGGTCCTGTGAGGTTTTATGATAATGAACGTCGCGCCAGCATTTTACTCAAACAATTTCAAAACGGAGCTGAAGTTAAGGTAATAGAAATTTGAGAACATTGGTTTGTCCATTCTAATCAATTGCAATGATTGTTTTTATCGTATTTAGGTTGGAGAATATGTACCGAACACTACTGACCAGCATGAAAGGCTGGATCTGGAGCTTGGCGAGCCGTTGCGCTGGATAGGTCGCGCTCCGCCTAAGGACAGGACACTCCATCTAGTAGAACACAGCCAGGTCAATATCACAATTTACGCTGTGCTCGCTAGCTGCGCCGCGCTCGGCATCGTTATGGCTTCCGTGTTTCTAGCCATCAATATAAAATACAGAAATCAGAGGTACTTTATATACCTACATTCACACAGAATTCATCTTATATATTGTTAACAATAATTTATTACTTTCTATAGGTACATCAAAATGTCCAGCCCGCATTTGAACAATTTGATCATAGTTGGCTGCATGTTGACATACCTCAGTGTAATATTTCTTGGACTTGATAGTGGTCTCAGCAGCGTTCGCGCTTTCCCTTATATATGCACGGCCAGAGCTTGGTTGCTTATGGCTGGTTTCAGCCTTGCGTTTGGAGCAATGTTCTCGAAGACATGGAGAGTTCATAGCATATTTACGGATGTTAAATTAAATAAAAAGGTATATTGTAAATGTGCAAAAAAAAACAATTTTTTTTTATTTGCCCTGAATATTTATATTCATAGGTAATCAAAGATTATCAACTGTTCATGGTCGTAGGAGTCCTGTTAGCCGTAGATTTAGCAATTATGACAACTTGGCAAGTTGCAGATCCGTTTTACAGAGCGACAAAACAAATGGAACCTTATGTTCGTATTTTTGTTACTGCTGTTACTTAGTATAAGTTATTTTACTAAAATTGTATTTTATTGAAATAGCCTCATCCTACTTCGGAAGATGTGCTAGTGGTGAGAGAAAATGAATATTGTCAATCTGAAAGAATGACGATATTCGTAGGTGTAATATACGCTTACAAAGGACTATTAATGGTAATTTTCCATTAATTTAATCATTTTTAAGGTATTAATTAGATTATAAGTAAATGTAATTTTTAGATTTTTGGAGCGTTTCTGGCCTGGGAGACACGTCACGTTTCTATTCCCGCGCTCAATGATTCTAAACATGTCGGACTATCTGTCTATAATGTCGTGCTGATGTGCATCATGGGTGCAGCAATAGCATTAGTCTTATCTGACCGTAAAGATGCCATGTTTGTTATTATATCATTATTTATTATTTTCTGTACAACAGCTACGTTATGTCTCGTATTTGTACCAAAGGTAATTATCTATATTGAACGTATATTTATCACTCCACATTTTATTATATGATCGTCTTGTATATTAACAGTTAGTGGAATTACGTCGAAACCCAGGCGGAAGCATCGACAAGCGAATTCGGGCCACGCTTCGACCAATGTCGAAGACGCGGCGAGATTCTTCAGCTTGCGAATTAGAACAGCGTTTACGCGATGTTAAAAATACGAATTGTCGATTCCGAAAGGCGTTGGTAGAACGCGAAGCTGAATTGCAAGTGCTAATGCGCAGACTTGGTCCAGAAGCAAGAGGTTTACTAGAAGGTAAACGCCCTGGGGGTGACGCACCTCCACCAGCGGCGTCCAATAATAATGCTCATAGACTAACGGTTCCACTTTTGCGCTGTCCGAGCGCCAGCGAGACCACCGCACCTCCAAGTGCTACCGAAACAAGTGATATGACCTCCATTGTCAGTTTGTCTTCGTCTCAGGACTTAGTACAGCCAGGACAAACCACGCCGGGGCAAAAGTATGTTTATAAAATTCAACGTATCTACAAAATTATTTATAAATATCAATAATTATTTTGTACACGTGTTACAGAAAACTAAAAATACCGGATACGCCTCCGCCAGAACCGGCTGATGTGCCCATCACTACACAAACCGCTCAAATAACACAACAAGAACCACCCTCTCAGAAACAATCACAGGTGCAATCACTTCCACAGCCGCAACCTGAGCCTCAAGTTCAACAGACAATTTCAGAACTTGCCACAGCACCTGCTTTATCTGAACAGCCTGTCCAAGTACAATCGATAGACCCACCCCAGGATAAAGTTAGAAGTGTTTCTTTCGGACATCACGATGCTCGTCAACTAAATGGGAGTGTAACACGACCCGATGTAGGAAATGAATCGGAACGACGTAGTAGAACGCTACAGCAGAGCTTCGTCGTTTCCCAGAGCGATTTATGGGACACGGCAACATTGGCACATAATAAAATTTGTACGAGACCTACGCGCACCTGTCCTATGGCAGCCGAGTCGTCGCCTGGCAATCGAAGACATTGCACCGCATCTGACAGCGCTCAAAGTCCGGCGCAAAGCCCTATGCACCGAAGCGTGTCCGAAAAGAATAGGCATCGAAGTCACAGGCACAAGACGAAGCAGCAGCCCAGCCAGCAACAGCAAGCATTGCAGATCCAGAGCCTCGATATGGAAGCCAGTAGATGCGGCCCATTAACGCGAAACGCTCGGACCCACCATCGGTCTACGCCGGACGTGGCCAGAATTGCTCCCTTGTCAGCCAGCAACGCCGCAGGCCCGGGCGCGCAGCTTAAGAATTCCGCAGTCCATGCCGCCAGCTCGGAATCGGAACTTTTAGACGGCACTATTTTACCAATATTCAGAAAACTATTAACCGAAAGAGAACCGAGGCGCGGCGCCTCAGGAGCGGCTGTGGGTGCTAGTTGTCCAAACATTTCTATTAAATGTGATATAGTCGAATATCTGTAGTGACTGTCGCCTCGTGGGTGCTTAAACTAATATTAAATACTCGAAACTAAGTTATCGGCTGTTATTTTAACGAAATTGTCAATACTTTTTATCGATATTACGTGTTAATATGCGTTAGTTGTTAGGTAAATAGAGATTTACATTGATAAAGTAATTGATCATGTTCGAATATAATAATACTGTAGATAGTGGTTACGCATTTCAGGTTCACACTGATTAATACAAATGTTCTGCTGTCAATTCTCATCAATTTTAATTTAGCATTCAACATATCACATGAACACAGTATGATTACCTATTTCTATGAAAGATGTTCAGTTCAATTTTCATTTCACTTGACATTAAATGAGTTTTTCTATGATTTGGTGATGATAACGAGTTGCTCTGTCACGCTAAAGTTGTAGTCAAATTAAAGAAGGGCATTGAATAACTCTTGATATAGCTGTAGCTCGTAAAGTGTCTAGTACATACACCGGCAATTAGTGCCTTAAGTCAAGATTATAGCAAACCTATTGTCATCGCAGAAGGATTTCAGAAGCTTAATATTAAGATCATGTTCTTTACCAAATACTGAGTCACATCTAACAGCTATATGAATTGTCCGACTTCACCAAATTTATATTGCTCATAATTATTAGAACCTTACAATTGAAATAAAAACAGTGTAATAGTTTATGTACCCGCTAATGAACATACGGCACTAATGGTAAGCAAATTCATTAGAAATATAAACACACAAGTGACTAAATGAGTTAAACGAGTGGATTAAAAACTTTTATTGTAGAAACATGTGTAAACAAAATTGAACTATTTAATATTTTGTTCGCAATGTGTAACTTTGATAAATAGACTTTTATTAAAACATAGAGTTTTGTGTAAAGTGCAAATGAGTACTAGTGTATTGATATATATGTATGAAATCTCTGTCAATTTATTAATTTAAAAACATAATTATCAGTAAAATGATAAACATGACTGGCATTAAATTATATATTATATATATATATATATATATATATATATATTATTTATGTAAATATTAAATATCCAACAAATTTGTTATACTTAATCATAATTTTACTATAGATTACTAAAACAACTCACGATCAGGTGTAAAGAAGGTATCAGATGGCAAAGCACTATTTGGGAACACAAATTCGTGATTTCTCAAAACTTTAGGTAAACTTCTAATTCTGTTGAATAACAGGTGAATTTTGATGCAAGACCTCGTGTCATTTTACAAAACTCAGCTTGCAAATAAAACTAAATAATTTGCGAAGACTATACATTAATTCTTGACAGACATCCATTAATCTGACTCGTAGCACCAGATACTTTTTATAAAATCACTAATTCTATTATATTGTTATACAATATTTTATCACATATTTATTTACCATGATAGATGTAAATAATTTAAATCCTGAATTGCTTTGCGCATATGTCCAATTTAGTAGCAAGTTGATTTGTGTATATGCTAATTATTAATTTTTACTAATGTGTGTATGTATATAGTAGATTATAATACCTCGAAATTAATATAAATTGATACGCACTTATATGTAAGTAAAAGATAATTTACAAAAAAAAAATTGTCGTTTTATTTTTCTGTTACTTTGGTATTTTAAATACGCGAATATACACGAAGATCAGAATGTATGATTGTCGTTTGGTTGTAGGCTAATAAGAAAGGTATTTATTATTATAATACATAGCATAGGATAAATGAAGCATTTCTTGATGTGCATTAAATAAGGTTCATATGCTTTTGCAAATTATTTTTGCGAAGAGGGGGCCGAGCCGTTTTTCTATAATTAGCACATAAGTAAGTCCGAAATTGTTCTTCCACGTTTTTGTAACGAATCTTGAACCTTTTTAGAAAATTCAAAGACAGTTCAAAGTATATCAGTTGTAAATTACGAGTAGTAAAGAGTCGTTTCTTCTATTCGTGATTTTTTTTTTTTCAAACTTCATATGATCATGGTGTTCACGTT
>NW_020538040.1:181590858-181613175 GCF_003426905.1 Ctenocephalides felis | reverse complement strand
AAACGGCTTGGCCGATCGTCGCACAAAACTAACAAACAATAGTACTCATCGAGATACATCGAGTGGTTTTTAAATTTTTGAAATCGGTCCAGCCGTTTTTCGAGAAACGTCGATTTACGGCAAAAATCTGTTCACACACACACACATACATACTTTTTCCAAATTTGGTCTCATTCGATTCAGAATGGCTTGAAACGTCGAGAAAACATAAAATTAGCGATTCGGATTTTTTATGAAAACATAAACTTCTCCTTCGGGAAGTTAAAAAAAAATTGAATTTTATTTTTAATTTCAATTTTTAGTACGGGAAGTTCCTGCAATTTGCCTTAAGGCACGATGCCATACACCACTAGTTATTAACAAATAATCATTCTGATTTTTTTATTACATTTTAGAACAAATTTTCCAAAGGATGTAAGGATTTAATATAAGGAGAACTAAAAAAACTGAAATCTATTGGCATACCAAAATGAGGCCGTATAATTGCGATGTATATTCTTGAAGTTATACTTCTAATTCGATTGACAAAAGAATGCGTTACACGCGTAACTACTCACGTTTGCTATTTAAAACGGTCTTACGAATACCAAAAATGTATTGTTTATTTGATTCACCAAGAATTGTTTTTTGTTAATTCTAAATAAACAGATCGACCGATTGTCCCGCAAAACATATTTAGTTCTTATCGAGTTTCATCAAATGGCTTTAAATTTTTTTTTAAACGGTGGATCAATTTCATTTGCTTCCGTTTTTGAGGAAACGTCGACGGAAGGTCTATTTTTGCTCATATATCTTTTACTTTATCATATACACTTTTTCCAATTTCGGTCTCATACGATTTAGAATAACTTGAAACGCCGAAAAAAACATAAATTTAGCAAGTCGGGTTTGTCGGCGAAAAAGTCAATTTCTTCTTTGAAAAATTAATAAATCAACCATTTAAACCACATTTATTTAACATTTAACGATTAGAGACAGATTAAACTGCAATTGTTATCATAAGTTAAAGAGTGGTTAGAGAGACTACATTGACGAAATTATGAAATTGCGGCGAGCGAGAATCAGCGATTGCACATTGAACATACCCATTATCATTGTGACGCATATATAAAAGAAGCAGTGCATAAGTATATGGATGGTGTAACACATATCGGTGAAACCCCGAATTATTAACAGTCGTTATCTTTACTAATGTGTAGTAAAATCTAAGTTTGTATTCAGAAATCGTCGAGTGTATTTTTGTTAATACTAGTTTTTGTGTTAACTTACTATAATTTTCTGTTTTTATTTTGATTTAAAATCAGGTAAGGCAAAATCATAATTGCCTAACAAAGATAATATTAAATTCATGCATGATGTAATTGTTTAGTTAGTTAAATCAGCTCTTATATTTCGTTAAATTTTATAAAAACTAAGCTTGAGCTGAATAGCTCAAGCTCTTAATAATTATTATGTATATCACATTAGTTCACATTTAATTACTTTAAGGAAACAGAAAAAATAGATGAAGATATTTATATAATTATCCATCAATATGGATGATTGGCGTGATTCTCAAAGAAATAAGGAAGCAGCAGATGCAAATATTATAAGAAATGGTTCTGGTGCTATCCCGAGGAGACCAGGACAGAGATTTTTTCCTGAAAAACCAAATACAAGAACTGGTTTGTAAAGTTTGCTTATTCATTATATTGCAATAATTTACTGTGTTGAAATTCTGTATTTAATTATTGTTACCAGTATAATGGTATCACTTACAAGGTAACCATCAGTTTTATTCTTCTGGGATTTTGATGAAACTTTTCATGATTATAGAGTTGATTGTCAAACCGAGCACCTTTAAATATTAGAGTCCTATGAGAAGCGGTTTAATTAGAAAAATTAAATAAAAATTGATTAAAGCTGCGAAAAACGCGCTAAGCCCTATATCTACGCGCGTTGCGCTCCGTTTCTTCGCAGCTTTATTCAATTTTTATTTAATTTTTATAATTAAACCGCTTCTCATAGGACTCTAATACTTAAAGGTGTTCGGTTTGACAATCAACTCTATAACCATGCAAAGTTTCATCAAAATCCCAGAAAAGTAAACCTGATGGTTACCTTATGTTAGTCCTTATTATATTTTTATATAATAAAATCAGAGTACTATTGCAGATGCTTTTCGAAAGTGGAGGAATGAGAAAAGATTCAAAAACAATACAACAAGTGATAAAATAAGAATTGAAGAGAATAACTTAAACAAATCACAAATGAAATTTTCACAGAAGGAAACAGATAGAAACAAATGTGAGTATACAATATTTTTTATGTGTGGTTAATGCCTGTCTGTGTATTATACCATGTTCACAAAAACATACCAAGCTTTTGATTTATTTTTATTATCTTATCTGATAACTTCTCTCCACTTGGAAAACAATTTACCCTAATGTATTTCAGTGCATTGAATAATAAGAGCCACTCAGCAAACATGATAACATTATGACTAACTAAATATTTAAAATAATATGTTTGAAAACAAGTGTTAAAGTAATAATTTAATAAATTTTATCAAAATATTTTTATGAGACTTGGAAGCAAATGATTGTTGCTTCTCTAATATTTATTATATGTTTATAAATTTATTAAATCTATTTCAATAATATTTTGTTTATTAGGTGAAAAACGAGATAAACAAGCTTTTGCGTTATCCAGTCTACCTTTACAAAAACGCACTGCAAATGAATTTTTTATAGGATTCAATTTTCTACAACAAACACTGCAGAAGGAACCTGCAGATATATTAGTGGTGTTACAAGATAAAAAGAAAGAATTTGATAAATTTTACAAATCACCTATGAAACCCGATATAATAGTATTGGCAGTCAAACTTCTTTCAAAAATTTGTGACACTGGTTTTACTGAATTTTTATCTTTTATATGCAATTCGGATTTTATTAAGAATTTACAGCTATATGTAATAAATTTGGCTGTTCAACATGAATCTAAACAAAATATGAACAGTTCCTATTATCAGGATATGAATTCGTTTTGGTCTTCTTTAATTAACTTATTTAATAATATTCTTCTATTATTACCAAATACCGCTTGCAGCAGGCTATATGAAATAGTACACGCCTGCAATATTAGTATCCAAACTCCAAACAATCAAGCCAAAATATATCCAAAGATATTAAAAGAATTTGATGATTTTATAAAGAAGTTTAATTACACTTTTGAGGAGCATCAAAGAAAAAAGGTGTTTAGCAAAATAACATTATACATATTTGAAATATTTACTGTTATATTAATATTTCAATATTTCAGGAACAAATTAAAGAAGAGAACTATATTGATTATGAAGAACCACCTGAAAATTTTCGCTCACTAGGTATTTATCCTAATCCCGCAGACATACTTTCAAATGAAAAGCCATTTCTACGACCTAATATTAAAGAAGGTTCCTATGTTAGTGTAGAACATTACTTAGATGTGCAGTTTAGATTATTGAGAGAGGATTTTATTTCTCCCATGAGAGAAGGTATATGCATATATATATATATACATATACATATATATTTTATTTATTTGATATTGTCTATTAATTAATTACTGATCAATAGGAGTTCAAGAATTATTGAATAATAATAATGAAGGAAAAAGAAAAAAGAATAAATCAAGCATACATGTTTACAAAAACGTGAAATTTGTTTCACGATATTTATCTAAAAGTGCTGTGGGCATTTTAGTAGACTTTAAAGCTGATAGGTAATTGAAATAATATTATTTATCAATATGTTTACATTGATCATCCTAATAAAATTTATTTATAGATTACAAAGTGCCAAATCTATGAAAAATAAAACAAATTGGGAACAATCTAAAAGGTTTTTATTTGGCTCCTTGTTATGCTTCACATCTAATAAATTTCAAAGTTTAATATTTGGAACAGTAGTTGAGCGTGATATAAAGCTCCTTATGGATGGTTATGTATGGAAAATCATTATTTCATTATAATTTTTATTACATGATGTAAATTATTTTTTGTACTTCTAGTTAGTAGTTCAATTATGTGAAGAGTTTTCTCACCTAGAAGATCAATTATTCAGATCTCAAGATATACATTGGATGGTTGAAAGTGAGATTTACTTTGAGCCCTATTTTCATGTACTGAAGGCTTTAAAAAGGCTTGCCGAACACAATTTTCCAATGCAAAAATATTTGGTAAATGTTCAGGTTAGTCTAAAACTAAAGTAATCTTATATTATCTAATTAATCTTAATTTATTAAGATAGTTATACACGTACACTTTCAGTGTGAGTCTAATAGACCAAAATATCTGCAAGAAGGAAAAATCTATACTCATCATCATTTAGAGATAAACGTAACTGATTTCAAACAATGGCCTGATGCTGAAAAACTTGAATTAAATGATTCACAGTATAAAGCTGTACAGTTGGCCTTAACTAATGAATTTTCAATAATACAAGGCCCACCTGGAACGGGAAAAACTTACATTGCTTTGAAAGTGGCCTCTATTCTTTTGAGAAATATAAGAGACAAGCAAATGTTAATAGTTTGCTATACTAACCATGCACTAGATCAGTTTTTAGAAGGTTTAATTCCATACACACAAAATATTATTAGAGTAGGAAATCGTTCAAAAAATGAAAGGTTAAATAAATTTAATTTAAGTAATTTCAGAAGAAAAAACCGTCCTCAAGTATTATTTGAATTAAATGATGCATATAGGGCTTTTCAAAGTAAACTTCAAGATTTGGAATTAATAAAAGAAAATAAGTGTATTATAGCTGATTGGGATGCCAAAGTTTTCCCAGAATGTTTGAATGAGCCTAAAAAATATTTCAATAGATTTGTTTATTGGTTGCTAGATATAGATGAAAGGGAAATTACAAATTTTGATATTAATAGAAGCCATCCTAATTTAGTTGATGATAATATAAATTACGAAGAAATTGAAGGTTTGGGCAAAGAGGATTATTTTGATACAATGAGAGAGACCAGAATTTTTGATGATGATTTATTAATAGATATTTCTGGTGTTTCAATGAATTTGGAAGTTTTTGTAAATGAAAAGTCTTTACTGTCCAATATACAAGCGTTACGGAAAAAAATGGAAACACTTTTTCCGCTTGATGATCATAATGAAATGATTAAATATACCGAAATAATAAGAGAATATAATGAAAAGTTATTAATTTATAATAAGTTTACAGAATGTATGAGAGAATTTTCCAATGGAACTCTTGGTAATATGAGTAATATACCAATTATAGCCAGAAAAGGATTAAGATGCAATAGAGAAGAGAAATGGTCTCTATATAAATATTTCAAAAATAAAATGAAAACTAAAATAGAACATGAAATTACTCACTTAAGCGCTCAAATTCAAAACCTGAAAAAGCAACATGCTGAAATATGCCAGATTGATGATATAGCAATACTTCAAGAAGCAAAAGTCATTGGTATGACAACTACCTGTGCAGCTCGTTTGCAAGCTTCTCTAAATGTATTGAAAATTCCAATTGTCATAATTGAAGAAGCCGCAGAAGTCCCAGAATCCCACATTATTGTTTCCTTAACCCAACACTGCGAGCACTTGATACTTATTGGTGATCATCTTCAATTAAAACCATCAACAGCGGCATATAAATTGTGCAGATATTATAACTTGGACATATCTTTATTTGAAAGAATGTTGAATAATAAAATGAATTGTGTTCAACTGAACGTTCAACACAGAATGAGACCAGAAATTGCAAGTTTGGTATGCCCCAATATATATGAAGATCTCCAAAACCATGAAAGTGTTTTAGAGTATCCTGAAGTTGTAGGAGTTACAAAGAGTTTATATTTCATAAAACATAATGTATTCGAAGATCAACTAAATGATGATGACAATGTTACAAAAAAAAATTCATTTGAAGCCGCTTTGATTGTGAGACTATGCAGATATCTTTGCTTGCAAGGATATGACCCCACAAAAATAACAATTCTTACCACCTATTTAGGGCAAATGTTTTTAATAAAATCCTTAATTAGGAGAGAAAATTTGTTGGAAGACGTTAAAGTAACTGTTGTAGATAATTTTCAAGGTGAAGAAAATGAAATTATATTGCTCTCATTGGTCCGCAGTAATAGCGAGGCAAAAATTGGATTTTTAAAAACTGAGAATAGAGTTTGTGTTGCATTATCAAGAGCGAAGATAGGTATATTACGTTTCTTAAATTGACATATAACATTTACCAAAAGTAATTTCTAAACAATATTTATTTAAGGTTTCTACATTATTGGCAATATGGACAATCTAGTTGCCAGCAGTAAAATATGGCCTAAAATCAATGATTCATTGGAAAAAATTAATTGCGTGGGCCCACATCTGACTTTGCGATGCCAAATACATATTGATGAATTTACAACAATTTCTTGTGCAGAAGATTTCAATAAAGCACCAGAAGGTGGCTGCAGTAGAATTTGTCGTTCATTAATTCCATGTGGACATTATTGTAATAGTGTTTGCCATGTACTTGATAGAGAGCATCAGAAATATAAATGTAAAGAACCTTGCACCAGGTAAATACAATGATTCAATTATTAATAAATTATATATATATATATATATATATATATACATTTTTTTATTATTATTGAAACTTTTGAATGTTAGATTGTGCAAGAGACAGCATATGTGCAGAAACTTATGCTCAGAGGAGTGTAGCTCTTGTCGTGTTCAAGTATTGAAGAAATTAAAATGTGGTCATGAGGCGATGATGGCTTGTGGTCAAAAACGAGACTTATATGTTTGCAGAGAAATAGTAACTGAAATATTACCACTTTGTAAGCATGAAGTGGAAAAACCTTGCCAAGCGGATCCTTTAAAGTTTTCATGTCCTTTCCCGTGCATTAATAGATTGGATTGTGGACATCAATGTGAATTGAATTGCCACGCAAACAAAGATCCAGATCACATTGACTACAAATGTGCAAAACCATGCCCGAATTTTTATCAGGGTTGCAAAAATGACCATCAATGCGAAAAGCAATGTTTTGAACCATGTCCACCTTGTACCATTAAAGTAAAAAAAACATATAAAAACTGTACTCACTATGAAACTATGGACTGTTCTAAGGATTTAGATAATGTCCCTTGCAAATATCCTTGCAAACGTACTTTGGAATGCGGACACCATTGCAAGTTGAAGTGTTTTGAACCATGTGGAAATTGCAAAGTCAAAGTTATAAAAGAAATACCACAGTGTCATCATAAAATAAAAATGAACTGCGGTGATGCTGCTGACATAACCAATTGCTATGAAAAGTGCAAAAAAATATTATCTTGTGGTCATAGTTGTAAGAACACATGTCGAGATCCATGCACTACAAAATGTGAAGTTCTTGTTCAAAGTGCAATCCAATCACCATGTGGTCATCTTGCATATGTTCCATGTCATTTATTACATACACCTGAAGCTATTACAAACACAAATGAATTTTTGGACAATTGTAAAGAACTGTGCAACAAATATCTTCAATGTGGTCACAAATGCGCTGGCTTATGCTCCCAATGTTATCAGGGAAGAATACATATTCCATGTGAGGAAAAATGTGGAAATGTACTTGTTTGTCAACATAGGTACTGAATTTATTCAAAGATGAATTTAATAGCTACATAAATAATTTATTATATTTTATACATAAATATTTAAACATTTTCAGTTGCAAAGTACCCTGTCGTGAATATTGTCCACCATGTACTGAAATGTGTACCTATGAGTGTGTTCATTCCAAATGTACAAAGAAATGTGGAGTGCCCTGTGCCAGTTGTAAGGTAACATTCGTAATCTATATTTCAAAGTTATATATTTATTTTGCTTCATATGTATTGATTGCTTTCTAATACACACTTTTAGGAGGCCTGCACTTGGAAATGCGAACATAAAAAGTGCAACAAGAGATGTGGCGAAAAATGCGACAGAGATCCATGTAATGAACCATGCAAAAAGAAGTTGCCATGCGACCATGATTGCGTTGGACTGTGCGGTGAACCGTGCCCTCCAATTTGCCGCATTTGTGATGAGGATGAACTCAAAACAATTTTCTTTGGTAATGAAGATGAAGATGATGCGAGGTATTACATTTTTTCTGAAAGATCTAAGTGCTCTTCGCACATACGCCGTGTTCGAACAACAATAATGTACAATATTTAAACTATTTGCGGAAAATCGGAATACTTATAAATCACTAAACTAAATATAAATTGATTAAGTTAATTCCACCTAATTTTGTTTTTGATTCTTTATGATACTTTATGATACTGCATGCATTTCTGATACAGTTCATTATATTTCACAATTATTCTGAACTTTTTTTCAGATTTGTTGTTTTAGAAGAATGTGGACATGTATTTGAATATCAAGGATTGGATGATTGGTTTTCAATGCCTACATCGTCGCAAGAAATTTCTCCGAAACAGTGTCCAGAATGCAAAAGCATTATTAATAAAACTCAAAGATATGCAACAGCTTGTAAGATGGCCTATGAGTATATCAAGAAGTGCAAGACAAAAGTATATGGTTTGCCAAAAGAAAATGACAAGAAGACAGCAGAGCTTCGAGCCATTATTAATGTTTTAATACAGGAAAGCCTGGATTTTAGTAAAGGTATAATTGATTGTGCTGATTATTTTCACATTGCATTTTTATAATTTTTGTTTTCAAATTATTTAGATTCTCAAATTTGGAAGAAGATGATCAATTATTTGAATACACAAACCCAAGAAAAATATACAAACAAACGACGAATACCTCTTAATATAATAACTATTAACAAATTAGAGGCTATTTATGGTATAATGAAGGAATTGCTGAGGTTTTATAACAAAATTACTGAAAATGGAGTTGAAAAAATATTCTTGACCCAATGTGAAATTATTTTACATGCTTTGTCAAGAGCTGAGTATAATATAAGTGCTCAATTATATGATGATATAGACCGAGAGCTCTCTAGATTGCACTGGATTACTGAACTTTGCAAAATTCATACCAAGAAAGAATATGTCAAAAATCAAAACATTAGCCTAGTACAAACTGCCTACAAACTTTGTACTGATGCAATTATGTGCTTCCAGATATTTTCTCATGACCAAGCACTTGTAGCAAAAAATCGACTAGAAAAATTAATGAAAACAATAAAAGTTGTAGGAGAAGTCTCCTCAGAAGACAAAAGAATGATCGTAAAAGCTATGGGATTAAAGTCTGGTCATTGGTATGCATGTCCACAGGGTCACGTATATTGCATAACCGAATGTGGGGGGGCTATGCAAATAGCTAAATGTCCTGAATGTGGAGCTAGCATTGGTGGTACCTCCCATCGATTGCTTTCTGACAATCGTGTTGCTACTGAAATGGATGGAGCAACAGCACCTGCGTGGCCTCAATAAAACTATATAAGTAATATAATTAGAAATATTTTTTTTACTCTTTTGATGATTAATTATGATATATTTTTAGTATTATTATGAGAGTTATTAAAATTATGCATTCTGACTTCTTGTTTTCAGAATATTTATCATCGCTTACACATATAACTATGTATGTATACACGATTATAATTATCTTATATACTTTATTTCTATGTGTGTTATTAAAACTTTAAATATATCCACAACATATAGTTATTCTTAAAATATTGTTCATTATGCTACATGAAATACATCTATATTATAACAATAAAATGTTATATTGTATTTTTAATTTCAAAATATTACTTTCATATTGCTGCATATTAAATCCAGCCAGGCTTTGGTTTAGATTTAGCTATTTGTATATCTTCAACTTTATGTCCTGATGCAGATTTACTAGGTTTTTGAACATTATCAGGTTCTGGTATTTGTTTAATGTTTGTGAATTTGTTGATATCTTGCGAAGATTTAACATTAATTATTGAAACCGTTGTGCCTACAGGTACATTTGGCTGATCTTCTAAGATAGATATTGATACAGCATGCTGTTCAGTTCCATTTTCAGTTTTCTGATATTATAAAAAATGTTCAGTTTGATTTTTACAATTTTTGTAAAATCAGTATTTACATATTTTAAATTTCTGCTACGGTTATATACATAACATTTTTGTTATGCAGTTATACTAAATGATTTGGACTACAGTATACTATGATCAACCATTTCTTAAAAGTATGGAACTACAGTGAGACCCCACTTAGAACAGCTCTGTTTAGCGTTCTTTTATTTCAGCCTGTGGATTTTCCAAAATGCGAATGAAATAGTGAAATTAGCAGAATAGCTGAGATAAATTTGGAAGATAACATAAAAAGAGTTAAGAAACAGCATCTACTCTTTCTAATGATCATTTGAAGCAATTAACTGAGCAAGAAGAAAACAAAAATATTGAGATGAGATATTTTGAAGAAGACCAAATATGAATATCAATTGTGTTTGTAACTATTAGGTGTTCGACTTATAAGGACTGCAATTATGGGCAAATTTGTCGAAAAATTATCCAAATTTTGACAGGAGTCTGGGATGTTATAGATGTTTTATCCGACAGAACACCCCCGCGTGAAGCGCACCATTACTGTGTAAGAGTGCAATACCAGTTTAGTATGATTTAAAAAAAAACATGTCAAATTATCACTATTCATCCACTTGATAACTCAAGAGTGAGTATTGTTTTCGCTATCTCCAACTAACTTGTTTACCAACTACGAAACATCTAGTGGAAGCTTCACATTTTTATACATACAGAAATATTTCGAAGAAAGATACGAAGAATTACACAATTAAAATAGATATTAACAACTTGAATGCTGATCTAATTATAATTCCTAATTTTAATTTATAAAGCAAAAGTAAAACAAATAGTTAAACCAGAACAAACACAGTATAACAATTTGTTTCTAAATGTTTTCAACAATTATCTTAAGTTAACAAAACCGAAATCATCTAGAAATAATCTAAATGTACCTTGGTATTATCTGGTTGCTCCAAACATGGCTGTGATCCACTTGTTTCTACAGGTTCTTTTACTAGTGTGACTTGGTCGGTTTTCTGATTGATTGAGCAAGCAATCGTTGGAGATTTTTCTCCATCACCTGTAAACGATTTATATTTACCAATTTAAAGGAATTTTCAAAACTTCAGATCTTAATTCAAGTCCTGTCAAGGTCGTTGACAGTTTTTTGAAACGGATACTTGGAATTTGAATTTATCGAAATTTATATATACAAAGTATGTATATAGCTGATGTGTTTCCTCATTGCAGCTATCAGAAAACTTTTTTAATCACTACCCCCGAAAAAAATATAAACTTTTTAGGTAAAAATATACAAAGTAAAAGAATAATAACCTTCAAGTAGTTGTTGTAAAGATCTAATATTGTCGGCAACTGCCGGCGACTTTAAAATATCCTGGAGAGGAGCAGAAAATACTTGTTTCTTAGCAGCCTCCATTGCTTCTTTTAATTGTTGTTGTTTTCTGAACGATTGGCGATTATGACACCGCCCTATTTGCGAGCTAGAATTTAAAGATTGCAATACAATATAATTATTTTATTATTATTAAAATGAAAATTGGCATGTTTTTACTGACTTTTGGCAAGCTTCTTTAACTACGCTATTCCACTTGTCGACTTGAACATTAGAGTTATCAACGACCATTTTGGCAACTCGACGGAACTTAGCTATCGAAGTCTCATTTTCTGGTGGTATCAAAAGAATGTTTGTTTCTTCGTCTGTCGTCACTGGAACTACTTGGAAGTCTTTCATGAGACGTCGTTCCCAGATTTTCATTTTTTTACCTAGTACGGCTATAAAGAAAATATTCAGAGAAAATCAGTTCGAAACAAAAACTGTAAAGATGTTTCTGTGTTTATCGTCATTGAAAATTTTCGTTTTTTAAAAATAATATTATTCAAATTTTGTGTTTAGATTTTTCTTGGATTGGTATAATATTTTTATTTAATAAATTTTTAAAATTAATGTTATAATATTTTTTTGACCTAATATATGCTTGGTTTTTATTACTATTGAATTCCTGATAGAAACTCAACGTAAGTGTGCATGTGTTATTATTCCCGTAGGGTAAGTTATTGTAATTGAAAAAAATCGAAAATATTTTTTTTTATATATTTTGCGTTTCACAGATTTCTGAACATTTTGGCAAACCTTAGAAAAAATTGATGTATGTGTGTGTGTTCGGATACAAATTTTCGTCGATGATTTCGGGAGCACGGTTCAACCGATTTGAATGATTTAAATAACATTCGATTCCTATAGGATGAAGCGATGATTAGTTTTTGAACAAGTCAGTTCCAGTCGTTCCAAAGATACGGGGCAAAAAGTGCCAAAAACAATAACTCAGTTTTTAAGAGAACGGAGTGCCCGATTTGAATGATTCAAAAAGCATTTGTATTTCCGAAATTAACAACTGATTAAATTTTTGGGAAGGTAGGTCTAAGATCCAATATTAGAAGTTTCAAAGATCCATTATTAAATTTTAAAAAAATGCAATTTGGCGGACAAAAATGATCATTAGACATATGCACATCAAATTATCAGATAATCTACAAATATTTTATAATAAGAACAAATTTCGTTTACATTCCTATGGATTCCGTGCCAATGTTTATCCGCTAGACTGCGACGCAGCTCTAACGCGCTTCTGTATTTCGTTTCTACGCAGGTAACGTATCGCGATTGCTTCGTTAAGTTCAAGAAAAAAATTCCAAAATATATAAGTATAATAAAAATCAAACTTTTCAAAAAGGTCAATTTTTTTAAAAATTTTAAAATTCTAAAAATCTATTTGTTTTTCAAAGTTTTTAAAAAAAATTGAATCTTTTTTAAAAAAAATATTTTTTGTTACGGGAAGTTCAAGCCATTTGCCCTAAGGCACGATGCCATGGGCCACTAGTTATTACTTTAAATCTGACCTTTCTCTTTTTTCTCGGCCGACGACACGTCCATGCCATTCCTTTCGAAAACTTCGAGAATTTCGTAGCGCATCGTCGATATGTCGCTCTTGATTTCGTTGACGTCGTCCTCGGTGACCGGACACTCCTCGCACTTCCTGTGCATCGCGGAAACGTAGCGCCACACCAACGAACGCATCACGGTCGTGTATCGATGGTCGCGCTCTCTCTCTTCGTTCTTACGACTCTGGAGAGGATAATTCATCATTCATCATTCATCATTCATCATTCATCATTCAAACATTATTATTGCGTTGTAAGAAAGTTAACTGTGCAAATTTTACGATACATAAGTGAATAGGATTCACCACTAACCTTGGTAGACATTCGCTTAAAGTGGCTGTGCTTACGAACTCCAATCAGTTTGCAAAACAGCTTCGGCGTAGGAAATATATTAAAAGGTGGCGGAAGAGTAGCACTTTCCTCAAAATAACTCATCCATAGTCTCGTCCTAGCAAATTTCCATTCTGTATCAGAATGTTCCTATGAGTCAATAATTTATTAAATAAATAAGCACGCATACTAAAATTAGTAAATAATTTTTTTACTACGTACATCAATCATAGCATAAGAATTCGACATCATAGCTATTAAAAGATTCAAGAGCACTATAACATTTATCACGCTGTATGAACCAAACATAAGCAAGCCCCAGAATCTCGTGTACGACTTAATGCCACTCAATTCAAAATTTTCGAGACCTATCATGCCGAAGCTAGCCCAAAATAAAGATTGTGTTGACTCGAACAAACTGAAAAATTACAAAATTATTTCATAATATCATATCTAATAAAGTAAATGCATTAAATGTCCTCACTTGCCAAAACTTCGCCATTTCATACAAGCGTCAGCATGATTTGCCCAATCCGGTAGGCCACCCGGCAGTATGTAGCATTTGCTCCTTTCCAAATCAGCAAAGTACCAAAGTAATTGATTCAATCCTAAAATGATGTCATCGGTGTAATATCAAAAATTTTAATGATTTTTTTGTTCAAATACATACCACAGGCAAATGCAAAAAGCACTAGGCTGTATATAAAGAAAAACTTTATAATGTCAATAACCATTCGTCCTAAGGAAATTTGCAATGGTCCCAAATGTGGATTGATTGAGAATAAGTGGACTAGTTTCAAGGCGCTGAAAACATATAATATATTGTGAAAGCACTTCAGAGCATTTTTTTAATATACCCTTTCAACATTGACGAAAAAATTAAATAAACGAAAATAATAAAAATAAAACACAATAGTCAAAAAATGGCTGCAGTTTGACAAAAGTTTTTTCATGATTGTTGCTATCAATGAAAGACCTCGCGTTTCGGTTTAACGTTGTGTTCTAGAACACCCTGTATACATGATATTATTTCAATACCTGAAGATATTGGCAGCAGCGAAAAGACCTTCAGCAATCAACTGTGGGTCAAAATCGTCCCATTCCTCTCTCGGTATATAGATCGTATCAGGATTTCTATTGATTTCTCGTATTTGTTGAACATAAGCAATCGTACGTAATAATGCTACTGCACAATATAGCAAGTTTCTGGTGAAGTCTATGAAATTCCACATATTCCTTAAATAACATCGTATGCCTACTAGATATATTTCGATTGTTTCTTCCCATATAAATCCGAGTACATAAATTATCACCAAATATTCAAGTAACGTTGGCCCATTACCACGTTGCTTTTGCAATTTCTCTTCTAAAGCTTTTCTCATCGATTCCGTTCCAAAAAATTCTATTACTTTCACTTCGGCTCTTTGAGATACCAAAATTAGAATAACTAGTGCAAAATAGAAAATGATTAGTAAAAACAAATAATCATCTTAAAATGAATATTTTCTTTTACTTACATAAGAAAAATAGATATGACGAGGCGTGTATTAAAAACTTCATGAACGGTTTTCGCATTAATTTTCCAGTAGGGCAGTCTGGAGCTACTATGTAGAGCATGCAGTAAAATGGAAAAAGCATCGCTACTTTGCTGATTATAAAAATTTTCTGGGTAACACTCTTGCGTTTAAATCCAGGAACGCCCTCGTACCAAATCGCCGCAAGTAGTTGCTGAATATTCGGATGAGCTACGAACTACCAAATCTATATAGAGCAATTGACTATGTATAAATTTATATATTATATCGGACTGAGATGAATCAGAAAATGAATGAATGAATAGCATTTTTTGATAATATGTTATAAAAAGCGTTTACCCTTTTCTGTTTATAATTTATAGCGAGTTCAAGCCGGGCTAGATTCATATGTTCACCATCGACGTAGGGTTTACCGTTTGGATCGTGGTTTAATATTATTGCTAATTCTTGGGAACTTCTCGACTGATGTAACAGATCGACGGCAAACTGTTGACATTGTCTTCTTAATTCTAGATATTCAGTTTTACACTCCTTTGAACAAGAAACAGTAAATTTAACAAGATTTTCGTTGAAGAAATATATTTCTATATAAGAGTAAGTGGCATTTTGCTTTAAAGCAAATAGAAATAATCCATCTAATCAATATACAGTAATTGTATTTATTAAATAAAATTGAGTTAATACATTTAATTCTACGTGTTCTAAAGATACATGTTATTTCAGTGTCCTAATTGTAAGAGCGTAGCCAATTATTCACACTTTAATGAATTTATATAATTAAACCGGTTCCAGTAAGTCTATAATATTTTAGAATGCAAATACACAGTGCAAAGTTTCACTAAAATTGTTAGAAAACATTCTAACAATTTATTATGATCAAAAAGGCCCGACCGATCTTCACCCCAATCCATTTAGCACGGTTCTCAACTGATATCATTCGAGTTACAATTTTATAAATTTTCAAAATCGGTTCAGCACTTTTTGAGAAAACGTTGACGAAAAATCAAATTATGACGACATACAAATATACTTTTAAATTATGCTGTTATTATCTGTTAAAATTAGAAGTAATAAAAAACGAAAAAAGTTCAATTATATAAAAATTAAAAATAATTATTACTTGTTCGGAAAATGCCAAGTTTCTCAATTCCCAGGATAGTTGAAAAGCCGTTAATATAGGATCTGTAGAAGAGAGTACTATTAAAGATGGACTGGCAAGTGCTCTATATTCATTTAATCGGGCTAACGAAAATCGCAATGAATCCTCGCTTAGATTTCTTATACAATCATCACAACCGCATCTAGAAATAAAACAATTTAAATATTATATCTATAAAAGTAAATGTATTTATTTAAATTATTGTAATTTTCGAATACTTTAAATCGTGTGGCATTGGTAGCGTTGCGCCTCTATCCAGTAGTATTTTGATAATTTCATAATTATTCCTATGAGCTGCTAAAATTAGAGGTGTAATGTCGGGAGTGAAAGTTGCCGTTTCGGGATCTACTGTCTGCCAACTCTGTTTGTAATAAAATATTTATTAAGTAGTTACAATTTTTATATACGAAATAGTGAAATAATATCTATTATTAAGAATTGCGAACTCAATAATTAAACTAGCGGTGTATGACATCGTGCTTTAAGGCAAATATCTGGGACTTCCCGTACTAATTTTTTTTTAAAAAAACATTCAAATTTTTGATAAATTTGAATTTTTTTTATACTTTGAAATATTTTAAACATTTTGAACTCTTTTTCAAAGCAATCACAAATCGAAGCGTGTGAGCGCCGCGTAGGATAAATATTAGTATGGGACTCATGAAAATGTGAACAAAACTGGTTCTTATTTCTAAAATATCTGATAATTTGCTGTGCATATGTCTAATGATCATTTTTGACCCCCAAATGACTTTTTTTTTCACTCTTTTTATTCGATTTTCAAAACCCGTAGACCTGCCTTCCCAAAAATTGCATCAGTTCTTCGTTTTGTCAATACAAATAAAATATTATATGAATCATTCAAATCGGACGCCCGTTCTCAAAAACTGAATTACCATTTTTGGACCTTTTACAAACGCCCCATCTACAAAACGACTTCAGAAACTTTTGAAATGTAAAGATATATAAAAATTTTCATTTTCGATTTGCCCTACGGTAAGTTAATAATTAAATTAATAAATAAATAAAAATACATCATGAAGTAGGAAAGAGCATTATGCGTAAAATGGCTTTTATAATTCATAAACATTTATATTTTATTCAATTTTGGACAATTATTTTTTGTCAATATGAAATTGATTTTTAGCATATGAATATATATATTTATATCAAATGTATCCTTTAAAATACTTGAATGACATAAATTGCTTAAATTTTTACTTCAAAACAAACAATAATTGCCTAATATTCAAAGTTCTGTCATAATTATATTTTTAAGTTATTAAATTAAATATTGAAAAATTTGAAGGTAATAAAAACAATTCAGTGAAAATTCATTCAAAATAACTCACTTACAATTAGTCTTAGTTGGAATTTCGAAAATATACTCATTTTATTATTCATAAGAAAAACACCAAAATTAAATTTAAAACTTTACGAGTTAGCTTTCATCTTCATAGCTTCATAGCTGGTTGAAAATTACATTTTGTTATTCCGAGATTATACATATAAAATAAAGCCTTCAACACAAAACAACAAAGTTTCAAAAATTACCAAATTGAAAATTAATATTAGTTACGCGGCGACGTACCTTCGAAAAAATGCGAAACGAAACGACGCAAAGTGAGGTATGTGTTTACAAAGCATTTCATCCAAGAGTACCAAATGTAAAATTTGCAATTAATTAATATTCTACTGAATACTCACATATGGTTCGCCTTCCTTATATATCAGTTCCTCGTGTTCGAGGAGCAGTTCGACGGCTTCGACGAATTCGGCGTTGATCGCATGGAGCAGCGCGTCCTTAGTCTCCACGCCCATGATGACCAGCAGCTCGACCATCTCTAGGTTCTCCGAATCGATCGACAGCATGAGGGCCCCTCGACCGAGGCTGTCCAAACAATTCACATTGATGTTCTTCGTGAGATGCGCCTTCTGTAAAATTCTTAAAGCACAAAATTCCATTATAAAACTGAACAATTTTAAGTATCAGAATAATATTTTACTGGTACCGTCTGACATTGGCTAAATCTCCTCTTTCTACTGCTAATAAGTAATTCTTCTCGAGTAATGTCAAGGGTTTCGGCAAACTCGCTGCCGGAACAGTTTTGGGAGTTTCATTTTCGATCGGTATCTAAAAACAGACACAAATCAATTGATTTAATACATTTTTGTGAACTCAAATATTACAGTTATTTAAAAATAATTTTTAAGGCTATGGAATAACAATAACTTACCCCAGATTCATCTTTCTTCTTATTTCCCATAAAGGTTAATGCCTGTAATCAAACTTTCAATAAAACTTCACACTTGAAACATCTTTATAAGTATACAGCAAATTAATATTTCAATTAATATTAAAGATCATCGATATAAGAAAATTGCAATTGCAATCTTTCTTCCCAAAAAGCTAAGTAGTTAGAAGCATCATTAAGTTTTAACTGCTGCTAATTTCAAATTTGTTTCTATTTTAAAAAACAGCAATAAAAAACTTGGGAAACTTTAATAGTCCGCAAAACAAATGCATAGAAAAATTACATCAGGAAGAGTAAAAACTAAATTGCCAAAAATAATTAATTTCTCGATTTTTTTCAATTTTTACTGACAATAAGGATTATATTCGAGCATTTATAAAAATCACAAATTTCTTCATTACTTTAATTTTTACGTTAGTATCTGACTTTTTTAATTTGATATGTTCTAACTTTTATTATTTTATCTATAACATTGTTCCATAAATTGTTACCTTTATACCGGCAATTAATTTCTATCATTTATTTATGTTTTAACTTTAATATAATAAAAGGTTCTACTGTATGTTCTACAAATACGAATAAAACTTAAGATGTCTTCGTTCACATTACATACTATTTGCTTTACTAATAAACGATTCGTTTCATCGAGAAATCGAAATAAAAATCAATGCTTCAAATCTAATTCAATCTGTCGAACGATTCTGATGCAAATATGATCTAAAAATAGCGAATGAATTTATGAAATTTAAAGTATATATATCCATACATATAAAATCGACATTCGGACACGATTTTTGAATAAATATAAACTGATGTATTTGGATTTACAGAAACTGTGACGAATGACGATTAAAAATTTATTTTACTTCGTGCAATCTCAATTAATAAAAAAAAATTATCATTAACGGATTTGTTATATTAAGTATCAAAAATGAATGTTTAAATTTAACACTTCAAAACAATTAGGTGCAAGTGGCATTTTGTCTTGAGGCGAAAGGCAAAGGCGGAGAGAGTTGCATAAGCATTCCGATATGTGTAAATAATCAACTTAATCAATGTCTGAGATTTAACTGTTTAGATAAAATCTCTGACTGTTTTTTCGTAAATAAAGTTTTCGCTTTAATAATTGATATCTTTAAAATAAACTTATAACATCAGTAATTGTATTAATTATAGTACGCAAAAACTTAGACGCTTAGAACATATATATGGTGTATGCCCTAATAGCGCGGCCCGTCGTACCAAACATTATTATGAATTTTCATAAATAAACCATTTTTTATAAGTTTATGATAATTTAAGATGTTTGTTAATATCATAAATATTATCATTATGCAAAGTTTCATTACGATTTTCAACGTTAATGATGAAGAAAAGGCCCAGCCGATCTTTACTGAAAACTAATCAGCATGATTTCCAACTGATATCCTTTAAACGGTTTTCAAATTTACAAAATAGGATCAGGATTGTTTTCAAAAAAGTTGGCAAAATTTTTTAAACTTGTATGCTAACAGTAAAAACACGACTCGGTCGATCGCCGCGCAAAATTAAATAATACGAATTAAATAGCTTTTCAATTTTTAAAATCTGTTAATTAAAGAAAACCTCGACCAAGTTTATTCAATTTTGGAGTTACACGGTTCAGAATGGCTTGAAACGTTGAGTAAACATAGAATTAGCAAAATCAGATTTTTTGACAAAAACAAACATTTTCGAAAAGTTAAAAATATTTGCTGCTAGTAAATATTATATAGAACTTATAGTTGCTGGATCAACGATTTTTATTTAATGAGAAAATACACATTTTTTTAAATTTCAGTGCAATTCAAAGACGCGATCGTAGAAAAAATGTTTTACAGAAACCGTACATGTGGACCATACAAACGGACAAATAAGATGACCAGAAAAAAACAACAAACACAAAATATCACATTGTTGGATTAGAAGCCTAAATCACATTTTTTTAATTTTAAACCAGAAAGTCTTCATTTAATAAGGCAACGATGAATTGATAATATCACGTTTGTAGGACACTCACTCACATTAACATATCATTTAAACACATTAAATTAATCTAACTAATTCCCATCATGCCCGAACACTCCCGTTTTATAATTGATCACTAAATAAAATAGAATTATTGCATAGTATTTTGATGATTCTTATTCCATAAGAGTCCTTTGGATAACAATTTACCTCTTCCAAGTTTTAGCGAAGAAAGCTAAATGAAGACATTGGACGTCTACCACGATCGCCGCCAGTAAGAACTGAAACCGACTGACCCTTGCTAATAAGTTTTATACATTTCGCCTTATTCAATTAGAAGGCAACGGTATTATTGGATATGAGATACACATTGCGCTTACATGAGCTAAATTGCTGTTTGTTGTTCCTAATTTCAAGCAAAGCAAAAAAAATACGCACATAATTAAAGATCTATCAGTACAAAATTATTAAATATTCATTTTCATACTCGGCAGACAACTAACATTGTTTAAAAAAATCCCATGAGGTGTTGTGATGACACTTTTCCTCAACAACTTAGGTTTTTTAGAAGTTAAGCCAATGGTTCTTCCACACTATATTTGAGATACTTTTAGAAACTCTCTAATAACACAAAACTTCAGAAAGATCACACGAACTAAATTTAGAATACATACCATATCATGAATGCAACATAATATACAATTTATAATTACTAAATGTGACTTCGTCTAATCTGCTGTTTAGTGAAATGAATTTTCGATACAATTGGTCACGAAACGATTAAAATAAAAAAAAAATCAGGGATATTAATGCAACTGAGTGATAGAGTTTACGGTCTAATCGAATATCTTTAAACGTAATATGCATGCAAAACGTGGTTTAATCAAAATTCATTAAAGTTTGGATTAATGATTACGTTGTGCGTTTTAAACTAATTACCATTGACTCCTACGGTTAAATAAAAATGAACATGAGAAAAATGTAATACGTTAATATAATTATTAGTTTTTGTAACTTTCCTTAAGGCAAAAAGCCACCTACACTTATTTTCATTCAAAATTCAATATAACGAAGTGTGTTTTCAAAAAAACTATGGCATTTACTTTAAATTCTCACTGTCAATGTCGCAAATTGTGTATAACAGCTGTGCAAATGTTTTTATTTATATTGTTATTAAACTTTTTAAAATGCTTGGATAGGGTATAGTAAATTTAAGAAATGTTTTTAACATATGTTAACAAAAAATATCTTAAATTTACTATACCCTATCAAAAAGTATTATTGTATTTCAATATTTAAATATTTTGAACTTATTCCAAGGTATTACACGCTGCTTTAATAAGCTTAATATTGTCGAAAGGTTTCCGACAAATCGTAACGAAATAGGTCGTTACGTATAATTCAATTATTGACTTATATTTTCTCAGAGAAAACACTTCTATTCTAATACTTCTAGAAGACTATTCATCGAATATGATTGAGTGATTTAATTTTCGTTTATTTTTTATATATTTGTTTGCCAATTGTATTCCGGCCCTTTTAAAAATTTTATAAACAGCGCATATTATATACGCAATAAATTTGATTAAAATTAAGACATTTTATCGATCTAGCGAAAATGTATGTCCCGATAGAAATAGAGTTATAAGTCCGATGTACTATACAGGGTGTCCCAGAACTCGACGTCAAGCCGAAACGGGGTGATAGCATTGACCATAACTGTCTTGAAAAACAATTTCTCACGTTGTTTCGAATTTTCAGGTTTTAAGTGCAATCTAAAGCTTTGGTGAAACGGTGACAATTTTTTGGTTATTGTGGTTAATTTTTATTACTTTTGTTCATTTAAACATTGAAACTGTATCCGCAAACAGCATTTCTGAAACAACGGTAAAAATGATGTCACAATTGCCTGAAGTTTTGAAGAATTAAGACTTCTGTTAAACTATGAATTTAATTTTTTTTAAATCGGTCGACTTTGACACGTTCCATCAAATAATAAATGATGGTAATCAATGATTACCAGTATTCCGACTTTAATCAATTTTTTATAACTAACCCCTTATCGTAG
>NW_020538040.1:181469528-181589858 GCF_003426905.1 Ctenocephalides felis | reverse complement strand
TTCATAAATTGAACATTTTTGAACATATTTTGGGGCATTCAAAAATTCTATTGATCATTTATTCTAACATCTTTGAATTTTCTTAACATGTTTGATTTGAAAGCTGAGAACAAATATGTCTCATCAGTAAAAATTGAGTACATATAGTTACACTATTTAATCAAGGTTTTATACCAAAAACTATAAATAATATATTTTACATTATGAAAATCATAATAGTGGAATGCATTTTATTTCGAAACTGTACAATTTTTAAATAAAAATTCCTTGTTCAATAGTAGAATTTCTATTTTTATAAATTAACAATCAAATATAAAAACTGAACTTATCAAAAATATCAATTACCATTAAAAATGATCGGTAATGAATTAATGAAGCTTTTTAAAGCACTCATAATGTCTTACTTTATCAACTTGAACTGGAAAAGTTCCTTCTGTAAAATATTTATTTGTGATAAGTATAATATTCATTCATTTTAAATTTTGTTTATTTATAAATTTTTCAGTATGTTTTTTTTCGACATTGTTAAATATTCTGGAATTTTTGAGTACTTAAAGAAATTGTTGAATTATTTGCCTTAAATTGAAAAAAAAATCAATTTATTTTATTTAAAAACTTTGAAACATTTTTATAAAAATGAAACCTTTCTAAATATTAATTTTTTTTATTTGATAAAATATGATAGTGTGTTGTACTATAAGTACAACATAAGTATAAGTTGTACTATAGTAATTTATGTTAAAAAGTGCGTTGATCTCAATTCAAATGACTCACGAAATTGCCAAATGATTTTCAATAACGAATATAAACGCGCCGGGTGTTCAGTATAACTTCTTGCTTAGATGCCAAAACAAAACATCATGAATCAACTTCATTATTTCTTTGCAAGTATGATATTTTAACATATAAACTAAATTTATATTTTTCGCCAATAGTTTATTTAATTTTGTTTAAGTTTGCTTTGTCATACACGTGTTAATTTGTAATTGCAATTATATGAACAATATCAATACTTTAAAATAAATATGTTAATACATCCAACTAGTTTCTCAAGTCATTTAAGAAGTGTTAAAAATATTTTCGGTATTTGACGAGTAATAGTTTGATAAAGCGCCTCGATAGCGTGTTAAGGGGCCATCAAGACCTTTTGCCAATTTTAATTAGGCATCATAGCATTCCTGAAAAGGCAGAGTTTTCGAGAACATCGTTACAACAACTTTCATGCGAAATTAGTAAATTGATAATTAATGATTTTAGTTAATTTTTAAGTTTTATGAAATTATTGTATATATTTTTTATAAAGTAAAACAGCTGTTCTTAAGAAATGTTAAATTTTGGCTTACACAAACACAGATACTTTTTTCAAATTTGGCGCTGAACGGCCCAATCACTAGACATGAAATTAGCAAATCGATTTTTTGGATAATACATGAGCTTTTCTTTGTGAATTTAAGATATTTGTAATATTGTGTCAGTAGTATAGTTTGAATATTGACAATACAATGTTTCAAGTTTGAAATTGATTAATGTCTTGATTCTGGCGATTGCGTAAAATTTTTAAATCAGAAATAAAAATAAGCCGAGTATCAAAATGAGAATTTAGTTAAAAAATAATTGCAAATATAATAGAAATATAAATTTCAAACTAAGAAGGTTAAAAGGAAAATATTAAGAAAATCGGGAAAAAGAACTATCGGCAGGAAGGTTGTCTCAATCTTACACATATACAATTTATTAGCAAAATAACGTTGATATTGGTATAGCACTTTGTATGACTGAATATTATTTAATGTGTGTGATCAATGTTTTAATCGTGTATCCTTTTTTTTTTTCTTCAGTGTAACGCCGCGGTAGGAGTGAAAGCGTTCTTCGACATGATGCACTCTGGTCCTCACAAGCTGATGCTGTTCGGCGCTGCCTGCACGCACGTCACCGATCCGATAGCGAAGGCCTCCAAACACTGGCAACTGACGCAGCTCTCCTATGCCGACACACATCCGATGTTCACCAGCGAGGCGTTTCCCAACTTCTTTAGGATTGTTCCGTCGGAAAACGCTTTCAATGCGCCGAGACTCGCTCTACTACGACAATTCAATTGGACCAGGGTCGGAACAGTGTACCAGAACGAACCTAGATATTCACTCGTGAGTTGATAATAGATAGTGCAACTAGTTAAAACAAATATTTATAGAAATAATCATTTATTATATCAATCGAGGCCCATAATCGACTCGTCGCCGAATTGGATATGCTGGGACTCGAAGTGGTTGAAACACAAAGTTTTACTACGGATGTCACAGACGCGCTGTGGAAGTTGCGCAACAAAGACGTCCGGGTGATTTTGGGCAATTTTAACGAAAGTTGGGCTAGAAGAGTTTTCTGCGAAGCATTCAGGTGATACTTCTTCTATTTGAATAGTAGACAAACGTTTTCAAATAGTTTTTTTTTTAACTTCTTCATAAGCTGCTTATAGTTTCCTTCATCAGCTGCATCTCCATTTATATCATTTTAGATTCGATGTTTGGTCGTGCTTACCAGTGGCTTATTATGGGAAACTATAATTCAGAATGGTGGACTAAGCCAACAGACATTAATTGTACTGTAGAAGAATTAACAATTGCTTTAGAATCGACTATCCTGACCGATCTGTTACCTTTGTCTACGTCGGGACACATTACAATCTCAGGAATCGTAAGTAAAAAAACGTAGTCTCTGTTTTGTATTGTCAATATGTTATTAAAATTAAATCACCTTCAAGACGGCGGACGAGTATCAAGCCGAGTACGATAGCAGACGAGGTAACGAGTATTCAAGATTTCATGGATATACATATGATGGAATTTGGGCAGTGGCTATTGCCATACAGCACGTTGCCCAACGCGTAAAGTCTCTGAAACGTGAGCAGTCTGTGGCAGATTTTAAGTATCGTGATCCTATGTGGGGCGCTCTGTTTCTGGAGGCGCTCAAAAATACCAGCTTTGAAGGAGTCACGGTATGGTAAAATCATAATAATTTGTGAGGCTAAATTAATTTGATGTGAAAATATAATTCAGGGTCCTGTGAGGTTTTATGATAATGAACGTCGCGCCAGCATTTTACTCAAACAATTTCAAAACGGAGCTGAAGTTAAGGTAATAGAAATTTGAGAACATTGGTTTGTCCATTCTAATCAATTGCAATGATTGTTTTTATCGTATTTAGGTTGGAGAATATGTACCGAACACTACTGACCAGCATGAAAGGCTGGATCTGGAGCTTGGCGAGCCGTTGCGCTGGATAGGTCGCGCTCCGCCTAAGGACAGGACACTCCATCTAGTAGAACACAGCCAGGTCAATATCACAATTTACGCTGTGCTCGCTAGCTGCGCCGCGCTCGGCATCGTTATTATGGCTTCCGTGTTTCTAGCCATCAATATAAAATACAGAAATCAGAGGTACTTTATATACCTACATTCACACAGAATTCATCTTATATATTGTTAACAATAATTTATTACTTTCTATAGGTACATCAAAATGTCCAGCCCGCATTTGAACAATTTGATCATAGTTGGCTGCATGTTGACATACCTCAGTGTAATATTTCTTGGACTTGATAGTGGTCTCAGCAGCGTTCGCGCTTTCCCTTATATATGCACGGCCAGAGCTTGGTTGCTTATGGCTGGTTTCAGCCTTGCGTTTGGAGCAATGTTCTCGAAGACATGGAGAGTTCATAGCATATTTACGGATGTTAAATTAAATAAAAAGGTATATTGTAAATGTGCAAAAAAAACAATTTTTTTTTATTTGCCCTGAATATTTATATCATAGGTAATCAAAGATTATCAACTGTTCATGGTCGTAGGAGTCCTGTTAGCCGTAGTAGATTTAGCAATTATGACAACTTGGCAAGTTGCAGATCCGTTTTACAGAGCGACAAAACAAATGGAACCTTATGTTCGTATTTTTGTTACTGCTGTTACTTAGTATAAGTTATTTTACTAAAATTGTATTTTATTGAAATAGCCTCATCCTACTTCGGAAGATGTGCTAGTGGTGAGAGAAAATGAATATTGTCAATCTGAAAGAATGACGATATTCGTAGGTGTAATATACGCCTACAAAGGACTATTAATGGTAATTTCCATTAATTTAATCATTTTTAAGGTATTAATTAGATTATAAGTAAATGTAATTTTTAGATTTTTGGAGCGTTTCTGGCCTGGGAGACACGTCACGTTTCTATTCCCGCGCTCAATGATTCTAAACATGTCGGACTATCTGTCTATAATGTCGTGCTGATGTGCATCATGGGTGCAGCAATAGCATTAGTCTTATCTGACCGTAAAGATGCCATGTTTGTTATTATATCATTATTTATTATTTTCTGTACAACAGCTACGTTATGTCTCGTATTTGTACCAAAGGTAATTATCTATATTGAACGTATATTTATCACTCCACATTTTATTATATGATCGTCTTGTATATTAACAGTTAGTGGAATTACGTCGAAACCCAGGCGGAAGCATCGACAAGCGAATTCGGGCCACGCTTCGACCAATGTCGAAGACGCGGCGAGATTCTTCAGCTTGCGAATTAGAACAGCGTTTACGCGATGTTAAAAATACGAATTGTCGATTCCGAAAGGCGTTGGTAGAACGCGAAGCTGAATTGCAAGTGCTAATGCGCAGACTTGGTCCAGAAGCAAGAGGTTTACTAGAAGGTAAACGCCCTGGGGTGACGCACCTCCACCAGCGGCGTCCAATAATAATGCTCATAGACTAACGGTTCCACTTTTGCGCTGTCCGAGCGCCAGCGAGACCACCGCACCTCCAAGTGCTACCGAAACAAGTGATATGACCTCCATTGTCAGTTTGTCTTCGTCTCAGGACTTAGTACAGCCAGGACAAACCACGCCGGGGCAAAAGTATGTTTATAAAATTCAACGTATCTACAAAATTATTTATAAATATCAATAATTATTTTGTACACGTGTTACAGAAAACTAAAAATACCGGATACGCCTCCGCCAGAACCGGCTGATGTGCCCATCACTACACAAACCGCTCAAATAACACAACAAGAACCACCCTCTCAGAAACAATCACAGGTGCAATCACTTCCACAGCCGCAACCTGAGCCTCAAGTTCAACAGACAATTTCAGAACTTGCCACAGCACCTGCTTTATCTGAACAGCCTGTCCAAGTACAATCGATAGACCCACCCCAGGATAAAGTTAGAAGTGTTTCTTTCGGACATCACGATGCTCGTCAACTAAATGGGAGTGTAACACGACCCGATGTAGGAAATGAATCGGAACGACGTAGTAGAACGCTACAGCAGAGCTTCGTCGTTTCCCAGAGCGATTTATGGGACACGGCAACATTGGCACATAATAAAATTTGTACGAGACCTACGCGCACCTGTCCTATGGCAGCCGAGTCGTCGCCTGGCAATCGAAGACATTGCACCGCATCTGACAGCGCTCAAAGTCCGGCGCAAAGCCCTATGCACCGAAGCGTGTCCGAAAAGAATAGGCATCGAAGTCACAGGCACAAGACGAAGCAGCAGCCCAGCCAGCAACAGCAAGCATTGCAGATCCAGAGCATCGATATGGAAGCCAGTAGATGCGGCCCATTAACGCGAAACGCTCGGACCCACCATCGGTCTACGCCGGACGTGGCCAGAATTGCTCCCTTGTCAGCCAGCAACGCCGCAGGCCCGGGCGCGCAGCTTAAGAATTCCGCAGTCCATGCCGCCAGCTCGGAATCGGAACTTTTAGACGGCACTATTTTACCAATATTCAGAAAACTATTAACCGAAAGAGAACCGAGGCGCGGCGCCTCAGGAGCGGCTGTGGGTGCTAGTTGTCCAAACATTTCTATTAAATGTGATATAGTCGAATATCTGTAGTGACTGTCGCCTCGTGGGTGCTTAAACTAATATTAAATACTCGAAACTAAGTTATCGGCTGTTATTTTAACGAAATTGTCAATACTTTTTATCGATATTACGTGTTAATATGCGTTAGTTGTTAGGTAAATAGAGATTTACATTGATAAAGTAATTGATCATGTTCGAATATAATAATACTGTAGATAGTGGTTACGCATTTCAGGTTCACACTGATTAATACAAATGTTCTGCTGTCAATTCTCATCAATTTTAATTTAGCATTCAACATATCACATGAACACAGTATGATTACCTATTTCTATGAAAGATGTTCAGTTCAATTTTCATTTCACTTGACATTAAATGAGTATTTCTATGATTTGGGGATGATAACGAGTTGCTCTGTCACGCTAAAGTTGTAGTCAAATTAAAGAAGGGCATTGAATAACTCTTGATATAGCTGTAGCTCGTAAAGTGTCTAGTACATACACCGGCAATTAGTGCCTTAAGTCAAGATTATAGCAAACCTATTGTCATCGCAGAAGGATTTCAGAAGCTTAATATTAAGATCATGATCTTTAGCAAATACTGAGTCACATCTAACAGCTATATGAATTGTCCGACTTCACCAAATTTATATTGCTCATAATTATTAGAACCTTACAATTGAAATAAAAACAGTGTAATAGTTTATGTACCCGCTAATGAACGTACGGCACTAATGGTAAGCAAATTCATTAGAAATATAAACACACAAGTGACTAAATGAGTTAAACGAGTGGATTAAAAACTTTTATTGTAGAAACGTGTAAACAGAATTGAACTATTTAATATTTTGTTCGCATTGTGTAACTTTGATAAATAGACTTTTATTAAAACGTAGAGTTTTGTGTAAAGTGCAAATGAGTACTGGTGTATTGATATATATGTATGAAATCTCTGTCAATTTATTAATTTAAAAAAATAATTATCAGTAAAATGATAAACATGACTGGCATTAAATTATATATATATATATATATATATATATATATATAAATTATTTATGTAAATATTAAATATCCAACAAATTTGTTATACTTAATCATAATTTTACTATAGATTACTAAAACAACTCACGATCAGGTGTAAAGAAGGTATCAGATGGCAAAGCACTATTTGAGAACACAAATTCGTGATTTCTCAAAACTTTAGGTAAACTTCTAATTCTGTTGAATAACAGGTGAATTTTGATGCAAGACCTCGTGTCATCTTACAAAACTCGGCTTGCAAATAAAACTAAATAATTTGCTACGACTATACATTAATTCTTGACAGACATCCATTAATCTGACTCGTAGCACCAGATACTTTTTATAAAATCACTAATTCTATTATATTGTTATACAATATTTTATCACATATTTATTTACCATGATAGATGTAAATAAATTTAAATCCTGAATTGCTTTGCGCATATGTCCAATTAGTAGCAAGTTGATTTGTGTATATGCTAATTATTAATTTTTACTAATGTGTGTATGTATATAGTAGATTATAATACCTCGAAATTAATATAAATTGATACGCACTTATATGTAAGTAAAAGATAATTTACAAAAAAAAATTGTCGTTTTATTTTTTCTGTTACTTTGGTATTTTAAATACGCGAATATACACGAAGATCAGAATGTATGATTGTCGTTTGGTTGTAGGCTAATGAGAAAGGTATTTATTATTATAATACATAGCATAGGATAAATGAAGCATTTCTTGATGTGCATTAAATAAGGTTCATATGCTTTTGCAAATTATTTTGCGAGAGAGGGGGCCGAGCCGTTTTTCTATAATTAGCACATAAGTAAGTCCGAAATTGTTCTTCCACGTTTTTGTAACGAATCTTGAACCGTTTTAGAAAATTCAAAGACAGTTCAAAGTATATCAGTTGTAAATTACGAGTAGTAAAGAGTCGTTTCTTCGTGATTTTTTTTTTTTCAAACTTCATATGATCATGGTGTTCACGTTCCTAACGAACATTGTACAGTAAAAAATATAAAAAGTGGTTTAATTATAAAAATGCATTACTGTTTGGAATAATGAGCTACGTCAAAATTTCGAACAATTTGAAAAGTTGCTAAATATAAATTCTTATCGATATAGCCGATTACTGACACATATTGAGAAGTACATGCAACTTGCCTTAAGGCAAAATGTCACTTACACCTAGTTATAATTCTAATCGTATAGGTCATAAAAAATTTAAATCTAGTCAGTAGTTTTCAGGGAGGGGCAATTACTAGGGTGACAAATCAAAAAAATAACATATCTTGCCAAAGTGTATAAAAACAAAGAAGAGTTTTTAACTAAATACCCGTCTGCTAACGTAATCAGTATGGCTGTAAAACATAAAATGTGCCTGTTGAACTCATTGTTATTATGCAATAAAAGCTCGGCAAACAAGTTTGTCCATTTGTCCATTTGTCCTTACTAAACGTAAAGCCATTGCCGCTTTTTCGTAGTTCGCGAAATTTTAAATCGCCGGGTACGCAAGTTGTCAACATGAGAGCCGTTCACGTGTGGCAACCCGTTTTAATATATTTGCCACAAATATAAAAAACTTCAATTGTTAATGTAATGCTTGAAGTGGAAATGTATATATTTATGAACGCTTGTGATAATTGTGTGTATCGTTTCAGTGGGTTACATAGCGCTATATAATATTTGACAATAATAATTACGTCAGTGGCCATTTATTACATTCGTGAACGAATTTGCAGCCGAGGTAAATAAGTAAATGGCTCGGTGCGTGACTGTTGTGGGATTGAAAATATGGCGTCTAAATCTAGAAAAAATTTAGATAAAACTAATGATTCTGACATCAGGAGCATTATATCGAGCCAACTCGAGGTAACGTATTAAATTTGTCATTTTTCAAATGTGATGAATTCACTGTGCCCATTGTTAAACTCGTGCGACAGTTTTTGTTTTGTGTTTTGTGCGCCATGTTATGTTCTTTGACGGCTCTTTCAAGACATTAAAACCAGTGTCGTAATGTTGTTTGTTCTCATTATGTTATCAATAAATATGTGCATTTCGTTCAGTGTAATGTGTCTAAATCTAATATGCAATTAACCGCCACAAACACGACTATGACATATATACAAATGCTTAGTTCTGTAAGATCAGTTTAATAACGAATATGCAATATGATAAATACATAATTTTTCTGTGATGTACGATTGACACTTTTTCTGATTTTAGCAACTTCAGCAAATACAAAATGAAGCTAACAACCACCCAAAAAAGCTGTCAATTTTAGTTCGACTTTGGAAGGCCGTCGTTGGTTACAATGATAGTTCTAAAAGTGTTCATATTGACAAGCTCATAGAATGGATGTATTTCCACACCGCAAAGTTGATACTCCAGGTAATAAAACAATGCACCAAGAAATCACATTAACATTAAAAAACATTCACATTAAAATTGTAAAGGTAAAAATAATCGTAATATTATATGTTTTTTCCATTCACAAACAAGATATTTAATTCTTTTCATGCTTTTTCTTCGGTTATTACAAATATGTCATTAATCTCATAGTTATTGAAATCAAACACATTTTATCAGATCTATTATAGTTCAACCAATCAAAATGTCTTGGCAGAAAACTTAAGTCATCATTTCCTTACATTGGATTGACAGGATTGATGTAGATATTATACATATCATAAGTTGTTTGATATTGTAGTAAATCTATTCAAGAGTTTTTTTTGTCTTAATTTTGACTAAATATTTGGTTGCTATATAATAAGTTCAATTGATTCTCCTTGTAAGAACATATGTTTTTTAATTATAAGTAGTTAGTAATCTTAAAGATTGAAAAGAAACTATTCATTTTCTAAGAAATATTTTCAACATGTAAATTTATATTATAGGCAACTTGGGTGAAATTAAAGAAAGATGAATTAACAGTTCTAAATCATTGTATTACGACTATGATTAATAATAGACTTAAAAATGCACAAGAGACGAAAAATACAACTTTACACAGATTAAATGTACTGCAGAATTTATTTAAGAATCCATGGAAAAAATCAACTCTTCAAATCATATTAAAAAAGCAATATGTTATATCTGCAGATCATGGTATGAATTTTTTTTGATTAAAATCATTTGATTTATACAAATCTTACTGGAATTAATTTTTTGATTCTCATAGTATTTGTTATTGATGAAATTGGTATATAAATTATATATTGTTGAAGTACTGGTTTCAAAGCTATGTATGGTAATTGCAACATGATTACACATTATGTAGGGCATAGTGTACAGAATTGTGTAGATAATTCTCTAGATTAAATTATAAACACATAAAATTAAATAGTAATTTTGTTGAGATCCAATTAGATTTATATTTCGATATATTCAATGTCAATTTATTACAGTTATGGAATATCTGCGCAGCGAAGAAGGATATATTATTGTGTCCAGGCTGGATATTCTTTGTGAAGCTCATTGTGAAGATTTAGCTTTACGTTTGGCAGATGTAATTTTGAAATGTATTAAATGGCCAAGTAGAAAATCATTGGAATCCGTTCTGTCCATTGATCAAGTCTATTACATAATAGATATTTATTTAGCACTTTTGCACAAATTTGACCAAATTGAGATTTGTATATCAGAGGTAAATTTTGATTTAATAATAGAAACAATATTTAAAATTTATTTATTTAAATAAATGTTTAAAAATATTGCGCAGATGCAAAAGCTTACGATGGATGAGGGACTGAAGTGCATACAAAGATTTCGCAGTAAAGAAAGAGATAATATTAAAGTTTGGAGTAATTGTTATTTAGTTGCAGAATTAGCTACTCAGGTAATGAGTTTATATTTACATTGGTGTTTTATTTTTCTGTTGTTGCTTAATGCAATTTGTATGCAAACTATCCTTCATTGAAATATAAATAATCCTTACAATTTAAATATTTTGTACTGTAACTTCATATTGTTAAATCATATATTCTTGAACTGTTATTAGCTTATTACATCATAATGAGCTTAATACAATGCCTAAAGAATGAATTGAGTAATATATATGTATATATCATTACAGGTATTTGTTGTTCAAGCATTAGCACAACCCAAAATAAAACAAAATATGCTTGAGAAATTTGTATTTGAGTGGGCATATGTACAAAATAAATATTGTGATCGCACTCAGTTACCTTTAATGACAAAAAAATTAATACAGCATGCGAAATCTACAGATCAAATATGTTTGATTGCAGATACTTTATTTAGCATGGTAAGTTATCAGCAATTTATTCATTTTTTTTTTTTATTATTATACTAATATATTTTTTTTCCAGTATAATGAAGAAGCCAAATCTTTAACCATAGAACTCTATATTCGAGCCATAACATTTGATGTGAACCTTTTGGAAAAATGTAAGACTGATAAAACTTTAACTAAACTTATTGAATTTAAATTATCAAAGCGGTTCATGGAGTTTAAAAGGTTTTTTGAGAATAATTTAGGAGTTTGTAGGGAATGCATTTTAACAGCATTTTCGCTAAATCCAACTGAAGAGACATTAAAGGAAGTGGAGCAAATTGCTATTGCAACTGGAAAATTGAAACTTAATGATGAGACTATTGAATTAAAAGACAGTGTCGAGACTTTGGATACAGGGCAAAAGAAAATTTGGAGTTGTCCATTGCATGCACCTTATGATGAAAGTTCAAAAATAGAAGGACGATTATTAGATTTATGTTGTAGTTGTGGATCTTTTAGAGTCAGAATGGCAAAGACTAATGATTGTTCAATGGATGCTTTACTTGGTTTGACTGGAAATTCAATTACCACATATGAAAACTATGATACAATGAGTTCTCCTAATTCAGTTTTAGATTCATTAGTTCAGCATGTTCCTTTGAGTTTATGTGAAGACTTAGTTAGCATCATCAGCAGCATTAGAGTTAAAACATTAACATGGCTACATGATTGGTCCGAACTGAGTAAAGCTTGTGAAAATTACATGTATTTTCAAGAAGGCACATTCAAAAGTTCTGAAGGATTGAAATACTTAAAAATTGACTATCGGCAGTTTGAAAGCTGGCCTAAGGTTGATAAATTCAGCATGGATAATGGTATTGAGAAGGGATATGAAATGTGTGCAGATTTGACTAATGATGACACCCAGGATTCCAAATATGATAGTGACGATTTTTTAAAATCTAAAGATCAGGGTATTGTAAAGCGAAGGAAAATTCAACAGTCTGAAGAGGTTATTGATAATGTTGATACTACTGATGCACACGCTACTGGCACGAAGGAAACACAAGATTTCTTTTCTAAAGTTAACAATTTGTCTAATGATGTTATTTCTTATGAAAAATCTCGATCAAAGTTAAAATTAAATAGCGCTAAGGAACTGAGGACAATAAGTGCTAAAAATTCTTCTAAAAACAGTTTTTTTGCAGATTCAAAGGAAAATAAAAATTCTTGTGATGGTACTAAACAAAGTTCAGTGATTGGTGAATCAAAAATATGTGATTTCAGTAATTTAACTTCTATTATATCACCTGAAAAAAAATCAAGTGATCCTAATGTTCTTAAAAGTTTACGAAAGTATCGTCCTAATATGAAGTCAAAGGCTTCAAAAAAGTTGAATAATAATCCTAGTGTTGTAAAATATGTAAATGAATATGCACCAGCTCTGAGTGAATTGAATCTTAGTCCTCGTGTTATTTTGAATAGATGTGTTGATGAAGGTGCTATGGAAGATGGAACTGAAGGAGATTTTTCATCGAAGGCTTGTGTTAAAATGAATAAAATTTCAAATGAAAATGGTAATAGGGAAAATATTGAAAGTAAAACTGAATTGTCTGTTTGCAATAGCAATTGTAATATTTTATCAGGCATTCCCGGTCTTAGTTCTTTTGATATGTTAATTCCAGATAAAGTGCAGCCGATAGTGCAAATAGTGCAACTTGTACATAACACAAGTAAACAACCAATGTCTCCACCTAAAGTAAGCAGGTCTTCTTCACAATCAAATATAACAATAACTACATCAACGCCAAATTCTAATATGGAAGCAAATAGAATATCTATTGGCGATTCAATGTCTCAGTCTGGAAGTTTGAGTACGCCAGTAACTCCACATATTCAGCGTATTGGACAAGCAACCTTGAATTGTGATTCTGTACAAGTGATTTCTTCTGTATCAGCTGCCGCTGTGTCATCTGTGCAATCTAATCCTCAAGTTTTGCAGACTTCTAATGTGACTTTACCTGATTTAGTACCTGCTTCTCAAACATTAGATAATGTATCTACTGATAGCTCGCCTTCTACTAGTATATCTCAACTTAATGTCATATCAAATGCATCTCAGGCCAATAACAGTCGTTTAAAAATTAGTAATTCCACGTTAACAAATTTGCTTACAAATAGAATAACCATGCCTACTAAATCAGGAAATCCAAATTTGAAATCGAATCCTACTATATTAAATGTGTTGTCACAAAAAATTTTGAGACCCCCATTTTCTTCATCAAATATGATAAATTGTAATTCAATAGTTTCCACAGCACAAAGTACACCACATACTTCAAATAATAGTAATTTGGTATCTTCCACTTTACAGACTTCAGTTAATTCTCAAACGCTTAATGCAAACATCACAAGCAGCCCTCAATCTCAGCAACACTTATTGCAAATTTTGAATCAGTCACAAAAACAAGGTAGTTCTCAAGTTATTAAGGGTGTAAATTTAATATCAGGCTTATCTGGTGCATCTGATTCTAAATTAGTTCAGTTCATATGTAAGACGGATGGAAAAACTTTTCAGTTAACACCATTTTCTGCAAATCCAGCCAATGTAAGAATTCAGCAAGTGGACAATCGCGTATTTAAGTCAGCGTCATCTACACAGGTTAGGCCACTTGATGCTGGAACCGGTATTAACACAAGGTCTGTTTATGAAGAAAATTATGCCAAGTTTATTCAAACAGCAAATAAAATTACGCACATTCATAACACATCTAAGCAACCCAATACTGTTGCCACTACATTAACAGTCAGCTCAAATCAAAATACTAGTTTGCCAAAATTTAATCAGGCTTTTGGTAAGGCTGCATTTCACAACAGTGGAAATCCAGATTCTACAAATGAAGGTGAATCATCTAGTGCATCGAATAATGTTACAAACTTGCCTGTTATCAAAACCTACAAAAGTGATGCTGATGATGGTACTTTATTAAGCACAGTTGTTCAGAATGCAATAAACCCTGTAATTATAAAACGTTCACAGTTACCAAGTTCCACCTCAACTGTAACAACATTGGCCGGAACAGCAAGTCGAACAGCTATGACCCCTTTAAGTGTTCAAACTGTGCACGGAGGAGTAATTTACACTCGGCAGATTCCTATTAATACTGGTTCATTATTTAATGCAAATATAAATCGAAGTCCAGTCAAGTTGCCACAAAGTTCAGTGGACACACAGGCAATCCAAACAGTGGAACCAGTCATGGTGTCCAAAAGTTCAGTTGTGCGGAACAAAGTAAATACTTTGCTGGCAGCAACATTTACTCCTCCAGTTAGTAGTGATTTAGAAAATGCTCCGGGCACGCCATTTACTAGCCAGACTCGAGCTGAGTCAAGTGAAGGAAGTTCAACAGAGACTACACGAACTAGTTTACAACAACCATTATATGCACTGCAAACAAGTCTTCCAATTAAATTAAATGTACCTTCTTCTGCAATGTTTTCAAATGCTAAAGTGGTGAGGCCTGTCCTTCAAATACCAAACACATTACTTACAACTACTTGTCCTATTAAACAACAGCTCGTATTAACTGCTACTCCTGCTCCATCGACCAGAATGAGTCAGAGTTCACGTCTCACTGATAATTTAATTAGCACAAGCCCCATGGATTCTTCAGTCAGTTCCTCAACATTAGAACAATTGCGCGAATTTGACATGGTGTTGGAGCAAGTTAAAGAACGAAGTACAGTCCAGCCAAATATACAAGTTGCTGTGCCCTCTCCAAATGTACAAGTTTCGTTGTCATCGAATATATCACATGGATTACTTATACCTCAATCACAAAGTGAGTCTTCAGAATCGGTATTGCATGTGTCTACTGCATCTTTTGGACAAGAAGTTGTTTTTACAACTACAGTGTCACCACTTACACAAAGATTAAACCTTACATATATGAGTCAGAATCTTGCAAAACTAGCAGGAAGTACGCCAGTGGTAGTGGTTACAAATTATCAGCAGGCTCCTTCACCAGCATTGAGTGTGACTTCCCAAAGTAGTTCCAGTCCTTGTGTCACGCCTGCTCCTACTACACCAATTTCCTCCGCAGGAAAGACTCCTCCAAAAGTGACATCAAAGTCTAAATCGAAAACAGTAAAAACAAATTCAACAAGCACTTCGAAAGCTTCACCTGTGCCGAAGCCACTTCAGAAACCTCAAGAAGATGAACAAACTGCACAAAGGATCTATGACATATTAGCAGAGTATGCAGAACAGTTGAGAAATTCACCTGATTTAAATAATAAGCCAGCTCCCCGCAGGCGATCAAATCCTTCTGCAAATCCTGGTCCAAATTCAAAACGAAAAAAATCTTCTGGCTCAAAACGACCACCTGGGCAAGGTACTTCAAATGCTTCTGAGATGAGCCCTGGTGCGGATGATCATCACACAATGGGAAGTGAAGACAGCTCCTGTGGTTTGGTGCAGATTTCTATGCAGAATTCTCCATCTCAAGGCATATCAAGCATGGAAGACTGCATACATGATACTTCTTCCGATGTTGGTGGTAATGTCAGAAGCGCACAGTCAGATTCTAGTGATGGCACTGCTACAACATCTGAAACAAAACCTCAGGCACTGCCACCTGCTCGGCATGTAATTTTTACAGATCCTAACGGTGCCCAGCAAAGAAATGTTATTATAACTGAAACAGCTGTTGGTGAAGCATTAGCTCAAGTTGGAAAACTAGGATCTTCTACAGCTACTGTTCTTGTGCCTGGTAATTACATCCTTCCTATGTCAATGGTTAAGGGAGGTCAACAAATAACAATTGTTTCTGGTGGTTCTAAAATATTAGCAACTGTTCCAACTAGACCAGGTACTAATGCAAATGCTTTAGTTTTACAGAGTATATTAAATCAAGCTCAAAAGCCTATAATTGCACAGCAGGCGTCATCTATAAAAATACCAGCCATTCAAACTATGACTGGACTGACTCAATCAGTAGTTACTAATAATCAAACTAGTGTAGCGCAAAAATTACCATCTGGAAATCAAATAAACCAACAAGTTGCATATATAGAATCAATTGCAGATAAAGGCAGTACTGCTATTAACAGTTTATCTACCTCTCAAGGAAAAATAATTTTGAATTCAAGCACATCAACTATGAATGTTGTGTGTGCTAGTCCCTCTAAGGTTGGTTCTGCTAATGTTACTGGATTTATTTCCAAATCACCAGCAGTAGTCAGAACTTATTCTACAATCACCCACACTTCTAGTAATAATAATGGGCAAAAATTGTCACAAGCCGATTTAGTTAAAATCAAAAATAACTTTTCTGTGGAAGATAATAATGAACTTAAAATTAATGTTACTCCTGATGTATCTACAATAGTTAGTACTAGTAATATTCTGACAGAATCTCAGGGTAGATATACACTTAGTATATCATCACCAGCTGTTTTGACGCAAAATATTGGGCAAACTAATGCTTCTGTGTCGGATATACAATCTTTGAGAACCAACAAACCAAAGTTATCAAAAGAATCAAATAATATCCCAGTGCAGACTGCAAATGCTGTTGTCACATCTTCTTTAGCTTGTTCCAATCCGGTTATAAAATTAGTAAATTCTTCAAATCGTGAAAATATTAATACAAGTGAAGTTTTTGAGTCGAGCGATACGGCACAAGATGAGCGCGCCCAGTCTATATTAATCAATACAAACAATCGTATAATTAATGGGCCACTACTAAGCCAGATGACTAATCATGTTTATCAATCTTCACCCACAATCACCAATTCTGTTGAAACAATCGATGGCAATGAGAATGGTCAAATAAAAACTAATAATGACCAGAAAGATAACAAAGTTGAAAATGGAATGATTGATCAAAATGAAATTTTTTCTAAAGAAAGTACTCCTTGGAGGTACGTTCCGACTACCTCAAATGTTGAATATTTGACAATGGGAGATGAAATTAAGTTTTTCCGAGAAAATGTGGATGCAAATTGCGAGAATATTTGTGATAAAACCGGAGAAGACATGGACACAAAGTCTTACCAAAGTCATTTGAATTCTGATATTATAAAGAAGAGGTATGTAAATTCAATGATTTCATCTTATGGTACGAAATCCGATCGCCTGAAAAACGCAACGCTGAGAGCGAGCAAACAATTGCAACAACAAACTTTGGAGCGTAAGCAGGCTGCGTTGGAAAGGGAATTGCGACTACAAAAATCTTTATCGGAAGAATGTGAAGATTTGGGAGTTGATGAACCAAGTACAAGTGATCTGTTTCCAGAGGCCGATTTGTTATTCGATCCATCCCATTCTTTTGATCAGAATAGTCAGGATGCCACTTGTAGTCAAGCCGTAGGCAAGAATTATATTCGTGCTAATTTTAAGTCTCTTGATTCATCTTCGAATAGTACTGACACAGATTATGTGAAAGCTGAACTCGATGATACAAAACATTGTCGCAACGCCGAGCAAAATGAGGGTTACTTATTAGAACAACCTGCCAAGGTATGTTCTACTGATCATGGAATAATATCGGCAAGTTCTTGTAGGTCAAACAATTACATTGTACAAACGGATGATAATAAGAAGGAGCCGCTTTCAGATTTTGATAACAATTCTGAGTTTATGTTTAGTACAACTTCGTTTTCGCGTTCCGTGGATGAATCGTGCATGGAGTTGGTATTTGAAAGTACTGATAAGAACTCAAATAAAAATGGTAAAGATGAATGCTTGCATGCTAACCACAATTCAAACAGTATACCTTTCGAGCCGTCTGGAGAACAAACGTCCGCTGAAACATCTCCTAATTTACCATCGCATATTTCACGGACCAAATCGCGCAAAAGTCTAATTTATGTCAACTGTAAGTCAAAGGAGAATTCTTCTAAAATAAATTGGGAGTCGGAATTGGAACATTCTACTACGGAAGACGAGATGCAGTTTACCGAAGATGATTCCAGTCAAGGCCAACTCGAAAATTTTCATGCCATCAGTTCTGGAGCAGGAGGACTAACACCGAGGATGAATAAGAGGAAAAGGCTCGATACACTTGAAGGAAATGGTTTGAATGCAGATAAAGTTCAAAGTATGAAGAACGACTTTGCGAATTCGGCGAAGAGAAGGAAGTCAATGGAGAGCGATCAAATGACCGACATGGAAAATTTGACCAGTTCTCCGATTAGTCCGTCAGAAGAGCACACGCACGAGTTGGTCAAAGGATCAACGCGGCGGCTGTCGCTTCGGGGGCACGTCAAGAAAAACTGTGCCTGTTGTAATGGAAAAGCCGTCGCCGATACTGTGCCGGTTGTTAAAAAGCCCAGATCGAAAGTGGATAACATGAGAGCGGTAAAAATAAATAGAAAGCCTACCGTTTCTCCCAAAATAAAAAATTTAGTATCCAAGAAGAGATAGTATGTATCATTATGTTTCGTACTTGATTACAGGCAGTACTTAGGTTGACAGGATAAAGCATTATATTGCTTACTGTCCGTCTAATCGAAAAAGGCTGATTTTTATTTTTTGAATAAGTTCTTATCATTTAGTGTAATATTACAGTTCACGTTTATTTTTAATTTTAGCACAAACTTGTACACATTTTCAGTATGTATTACTGAGAATAGATGTTGGTTTATTGACGAACCAGAACTAAATCATTTCCACAATTAGTATGTATAGATATCTATCATTTATCTGATACTAAATTTAGAAGCAGAGATATATACTAGCACGTTTATATATAATTAATGAAATATGTACATTCATATATATAATCCTGCTATGCTATATATCGAGATTATAATTATAATTTATCTAGTCAGTGCTACCATTAATTTTAAAGTAATAATGTAATCGGTGCTCTTTACATTTACACCTTAGTACAAATGATATGACGCGTTTTGATACTTTATACCTTTGAATTGAGAGCTACCATTTCAGGAAAGAAAAAAAAACACATAGATTGTATACTGTTTTATATATTATATATTTGCTCGGAAAGCTTTGAATTGATTGTGGTCCTCAACTGGAAATGAAACGTTTATCCATGATTTAAGACATATCACGTTCTATTTAATTGTAAAAGTAAATTTCTTTGTAAATAATGACTCGCACTCTTAATTAGATTTGAACGATATTATCGTAATATGAAATGTAAGCGTTAGCTAATTTAAATCAAAAACAGCTCGTGAATGTGCTTTGTGAATGTACTCGTTAACTTTGTAAAATGAAATTCTGTGTTTCATTGTTTTGCGAAATCAGATGACAGATGACAATATGCAAATTTATGAAAATTGTGCAGCTATTTTATAAAATGATATATTAATTCCTAGGTAACTGATTCCTCCTCTTTAATTCGCAATCTTCCTTTTTGCCGTTTTGTAATGAAACGATTCAGTTTTACTTAATTTCGATGCGAAAATGATGTACATATTTAGATCACATTGTTTTTTATGCTTTTACGAGTAATAAAATAAAAGGTCGACTGTATTAAAATTAATTGCATTTGGTCTTTCACGCGTTTACTGAAATTGTGAAATCTTGCCAAATCAAACATTTTTGGTGCGTTTGTTTATACATTTGAACGCATTTTACCAGAAATCAGTTTATCATTACCGTTATTTTTTTTACTTAAAAATTGTGGTGAACCGTATGAATGTTCTGATGAAATGTGATTGGTGTTTGTTTGTGTGATGATATTATATATTATAAAAAAATATTAAACTATGAATTCCTTTTATAGCTAGATAGTTAATGTATGTAAATACATTTTTCATGTGTTCTTGTTGCAAACTTAATGAAAAATTAGATATACATTGGTATATTTCACATTGTAAATGAAATGCTGCAGCTTAATCGGACTCTCCTGTAAACTAATTCGGTATACTGCAATTTTAGTTGCATTTTTATGCAACAAAACTTGGCAGTAGGATAATATGAATTTATTGAATGTAGATTTTTAAGATTGTTATATGTGCTTCAAATGTTATTACCTCTTTCATTAGCTAATAATTTATAGATTTAATGTTTATACCAAAATGTTGTAATTATTATAAATAATATATTGCCCGTAAATATTTTTTACTTTCAGTATTAATAACGAGAAGTGAATGATAAATTTAAGTAGTTCATATGTTTATTATGTAAAATTTTATTGCACTACTGATGAAATATTTATTTTTATTTTGCTATATGAAAGAATAACATTCTCAAATATTGATTGATAAAAAATGTTATGTCGGTTGGAACTAAAATGCAATATACTTCTATATGTGTATGTATATGTATATGTATATATATATATATATATATATATATATATATATATATATATATATATATATATATGATTTTATTGCCCTGAATTGGAGCCTAATTTTTTTTTCAAAATATTTAATTTTTCATTTATATTTATTTTTACGTTTCGGGGATATGGAATGTCCTCTTCCTCGGGAATTTTAAAGTATTGAAATAAATAACATTTCGCAACTAACAATTAAATTGTTCATTCGCAAATTATATAATCGATGATACTTCAAGTTATAGGTGCATATAATAAAGAATCAAAGTTGTAATACTCACCTAAAACTCAAAGTATCGTCAATTACAATTCCAATACAATTACAATATGAATTTAATCTTAATCTTACAGCTGATAATATGAATTTTTAAAAGTTTAATTTAATTAGAATTTTTAGAGAAAGTATAATTCAATTTTTAGTCAGTACTTTTTTTTTTAACGTTTTTAATTTCAACATTTAAAAAGGGGGACATTTCATATCCCTGAAACGTACAAATAATTACAAATAAATAATTCTTTGATAAAAAAGAGGCATTCAGTTCAGAAAAATGATATATATTAGCAAAAAGTTGGTTAATAAAATGAAGCTATTTATGTACGAATTTCTTTCATATATTATTCTTTTTCATATTTTTTTCCACATATAATATTTTTTTACATTTTTTTTTTTCAATATACATATAATTGTGACAAATTTTATATACATTGCAAAGAGTTTTATTAATTTATCGAGTAGCTATTATGTAAGTGTAGAGAAAGTTAAAATGAATGTGATAATGAAAAAGAATATTTTAAATAAAAATAAAAAATGACCTATAATAAAAAAATTAACATATGCATGTGCGAATATTTATGCATGATGTATGCATTTATACACACACACACACACACACACATATATATATATATATATATATATATATATATATATATATATACCATCCATCCATCTAGTTATTAAAAAAATTCAATTATGTTCAAATTATCAATGCGTTTTGAGATCAGTGGATAAAACTTGCAAGTTATTAAAAACAAAACACTAAAGCTATAGGATGAACTAAAGACTTGATTAACATTCATTATATGAATTAATTGTGAAAATTAATTATATATTCAATTTGAAAAATTTCATAATAATAATTATTATTATATAATAATGCTGAAAAGGTGTTTGGAACAAGCTACTTATTTTTATTAAATACCACTGTTAATTAAGTGTTTTGCTAATTGTGTGCGGGTTTTGTATTAGTTTTTGCGAATTTTATCCGTTGAGATCAGTTTTTTTTAAATGAATGTATCTATTTTTTTTTTAATAACTTCCATTCATTCCTGGTCCCAACTTGACTCTTCTTCAGTGGAAACACAAAACCACATTAAATGAATGAAATACTAATAATAATTTGTGCGTTTCATCCACTGGATAAGAGTCAGATTGGTACTAGAAACGTATAGAAGACCATTAAAAATATTTAGAAGCATTTTCCTTTATTATCTGGATGGATGATGGCCAAAAAACCTTTGTTTTGTGTGCGTGGATTTCCAATGTACATATAAATTGTCGTGCATTCATGGCAACCTAGCTAATGTATATGATACATATTTATTTTGAACATGCGTTATGTTTTGATTGATCATCATTAGTAAAATATGAAACACTAAAATTAAATTTGGTACTGCTTTGTAGCTGAATATGTACAATGAATGGTTATCTCAAAACGCGTTTAATTAGTTTCCTTTTTAGATATAAATAAATATGGTCAGTCGTACTTTTTGGCGACTACTTTTTGGTGATTTGAAATTGCAATAGTATGTTTTAGGAATTTTTATAATTTCTCTCCTAGTGAATTATAATTAAAATTTGTGGTATATAAGGGTGAAGAAAAATATAAAAATAAACTTGTACATAAATTTTGAAATGTTCTTTTGGTTATATAACATTTATATCGTGTTTTGTCGTTACTAAATATTGCACACATTATTATCTTGCCTACTGTTGCTGCATTTTTTATTTTTGATGAAAATCATTTATAAATAACAGCTTAAATTAACACTAAACATACAGTACTATAAGTAGGGTTGTAGTTATGTATAAGTTTTCAAATAATCTTAATGTGTGCCAAATATTATATAATGACCTGTAAACACTTTCCAAAAGTTGTAAATGTATAAGCCAACTTTGCGTAACTGTATAATAAATAATAATTTTTAAATAATATATTTAATTATACACACACATGTATACATATATATATTTATATATGTATATATATACATATACATATATACGCATATAGTTCAAATGACTTGAAGAAGTTCAAAATATTTTTCATAACATAAAATGCTTATGCGTTAGCAAATTGTACATATATATTAGCAGATGTTACTTATATGAATGGATCTGATAATTGTTGACGACAAGCACCATGGTTATAAAACAGGCATTGTATATATAAATATATAAATATATCTGAAAAATGCTATATGAAATTCTTAAAATTGTCATTATTTACTTATTCTATATGTATTAAGAGAAAGTAAAATAGTTAACAAAATATAAATGCTTTTAAGTTCAAAGCGGTCGCTAAAATCCTCATCACGAAGTCATTATATTTTAAATCTTTCAGGGCTGCGAAACATTTTTTTTGTTTGTTAGTTTCGACAGCAATCAGAACTGCTCCTATAAGATGTTTGTTCGAAGACATGACCTACTATTTCATGAGAGGCAACCCAGCGGTCTCCCCATCCATTCTCATATGTATGGCGATTATATTAGATATACAGTCAACCCTCCTACAGCGCGGTGAGTGAGGCGGCATCCGAGTGAAAAGGGTTAATCTCGGATTTAATGTGCGAATCAGGTTAATTCGTGTTGAATGGGAACCACGATATTATATACTCAGAATTAGTACGAATCATAGCATTCGAATCGCGTTATACGGTCACTAATAAATATCAATGATATGATAAATTATTAATTATTTTCTATTGAATTGAAGAATTTATATAAGGATACGATGAAAAATGTAACAAAAACTAACTAAAAATCTGTTTTCTAACAAAAAAAATGTAAGAGAATAGATTTTTTTTTGGAAAGGCTAGCGTGCTGCGAACTGCGAATATTATCGGTTTCATAAGTGCCAAACAGCTTTAACACTACTGAAACCGATGTCGTACACATCAGCTTCTATATAAACAGGCAAACACTTTTTACAACATTATCTAATTACTAGAGTCATTACTATTTGTACATTAATAGGTTGCAAGAAAGGAATTCGAAATTTCTTGGCTGTTGAACCACAAAGTAAAGATTTATGGTATGTATCTAATAGTTATTATGCGCGTATGTCGCAGCAATGTCTCCGAAAGGCCATATTCACTTGAGGTCATATTTGAGATCTATGATCTCAAGTGAAACTCCTGATATCATACTGCTTGATACTGAGCTGGCCGAGATTAGGGATTGCTAGCCCACATTTATTACCGCGACAGTATTATGAAATAATAAATGGCTCTATAATGTTTGCCAACTATATTCAAAGAATTTAGCAATACTATAGTTTTTGCAGAATATATTCACTAACTAGGAGAAGCCATTCACAGACTTTTATGAAACTTGGATAACGATAGATTTGGTGCTCAAAATGAACTGATAAAATATTAGATGGTTTAATTAAAATCTTAATCAAAATTTAGAAGTGAGCTCTATTATTTTTTGTATCGATATACTAGGATGGTGATATATACTATATGGTTATGGCGGCAGACTCTCAACTTGCAATTAGTTAAAGTAAGTTTTTGCTTGAAAATACATCATAACATAATTATTTTTCATTAACATTTCCTTTTATTGGAATTATTTCAACGATAAGACTAAATTCTGGTAATTGCATATTTAAGTGACTATTGTACTATATTCAGATAAAACAATAAACCTATTTTTTTTTTATTTACATTACAGGTTTCCTTTTCAGTGCTTAAGAGGTTTGATTGTGATATCTGTGAAAGTGCGTATGAAAATTCGTATTGTGGAACTACTTCGAGCAAAGTATGAAAGGTAAATTATACATAGTTGTTTCATCTTGAATAGCAATAATATAATTAAAAGCGTGAAAAATGTATTATCAAACAAATGTTTATAAACAGTTTCATAATAAGTTTCTCGAATCGTTTTTATGTTTATACTAATTATACCAATATGAATAATCATGTATCATATCGTGCTAAATGGTTATTCTTCATAATTTTTTAGTACCACCAGGTACGACTTATATTCATTATTGTAAATAACTGCGTGAAAAATACTATATTGCGTTTTAGGTACAACAATCGATCGTTCAAGTCAATTCTATCCTTTTTTGCCTTATTTTATTTTTTTGAACAGCAATAAGAACAAAAGAGTCCTATCAGTAGTTACGAAAATACATCTAACGTGTCTATTTTAAAAGGCAGTTTTACATCATTGGCGAAAGGGGTTATTCTCATTTGAAAATATATTTTAATCTATATTTTCAAGTGCAAATACATATCACTACCATTTGACCTCAGATTGTCCGAAACAAGGGTTCGAATATATGACTTCGTGATTACGAAGCCAGGCGCTTATCACAGCGCTACGAACCTTCTATATTGTGGAATTACGTGTGCAATCTTCCTCACAATTAGAATAATTTGCTCTTCGTTGTTTTGTAATATTATCTGATGAAGGTTTCACGAGAACCTTATCTTTTCAGCAAAAAACCCCGATTTGCTAATTATGTTTTTTCGACGTTTCAAGTCATTCACTCGTTTGAGACTGAAATTGTAAAAAAAAATTCTGTGTGTGTGCGTGCGAGTCAAATTTGACCTTTTCAAAAACGGCTGTACTGGTTTCAAAAAATTAAAAGTCATTTGATGATACTCGTTAAGTACTTGCTTATCAGTTTTACGAGACGATCGTCTAAGCCGTTCTCTTCGGAATATGCAAAAAAGTGCAAAATTTTAGTGTCCTATTGTTAGTGATAGTGACAGTGATTTTCATAAATGTATAATTATATCTGGTAAACATTCCCTGTTATGATAGTAGTTCACTGAAGCAAAAAGTTTATGAATTAATCTCATAACACGCAATCAAGTTGCGGTAGTGGCACCTGCAGCGCTGACATTAGACCATTAGACATAATAATTTAAATTATTCAATGGCGTGCGGATTAATATTAATATGTGGATGCACACAAATGAAACTGACAATGAAAATGAATATTTTGTTATGCGGTCTGATGTACATGTAAAGTACGAAATGGATGAGAAAACATCAGGGAAAGTGATATGGTACACGCCAGTTCCAGCTCAGGTCCTCGACGTGTCCATGTGTCCAGTATAGTATGCAGAGGCTTCGGCTTCTTCATGGATATATAATCGCGTAACTGAGCTAGGACGGACATTCGTTTGCGAGCGTTACAGCCAATCATACGAGGCATTATGAAATCATCGGTAATAATTTGATTTATAATATATTTAATAAATAATTCCAACAATGATAATATATTTTAATAGTCATTTTGGAAATTCTAAATATAAAACATCAGTGTTATTTACATTATCCCACTGTTATTTCAATTTTCAGATGTATATTGTTTTGATCATTTTATTCGAGTTTGCGAGGTCGGAAAAAAATGAGGTTTATCAGAACAATCAAATATTACGGAGGGAAAGTGTTCTGAACGACAAATATCTTCTGAACGAAGCTAACGATTTTAGTTCAAATAAAGGCGGAGACATTCGAGTCCAAGCCACCATCAGTGTATATGATATGTTGCCAAAGCAATCCTCAAGAAACGGATGGACGCCGATGGTTACATCAAGAAAAGATGATTCAATTGAAGACACGGAATTAATAGACAATGCTGCCGAACAACATGAAAATAATAACGATAGCGTTCCGGAAATACCTCCACCGCCGGAGCCCTATATGATGGAAATGTACCAAAATGAACCACCGCAAATGACCGCCATCGAGAGTCGACTACACCGTCAAATCGCGAAGATGCAAACAAAGGTAAAACACCACCACCATCATCATCACCACAATCACATCAAAACAGTTTACAAAAAAATTCCAGTCGAAGTGCCGGTGGAAAAAATTGTTGAGAAAATAGTTGAACGAAAAGTGCCTTACCCCGTCATCCGAAGAATTCCATACAAAGTTGAAGTCAAAACGCCACAACCTTATCCCTGTACGCGTAGTTGAAAAAGAATACGTTCATGTGCCTAAGCCTTATCCAGTATACAAGCATATACCAGTTGAAGTGAAAGTGCCCGAGCCTTATCCAGTCGAAAAAAGAGTTCCGTACCCGGTTGAAGTCAAAGTTCCTTATCCGGTGGAGAAGAAAGTTCCAGTCGCCGTGCCTGTACCATACAAAGTAGAAGTCGAAAAGAAAGTACCAGTGCCCATTAAAATATATGTGCCACAACCGTATCCAGTAGAAAAAAAGGTGCCGGTTCCCGTTCAAATTAAAGTTAAGGAACCATATCCTGTTATTAAACATGTACCCTACCCAGTGAAAATACCTTTTGTGCGTCCACAATATGAAAAACCTAGATATTCACAATTCAATAACATACCATATCCTGGACCTCCATATGAGAGAAGAAATAATTATCCAATTTATTTTCAACAATACCAATCTTTACCAGTTAATAGAGAATCAGAAGGCATAGCTCGTTGGCAGGATAACAATGAAAGTGACTTGCAAAGTGATAACAATGCTAATCTGGAAGAAGCTTCATCAACCGCATATGAAATGAGAGCACCAATTCCAATTTCATTCTTTATACCACATGAACCTCCAGTTTCACAACTGTAGAAGTAAATGCTCAGTGTATTGTAGGCTTAATTAAATTGTACAAAATACTTCTATTTATTGACATACTACACATGCAGTGATTGCGAGAAGCTTCAGGCTATGAGAAATTATTTCTGAAGTCCACAATTCATAACATGAAGTTAACTCATGCATGTAAACTTATATATTTTATTAGCATAATAGTTATTGATTGGAATATGTGTAATACCATTTACAGCCATTAGTTACTTACTACACATAATCAATAAAATTTAGATTAGAAATTATATCATGCATTATGGCTACGGAAATTCAATTATTTGATTTACCAAATACTAAATTATTTATTTTATTTATAAAATTAGTATTTGTTTAACAATGACATTAAACATATCAAATTTGTGATTTCATGTTTTTTAGTTGTATACATAAATTGCATTAAATATATATATGATAATTATTATTATTTCATGCTCTTTTTCGTTTGCGATTCTTGTCCATATCTCATGCAGTATCCATAGTTGTAATATTAGTTATATGTAGAAACACATCAGTTTATTGAAAATTTATTAACAATTAGAGAGTACAGAGGTCTCTATAAAAAATATATTAGCGCCTTTTTCGTCCTGCACTATGCCTCTTAGGATTACGTTGCCCTTTGCCACCCTTAGGTTTAGCAGCACCTTTGCCTTTAAGCAAACTTTTACCAGTTTTCTTCCTATTTGTACCCGATTTTTTTCTATTTTCTTCTGATCGTCTGTAAATGATATTTGGTCTAAATTTAATTCAATGCAATAAATTAAAATAAAAATAAAGTTATTAATATTATATAACTTACTCTAATTGTTCTTGATTACAATGTCTTGATACAGCTTTCTCAATATCAATTCTTGGTCTTTTGTTAAGTATTGAATTTATAACTTCCAAATTTTCTGATTTTTCATCAGTTAAATGTGATGGTTTACGCTTCTTATTTCCTCCAGGTATGAGCTGCAATGAAAAATGCAATCAACAAATTTGTTCACTGCTGTATGAATATTCTAAATAATAAATTAACAAACCTCATGAACACCCAGGCCTCTAGCACTTTTCTCTTTAGGTAGTTTTGGTTGGAATTTTCCTAATGATGCTGTTGATGCTTTTGCAACAGAAACAGCCGCATTTAACTACTCAAAACAACATTGAATTTCAGTAAATAAAAAAACTAAATGCAAATATACATGAATGCCAATCTTACTTGTTTCGCAGATGCTTTGTCAGTTGTTGGCAAACCAGTTCTTGGCACTTTTGTACCCTTAGCTCTGGCAATATTCCTAAGTCTTTGTAATTCATTTTTAGCTACCCTTTCCTTTTTCTCGTGTGCTGCTTTAGCAAACTGGTCCTCATTTGGATCAGCATTTTGTGGAACTTCAACAACCCATTTATCTTCTTTCTCAGCAAGGGCAGATTTATAACCAAAATTGGGTACCCATTTCTACAAAAGTGTAAAATGTTGAATTTATGATATATGAATTGTAATGATATATGCGAAAACCTACTTGTAAAGTTTCATGGAACACAGGAGCTTTTTTCCTTTTAACGATCCCTTTCTCTTTAGCAAACTTTTCCCACTTAGTTAGTTGCCTGGGCTTAGGCACAGGCAATGACCTAGGTAGAACAGTAGAAGGTGTAGGTAATCTGGCTACTATTGTCTCTTCAATACGCTCTGTAGGTAATTGCCAAATTTCATTAAATAAGATTTGGGTGTTGTCCCTCGTCAAATTCAATAAATAGACATTTCTATTAGATCTGTAATGAAATAATAATAATTATTAAGTTATTAAAAGTCAATAAAAATGTGTAAGAACTATTTTGGCATGCCTAAGAGATTTGTCTTCCAAATCATTTATATCCGATGCCAATAAAGTGCCTAGATCCAAATTAAGATCTAAATGTTTTTGTACGGTTATAGGTTTATATGAATCTTCTTTCGCCTTATTAAAAATTTCGTTTACGATATCCATTTTAACGTGCAAAACAATAAATACAGCACGTGTGTTTACATTGACATCACAGACTAGGTTAAAATAAGAAGACAGTGATCAGTACGAACACGCCGTTAACACCGTTAACACTGCCGTTTTCCGCTGTGGGGAGAAGGAAGTATCTAATCCGTTAAGTCTGAGATGAACTATGGTGGAAATTCCGTGCTCCGTGTTTCCAATCTGTATATGAATGATAAAACGCTGCGGTCGTAAAAAGAGTATTGTCGTTTTTATAACCATGGTTATCTGCAAATTTGATTATTCTTATTAATGGTTGTGTGTGTATTCTATTAGACGTAATTATGTAAAACATTAAAATGAATTGTGCCCACTTCGTTTTTACGTATAATACATCCTTGTACTATCCATATCTATAGTTTTAGAATTATCTGTCAGGGCATATTTGTGTTGTCAAAATGTTGAGATTTTTGAGTCGACGAAAGGGGCGCAGTAGCTCTCATAATAGTAGTAGCCAAATTAAGTCTCAAAGGATAATAGCTAATAAACATATTGTACAATGCAGGGTAATTCTATTGGATGGTTCAGATTTGCCTGTAGAATTATCTGTAAGTCCATTAAATAGATAAACATTGAATTATTAGAATTTTTTAAATTGAATATTTGCTGAGGTTGTAGTAAGATTTTTGTATTATCAATTATTTTACATATTAGATTATTTAAAGATAAATTCAAGCGCTTTATTTTTACTAGTGTCAAAATGATAAAACCACAGTTCAACCAATCGTCAACTTATGCAATTTATTTTAATACTGTTTTAGAAAAAGGCTGTAGCAGGAGATTTATATGAACAAGTATTTTACTCATTAGATCTTATTGAAAAGGACTATTTTGGTTTGCAATATACTGATGCCAATAATGTTAAACATTGGCTTGATCCAACAAAAGCAATAAAGAAACAAGTTAAAAGTAAATCATACATAAACTTAAATATGTAATACACATATATACATAATTAATTATTATTAATATTATAGTCGGACCGCCTTACACACTTCGATTGAAAGTAAAATTTTACTCTTCAGAACCTAATAGTTTAAGAGAAGAGTTGACAAGATATCAGTTTTTCCTTCAATTGAAGCAAGATATTTTAGACGGAAAGTTAGAATGTCCATACCAAACTGGTTTAGAGTTGGCAGCTTTATCTCTTCAGTGTAAGTTAATAATTAAAATTTAACTTGATAGTACATGTATTTTTAAAATATTAAACAAAATAAGATGTAAAAGAAATGTGTATTCAGGAAACTTAAAAACAGTGTTATATGTTTTATAAATATATTATTGATTTTTATTTCTATGTAGTTATAAAATAATCTTGATGATTTAAAAATAAATAATAGAAAATGCTATTTAAAAATGTTTTTTTAGCTGAGCTTGGTGATTACGATGATTCTATTCACACTCCTGCTACAATATCTGAATTTCGTTTCATTCCAAACCAAACAGAAGAATTTGAAATTGCAATTTTGGAGGAGTATAAAAAGTATAGAGGATTAACACCTGCGCAGGCTGAGGCGAATTATTTAAATAAAGTGAAATGGCTTGAAATGTATGGTGTCGATATGCACACAGTATTGGTGAGAATTTGATAATTACTGAAAAACTATTTCTTGTTAAATTTTACATATGCACTGTTAATCTAACATATAGGCACTTGAGAAGTGGAAAATTTCATATAATAAATGGAATATGGACAATTTTAGTAGAGGTATCAAATTATATATTTCGAGTTATGTTAGATGACTTGTGGCTTTGAATAAAACTACTTATTAATTAGTTATAAACATATGCTTGCTTGAATGTCTTGTTAATTATGGATAATAGGAACCTGAACATTTGCAATAGATAGTCTTATATGTATTGAAGTATTTTGCACAATTAGTTATTGAATTGTATGATTGCTAGGAAGTTGCTTTATATTGCATGAAACATATAACATCTTAGTTTTTTAGATTTTTTGTTTTAATTTGTTTTGTGTATGAACTTAATTACAATTACGTACAATCTTACTATGATATTATTTTATCTGCAGGGTAAAGATGGCTGTGAATATCATTTGGGTTTAACCCCAACTGGCATATTAGTGTTTGAAAATGCTCAGAAAATAGGACTATTTTTTTGGCCTAAAATTGGTAAATTAGATTTCAAAAAGAAAAAATTAACTTTAGTGGTAGTTGAGGATGACGATCAAGGCCGAGAACAGGAACATACTTTTGTTTTCAGGTTTATATTTTTCTAAAATATGTAAATTTACTTAGACGTGGATCAAATAGTATAATAGCTCATTTTGTAGGTTGCATAATGAGAAAGCTTGTAAACATTTATGGAAATGTGCAGTTGAACATCATGCATTTTTTAGACTTCAGGCACCTCTCAAGGGCCCTTCTGCAAGACAGAATTTTTTTAGAATGGGTTCCCGATTCAGGTGAGAAAAGTAATTGCATGTAGAAACATCAACCAGAGTGAGAAGAAAAAAATTTATTACTCTTATTGACTGTGTTTGTGATTTTATTAAATTTTGTTAAACTATTAACTTCTATCTTATATTGCCATCGTATGAATGGAATTTTAATGAAAACACTTTCCTTTATTTTTATTTTATTTTAATCAAAATCATCTAATATCACTTGATATTTTATTTGTAAATAAAATTGAAATTAAAAAAAAGGTAAAATAAATAATGCATCACAGTGTGCTTTTTTGTTCTCATAATAAATATTTTGCATATGGCTTGTGCATAGATTAAACAAAATAGCACTATTATTATTATTATTTTTAAGGTATTCTGGAAAAACAGAGTTTCAAACAACTCAACAAAATAGGGCTAGACGAACAGTGCAATTTGAAAGAAGGCCTAGCCAAAGATTTGCAAGGCGACAATCACATGTTCTTAGAGAACGTCAAAGGTAAAAAGTAAATTTTTATTATCATCATTAAAATGCACAATTATTGCTTTTGCCTATTTTTTTCAAATTTATTAGGCAGCTTGTTATGCACATTCTTATCAGCAAATAATTTATTTTTAAGACAGGTCAACCAGCCATGTGAAGATCCTGAAACCTCCAAAGTGGTCAACGTAACAGGCGATACATGTTCTAGTTCAATAAGTGAACCTTCAAACAAATCTGTTTGTAGTGATAATGATAACACAAATTCCATTGAACGCAAACCAAGGTCACCCATGAAGAGGAGAACATCTTCATCAAGGTATATAAAGTGGTCTTTTTACTGTTCGAATAAATCTGATTTTTATCAATTATTATTGTAGCCCTGGAGTGTCTCCTGTGTCAAGTAACAAGGGTACTTTGTTGAAAAAAGACAATGACACCTTGAAAAGGACTACGCTTTTGACACCAGAAAAATCACCCGAAAGTGATCTAGATACGCTCTTAAAAAGTATTGCTAAGGAAACTATTGGTGGCTCAAGAGTAGATGATCCTAGAAATGATATAGCAAATGCAAAAGACGTAATTAATAAAACACAAGATATTGATAATGATTGCCTGAAAAATATGACATTGGATGTTCCAAATAATCATACTAAAAATGCATCAGTGACATCCAAAACCTTGCCAATTGAGCAGTTGAAGTGCAATATTTTGAAAGGTATATTATTATTAATTTAACATTTGTAATTGTGACAAAAACCTATTCACTAAATTAATGTGTATATTTTAACATCCAGCTAAAGTTGAAGAGGGTTTAAATAATATTTCAACTGGATCTTCGTCTTCATCAATATTATCCAAACAATTATTTTTGAATGCATCTTTACATTCAGATCAGGCAAATAATGATAATCATGATGTAGCTACCCTTGTTGCTGTGGTAAGTTTATTTTATATCTTTAATTCTTTATTAATCTTGATTTATTGTGGTGCGTTTTACTTAATTTGTTTGCATAGCACTGTTTTATTGGCTGTAATGAGATTTAAATTTGTCCTGTGATTTAGATGCATTTCAAATGTTAGTGAACATGAAAATTTGAGTAACGTTTAATAATATCTTTGTTGTTCATTAATTATTGAAAATAATATGTAGTGAATTCCAATTTTTTGTGTTGGTTTTGGTCATTTTGTAGCTCATGTGATTTTATTTTATTTACATGTGTTTGTATGTGTTTATGTTCATTGTGTTGTCTTGTGTTTGTAATTAGCTCATTATTTGTTTTTTCCACCTTTTCAAATTCAGGGTGGTGATAAACTAACTCTGTCCCTCTCTGGAATAAAAAGTACATTTCAAAATAATGCAATGGAACCAAGAATAAGCAAAAATGAGTTTGATAACAAAGTCACCAATGAATTAAGAAATGATGCAAACCTGATTCCTGTAACTGTGACACATTTTTCTGATCAGCGTGGTATAATAGAAAGGGTTGTACTTCCTTCTACAGAGCAGAGCACTCAAAATCGTCCCAGCTTGTCTCTAACAATCGCACCTTCAGCTTTTTTAAATGCATCTAATGATCTCAAAACTCAGAAAAGTGATGAAGATAATACTAATAAAGTATTACTTTTATCTAATGTAACTGAAATTAGTCCAAAAGTAGACAATGAGGTGCCAGTTACAAGCAGCAATAACCCATTTATTAACCCATTCAGTGGTGATAAAAGATCTCATAATGATTCACAAATTCAGCAGAGCTTATCAACTACAAATCCGTTCCATTCTGTCAATTCCAATCCATTTTCTGGAAATAACCCGTTCAGAAATATGGATCAAGCAGTTACGGGTGATGTGATTACTATATCAAACAGTGATACAACTTCATCTATTTCATTAGACGAAGACGCTGTTAAGAAAACCAGCGCCAACAAGGTAAGGAAATATTATTCTCATATTATAATGAAGTCAGAAGGGAAATTGATGTGTGAGACAATTGTATTTGCTTTAATTTTTTCAATTTGTCTCACGCCAATTTTTGCTGCTTCTGTTTGTATTTAATATTTGTTTTTACTACTATCAAAAAACTTTCATCTTGTTTACTAAATTTTTTGCTGCATTTTATGTTCTGTAACGCTTTCAATTCATAAAGTGTTTGTGTTAAATTTGTGCATTTTTATAAAACTCAATCGTGATTATAATTGTTATATATTTTATCAAAATATTTACTTTTTGCGCATTTATACATCCTGCTCGTTCAACAGGCTAATGTTTTATTATTATTGTGTGATTATAATTGTGTACATGTTTCTTTATATGATTCAATTAATATAATGAAATCCTCTCGGCGTTTTGTTCACCTGTCAACTGTGAAATTATTTTGCAGGATACAGTTGATCAGTCCCTTAATCAGCTTTCCCCATGGTTGGTTTCTACTGATGTCGTCTCTACTCCATCGAATACAAAAATAAAAACAAGCACACCGATTGTACGTAAATCTGTAATAATTACAGAATTATAAATAGAGATCAAGGAATTCTAGAGATCAAATTATATATTCTCAAAAAATACTATTTATTATTTGGAATGTGTTTTGACTTTGACAAAGTCATGTATGTGATTGAAAAATGGGCAGCTTATTTTTATTATCTTACAATATTTGTAATATAAGACATACAGTTTTATCTATATACATGATATAACTTTATTGCAGATTATAGATAGTTTATATTTATTGGATATTGTATAAGAGCAAAATAATTTCGTAATTAATCTGTGTATCCGTTTATCGCAACTACCAGTGAGTTATTGAATGTGAATAATAGTGACCTTTCAGTAAATTTTAATGCAAATTTGTATTAAGGTCACAAAAAAGTGCAATCAATTTTCAATAACCACTGCATCTCACTGTAAAATAATGGCTGCAGTTGCGAAAACAGAAGCTTGAAGTTTAGGATTTGTATTATGATGTTACGTTCTTTATATGATGAAAGTAACTTGCCTTATAAAAATTGATTTAGCAGTGCTATACTTTATATACGTTAACATTTTAGTTTCGTTTTTAAACTTAGAAAATGGATGAAAAAGTATTTTTCTGGTATTAGCATATATTATACATATAACTTTTATGTATCAATTCTATATAATGCATTTAATATGTATCTGGAAAGTATTAATATTATTTAAGATTCCTACATAGATATTTATAAAGTTCTAAGTATCACTAAATTTTTACCTATCGCGTACAAAAGGGGATAAACAATTTTATATATTTATATAACATAGAAGATGTATCTATAAGATATTTTGATAATCAAATAGAATTTATTTTATCGCTTTTTAAAATGTATATAATATTTTATCTATGATGTAGTATTTTTGCTACCAGTATTTTTAATTAAATAAAGCAATCTTAAATATAAACTATTTGATTTACTGATAAAATTGATTATCTGAAGGATCATGAAGTGATTATTTTTAAGAATCTGTAGCAGAGAGTATAAAGGGAACAATACCTATATTTGTTGGTTCTGTGTATAGCCTCAGCAATCTATTTTAAACTAATGCGGATAAAAATTTTTGTTTTCGCGAAAAAGAAACGATTTGCTGATTTTATTCTCTTGGCGTTTCAGGTTCTCAATCTCGATGGTTGACCAAAATTAGACAATGTGTGTGTGTGTTTTTTTTTTTTTTCATATAACAAATGAAATGTTTAACACATGCCAGTCCTATATAGTAGAAAAGCCAGTGAACTATTTGACTAACTTGTTTTCACAGAGCTAGAAATTTTTTTAATGATATTTTATTATCGAACCATTAAGAAAGTACAATTCTGGCAGTCATTACGCGATTACGTCATCATCCCTTCAATTTGTGAAAATGTCAAAAAAAATTTTCATGACTTGCTACCACAAGGCTCAAATTTGTAGGGTGTATTCTTTTAACTGTTCAGAAAGTATATGTAAAAAGCCAGCCCATTCTGATGACGCAATCGCGGAATGACTGCCAGAATGGTACTTTCTTAATGGGTCGATAATAAAATATCATTAAAAAAAATTCTAGCTCTGTGAAAACAGGTTAGTCAAATAGTTCACTGGCTGTTTGACTAATAGATGAACCGTCTGGGAATGTTGGGTTCAATAATAATAATATCGAATAAAACCTCCGCTTTTCTTGACCTATCTATCATCGACCTGATTACAAAAACGGCTGGACCGACTTCAAAGATTAAAAAAAAAATTTTGATTAAACTCGATAAGGACTCGCTTTGATTAGTTTTGCGCAACGATCGACTAAGACGTTTCTTTAGTCGCGATTATCAGAAAAGTGCTAATTTTTTCGTCAACATTTTCAAAAAAAATCTTCGATTTGAAAAGTTCTCGTTGGGAATCGTCTTATTAGATCAGCCGGGCTCGTTTCTTTGTAACTCATTGTTGAAACATTTTTTTTATGGCTTTAATGAAACTTTGTGCGATGATAGTCTAATCGAATATCCTATAATATAATATTATTGGCCTACGATAAGGGGTTTAGTTATAAAAATTGATTAAAGTCGGAATACTGGTAATCATTGATTACCATCATTTATTATTTGATGGAACGTGTCAAAGTCGACCGATTTAAAAAAAATTAAATTCATAGTTTAACAGAAGTCTTAATTCTTCAAAACTTCAGGCAATTGTGACATCATTTTTACCGTTGTTTCAGAAATGCTGTTTGCGGATACAGTTTCAATGTTTAAATGAACAAAAGTAATAAAAATTAACCACAATAACCAAAAAATTGTCACCGTTTCACCAAAGCTTTAGATTGCACTTAAAACCTGAAAATTCGAAACAACGTGAGAAATTGTTTTTCAAGACAGTTATGGTCAATGCTATCACCCCGTTTCGGCTTGACGTCGAGTTCTGGGACACCCTGTATAGTACATCGGACTTATAACTCTATTTCTATCGGGACATACATTTTCGCTAGATCGATAAAATGTCTTAATTTTAATCAAATTTATTGCGTATATAATATGCGCTGTTTATAAAATTTTTAAAAGGGCCGGAATACAATTGGCAAACAAATATATAAAAAATAAACGAAAATTAAATCACTCAATCATATTCGATGAATAGTCTTCTAGAAGTATTAGAATAGAAGTGTTTTCTCTGAGAAAATATAAGTCAATAATTGAATTATACGTAACGACCTATTTCGTTACGATTTGTCGGAAACCTTTCGACAATATTAAGCTTATTAAAGCAGCGTGTAATACCTTGGAATAAGTTCAAAATATTTAAATATTGAAATACAATAATACTTTTTGATAGGGTATAGTAAATTTAAGATATTTTTGTTAACATATGTTAAAAACATTTCTTAAATTTACTATACCCTATCCAAGCATTTTAAAAAGTTTAATAACAATATAAATAAAAACATTTGCACAGCTGTTATACACAATTTGCGACATTGACAGTGAGAATTTAAAGTAAATGCCATAGTTTTTTTGAAAACACACTTCGTTATATTGAATTTTGAATGAAAATAAGTGTAGGTGGCTTTTTGCCTTAAGGAAAGTTACAAAAACTAATAATTATATTAACGTATTACATTTTTCTCATGTTCATTTTTATTTAACCGTAGGAGTCAATGGTAATTAGTTTAAAACGCACAACGTAATCATTAATCCAAACTTTAATGAATTTTGATTAAACCACGTTTTGCATGCATATTACGTTTAAAGATATTCGATTAGACCGTAAACTCTATCACTCAGTTGCATTAATATCCCTGATTTTTTTTTTATTTTAATCGTTTCGTGACCAATTGTATCGAAAATTCATTTCACTAAACAGCAGATTAGACGAAGTCACATTTAGTAATTATAAATTGTATATTATGTTGCATTCATGATATGGTATGTATTCTAAATTTAGTTCGTGTGATCTTTCTGAAGTTTTGTGTTATTAGAGAGTTTCTAAAAGTATCTCAAATATAGTGTGGAAGAACCATTGGCTTAACTTCTAAAAAACCTAAGTTGTTGAGGAAAAGTGTCATCACAACAGCTCATGGGATTTTTTTAAACAATGTTAGTTGTCTGCCGAGTATGAAAATGAATATTTAATAATTTTGTACTGATAGATCTTTAATTTTGTGCGTATTTTTTTTGCTTTGCTTGAAATTAAGAACAACAAACAGCAATTTAGCTCATGTAAGCGCAATGTGTATCTCATATCCAATAATACCGTTGCCTTCTAATTGAATAAGGCGAAATGTATAAAACTTATTAGCAAGGGTCAGTCGGTTTCAGTTCTTACTGGCGGCGATCGTGGTAGACGTCCAATGTCTTCATTTAGCTTTCTTCGCTAAAACTTGGAAGAGGTAAATTGTTATCCAAAGGACTCTTATGGAATAAGAATCATCAAAATACTATGCAATAATTCTATTTTATTTAGTGATCAATTATAAAACGGGAGTGATCGGGCATGATGGGAATTAGTTAGATTAATTTAGTGCCCGATATGTTAATGTGAGTGAGTGTCCTACAAACGTGATATTATCAATTCATCGTTGCCTTATTAAATGAAGACTTCCTGGTTTAAAATTAAAAAAATGTGATTTAGGCTTCTAATCCAACAATGTGATATTTTGTGTTTGTTGTTTTTTTCTGGTCATCTTATTTGTCCGTTTGTATGGTCCACATGTACGGTTTCTGTAAAACATTTTTTCTACGATCGCGTCTTTGAATTGCACTGAAATTTAAAAAAATGTGTATTTTCTCATTAAATAAAAATCGTTGATCCAGCAACTATAAGTTCTATATAATATTTACTAGCAGCAAATATTTTTAACTTTTCGAAAATGTTTGTTTTTGTCAAAAAATCTGATTTTGCTAATTCTATGTTTACTCAACGTTTCAAGCCATTCTGAACCGTGTAACTCCAAAATTGAATAAACTTGGTCGAGGTTTTCTTTAATTAACAGATTTTAAAAATTGAAAAGCTATTTAATTCGTATTATTTAATTTTGCGCGGCGATCGACCGAGTCGTGTTTTTACTGTTAGCATACAAGTTTAAAAAATTTTGCCAACTTTTTTGAAAACAATCCTGATCCTATTTTGTAAATTTGAAAACCGTTTAAAGGATATCAGTTGGAAATCATGCTGATTAGTTTTCAGTAAAGATCGGCTGGGCCTTTTCTTCATCATTAACGTTGAAAATCGTAATGAAACTTTGCATAATGATAATATTTATGATATTAACAAACATCTTAAATTATCATAAACTTATAAAAAATGGTTTATTTATGAAAATTCATAATAATGTTTGGTACGACGGGCCGCGCTATTAGGGCATACACCATATATATGTTCTAAGCGTCTAAGTTTTTGCGTACTATAATTAATACAATTACTGATGTTATAAGTTTATTTTAAAGATATCAATTATTAAAGCGAAAACTTTATTTACGAAAAAACAGTCAGAGATTTTATCTAAACAGTTAAATCTCAGACATTGATTAAGTTGATTATTTACACATATCGGAATGCTTATGCAACTCTCTCCGCCTTTGCCTTTCGCCTCAAGACAAAATGCCACTTGCACCTAATTGTTTTGAAGTGTTAAATTTAAACATTCATTTTTGATACTTAATATAACAAATCCGTTAATGATAATTTTTTTTTATTAATTGAGATTGCACGAAGTAAAATAAATTTTTAATCGTCATTCGTCACAGTTTCTGTAAATCCAAATACATCAGTTTATATTTATTCAAAAATCGTGTCCGAATGTCGATTTTATATGTATGGATATATATACTTTAAATTTCATAAATTCATTCGCTATTTTTAGATCATATTTGCATCAGAATCGTTCGACAGATTGAATTAGATTTGAAGCATTGATTTTTATTTCGATTTCTCGATGAAACGAATCGTTTATTAGTAAAGCAAATAGTATGTAATGTGAACGAAGACATCTTAAGTTTTATTCGTATTTGTAGAACATACAGTAGAACCTTTTATTATATTAAAGTTAAAACATAAATAAATGATAGAAATTAATTGCCGGTATAAAGGTAACAATTTATGGAACAATGTTATAGATAAAATAATAAAAGTTAGAACATATCAAATTAAAAAAGTCAGATACTAACGTAAAAATTAAAGTAATGAAGAAATTTGTGATTTTTATAAATGCTCGAATATAATCCTTATTGTCAGTAAAAATTGAAAAAAATCGAGAAATTAATTATTTTTGGCAATTTAGTTTTTACTCTTCCTGATGTAATTTTTCTATGCATTTGTTTTGCGGACTATTAAAGTTTCCCAAGTTTTTTATTGCTGTTTTTTAAAATAGAAACAAATTTGAAATTAGCAGCAGTTAAAACTTAATGATGCTTCTAACTACTTAGCTTTTTGGGAAGAAAGATTGCAATTGCAATTTTCTTATATCGATGATCTTTAATATTAATTGAAATATTAATTTGCTGTATACTTATAAAGATGTTTCAAGTGTGAAGTTTTATTGAAAGTTTGATTACAGGCATTAACCTTTATGGGAAATAAGAAGAAAGATGAATCTGGGGTAAGTTATTGTTATTCCATAGCCTTAAAAATTATTTTTAAATAACTGTAATATTTGAGTTCACAAAAATGTATTAAATCAATTGATTTGTGTCTGTTTTTAGATACCGATCGAAAATGAAACTCCCAAAACTGTTCCGGCAGCGAGTTTGCCGAAACCCTTGACATTACTCGAGAAGAATTACTTATTAGCAGTAGAAAGAGGAGATTTAGCCAATGTCAGACGGTACCAGTAAAATATTATTCTGATACTTAAAATTGTTCAGTTTTATAATGGAATTTTGTGCTTTAAGAATTTTACAGAAGGCGCATCTCACGAAGAACATCAATGTGAATTGTTTGGACAGCCTCGGTCGAGGGGCCCTCATGCTGTCGATCGATTCGGAGAACCTAGAGATGGTCGAGCTGCTGGTCATCATGGGCGTGGAGACTAAGGACGCGCTGCTCCATGCGATCAACGCCGAATTCGTCGAAGCCGTCGAACTGCTCCTCGAACACGAGGAACTGATATATAAGGAAGGCGAACCATATGTGAGTATTCAGTAGAATATTAATTAATTGCAAATTTTACATTTGGTACTCTTGGATGAAATGCTTTGTAAACACATACCTCACTTTGCGTCGTTTCGTTTCGCATTTTTTCGAAGGTACGTCGCCGCGTAACTAATATTAATTTTCAATTTGGTAATTTTTGAAACTTTGTTGTTTTGTGTTGAAGGCTTTATTTTATATGTATAATCTCGGAATAACAAAATGTAATTTTCAACCAGCTATGAAGCTATGAAGATGAAAGCTAACTCGTAAAGTTTTAAATTTAATTTTGGTGTTTTTCTTATGAATAATAAAATGAGTATATTTTCGAAATTCCAACTAAGACTAATTGTAAGTGAGTTATTTTGAATGAATTTTCACTGAATTGTTTTTATTACCTTCAAATTTTTCAATATTTAATTTAATAACTTAAAAATATAATTATGACAGAACTTTGAATATTAGGCAATTATTGTTTGTTTTGAAGTAAAAATTTAAGCAATTTATGTCATTCAAGTATTTTAAAGGATACATTTGATATAAATATATATATTCATATGCTAAAAATCAATTTCATATTGACAAAAAATAATTGTCCAAAATTGAATAAAATATAAATGTTTATGAATTATAAAAGCCATTTTACGCATAATGCTCTTTCCTACTTCATGATGTATTTTTATTTATTTATTAATTTAATTATTAACTTACCGTAGGGCAAATCGAAAATGAAAATTTTTATATATCTTTACATTTCAAAAGTTTCTGAAGTCGTTTTGTAGATGGGACGTTTGTAAAAGGTCCAAAAATGGTAATTCAGTTTTTGAGAACGGAGCGTCCGATTTGAATGATTCATATAATATTTTATTTGTATTGACAAAACGAAGAACTGATGCAATTTTTGGGAAGGCAGGTCTACGGGTTTTGAAAATCGAATAAAAAGAGTGAAAAAAAGCCATTTGGGGGTCAAAAATGATCATTAGACATATGCACAGCAAATTATCAGATATTTTAGAAATAAGAACCAGTTTTGTTCACATTTTCATGAGTCCCATACTAATATTTATCCTACGCGACGCTCACGCGCTTCGATTTGCGATTGCTTTGAAAAAAAGTTCAAAATGTTGAAAATATTTCAAAGTATAAAAAAAATTCAAATTCATCAAAAATTTGAATGTTTTTTTAAAAAAATTAATTTTTAGTACGGGAAGTCCCAGATATTTGCCTTAAAGCACGATGTCACCGCTAGTTTAATTATTGAGTTCGTAATTTTTAATAATAAATATTATTTCACTATTTCGTATATAAAATATTGTAACTACTTAATAAATATTTTATTACAAACAGAGTTGGCAGACGGTAGATCCTGAAACGGCAACTTTCACTCCCGACATTACACCTCTAATTTTAGCAGCTCATAGGAATAATTATGAAATTATCAAAATACTATTGGATAGAGGCGCAACGCTACCAATGCCACACGATTTAAAGTATTCGAAAATTACAATAATTTAAATAAATACATTTACTTTTATAGATATAATATTTAAATTGTTTTATTTCTAGATGCGGTTGTGATGATTGTATAAGAAATCTAAGCGAGGATTCATTGCGATTTTCGTTAGCCCGATTAAATGAATATAGAGCACTTGCCAGTCCATCTTTAATAGTACTCTCTTCTACAGATCCTATATTAACGGCTTTTCAACTATCCTGGGAATTGAGAAACTTGGCATTTTCCGAACAAGTAATAATTATTTTTAATTTTTATATAATTGAACTTTTTTCGTTTTCTTATTACTTCTAATTTTAACAGATAATAACAGCATAATTTAAAAGTATATTTGTATGTCGTCATAATTTGATTTTTCGTCAGCGTTTTCTCAAAAAGTGCTGAACCGATTTTGAAAATTTATAAAATTGTAACTCGAATGATATCGGCCGGGCCTTTTTGATCATAATAAATTGTTAGAATGTTTTCTAACAATTTTAGTGAAATTTTGCACTGTGTATTTGCATTCTAAAATATTATAGACTTACCAGAACCGGTTTAATTATAAAAATTCATTAAAGTGTGAATAATTGGCTACGCTCTTACAATTAGGACACTGAAATAACATATATCTTCAGAACACGTAGAATTAAATGTATTAACTCAATTTTATTTAATAAATACAATTACTGTATATTGATTAGATGGTTTATTTCTATTTGCCTTAAAGCAAAATGCCACTTACTCTTATATAGAAATATATTTCTTCAACGAAAATCTTGTTAAATTTACTGTTTCTTGTTCAAAGGAGTGTAAAACTGAATATCTAGAATTAAGAAGACAATGTCAACAGTTTGCCGTCGATCTGTTACATCAGTCGAGAAGTTCCCAAGAATTAGCAATAATATTAAACCACGATCCAAACGGTAAACCCTACGTCGATGGTGAACATATGAATCTAGCCCGGCTTGAACTCGCTATAAATTATAAACAGAAAAGGGTAAACGCTTTTTATAACATATTATCAAAAAATGCTATTCATTCATTCATTTTCTGATTCATCTCAGTCCGATATAATATATAAATTTATACATAGTCAATTGCTCTATATAGATTTGGTAGTTCGTAGCTCATCCGAATATTCAGCAACTACTTGCGGCGATTTGGTACGAGGGCGTTCCTGGATTTAAACGCAAGAGTGTTACCCAGAAAATTTTTATAATCAGCAAAGTAGCGATGCTTTTTCCATTTTACTGCATGCTCTACATAGTAGCTCCAGACTGCCCTACTGGAAAATTAATGCGAAAACCGTTCATGAAGTTTTTAATACACGCCTCGTCATATCTATTTTTCTTATGTAAGTAAAAGAAAATATTCATTTTAAGATGATTATTTGTTTTTACTAATCATTTTCTATTTTGCACTAGTTATTCTAATTTTGGTATCTCAAAGAGCCGAAGTGAAAGTAATAGAATTTTTTGGAACGGAATCGATGAGAAAAGCTTTAGAAGAGAAATTGCAAAAGCAACGTGGTAATGGGCCAACGTTACTTGAATATTTGGTGATAATTTATGTACTCGGATTTATATGGGAAGAAACAATCGAAATATATCTAGTAGGCATACGATGTTATTTAAGGAATATGTGGAATTTCATAGACTTCACCAGAAACTTGCTATATTGTGCAGTAGCATTATTACGTACGATTGCTTATGTTCAACAAATACGAGAAATCAATAGAAATCCTGATACGATCTATATACCGAGAGAGGAATGGGACGATTTTGACCCACAGTTGATTGCTGAAGGTCTTTTCGCTGCTGCCAATATCTTCAGGTATTGAAATAATATCATGTATACAGGGTGTTCTAGAACACAACGTTAAACCGAAACGCGAGGTCTTTCATTGATAGCAACAATCATGAAAAAAACTTTTGTCAAACTGCAGCCATTTTTTTGACTATTGTGCTTTATTTTTATTATTTTCGTTTATTTAAATTTTTCGTCAATGTTGAAAGGGTATATTAAAAAAATGCTCTGAAGTACTTTCACAATATATTATATGTTTTCAGCGCCTTGAAACTAGTCCACTTATTCTCAATCAATCCACATTTGGGACCATTGCAAATTTCCTTAGGACGAATGGTTATTGACATTATAAAGTTTTTCTTTATATACAGCCTAGTGCTTTTTGCATTTGCCTGTGGTATGTATTTGAACAAAAAAATCATTAAAATTTTTGATATTACACCGATGACATCATTTTAGGATTGAATCAATTACTTTGGTACTTTGCTGATTTGGAAAGGAGCAAATGCTACATACTGCCGGGTGGCCTACCGGATTGGGCAAATCATGCTGACGCTTGTATGAAATGGCGAAGTTTTGGCAAGTGAGGACATTTAATGCATTTACTTTATTAGATATGATATTATGAAATAATTTTGTAATTTTTCAGTTTGTTCGAGTCAACACAATCTTTATTTTGGGCTAGCTTCGGCATGATAGGTCTCGAAAATTTTGAATTGAGTGGCATTAAGTCGTACACGAGATTCTGGGGCTTGCTTATGTTTGGTTCATACAGCGTGATAAATGTTATAGTGCTCTTGAATCTTTTAATAGCTATGATGTCGAATTCTTATGCTATGATTGATGTACGTAGTAAAAAAATTATTTACTAATTTTAGTATGCGTGCTTATTTATTTAATAAATTATTGACTCATAGGAACATTCTGATACAGAATGGAAATTTGCTAGGACGAGACTATGGATGAGTTATTTTGAGGAAAGTGCTACTCTTCCGCCACCTTTTAATATATTTCCTACGCCGAAGCTGTTTTGCAAACTGATTGGAGTTCGTAAGCACAGCCACTTTAAGCGAATGTCTACCAAGGTTAGTGGTGAATCCTATTCACTTATGTATCGTAAAATTTGCACAGTTAACTTTCTTACAACGCAATAATAATGTTTGAATGATGAATGATGAATGATGAATTATAAAATATTCCTCTCCAGAGTCGTAAGAACGAAGAGAGAGAGCGCGACCATCGATACACGACCGTGATGCGTTCGTTGGTCTGGCGCTACGTTTCCGCGATGCACAGGAAGTGCGAGGAGTGTCCGGTCACCGAGGACGACGTCAACGAAATCAAGAGCGACATATCGACGATGCGCTACGAAATTCTCGAAGTTTTCGAAAGGAATGGCATGGACGTGTCGTCGGCCGAGAAAAAAGAGAAAGGTCAGATTTAAAGTAATAATTAGGGGCCCATGGCATCGTGCCTTAAAAAAAGATTAAATTTTTTTTAAAACTTTGAAAAACAAATAGATTTTTAGAATTTTAAAATATTTCAAAAAATTGACCTTTTCGAAAAGTTTAATTTTTATTATACTTATATATTTTGGAAATTTTTTTCTTGAACTTTTTAACTTCCCGTAGGGTAAGTTATTGTCGTCGTCTAAAAATCGACATCGAAAATTTTTACATTTCTCGACGTTTTGAAGGTTTCTGAACATTTTGGCATACTTAAAAAAAAAGGATGTGTGTGTGTATGTATGTATGGATACAATTTTTTGTCCACGTTTTCGGGCGCACGGATCAACCGATTTGAATGGTTCAAAAAACATTCGACTTCTATCGATAGGGAGATGTGCTGATTAGTTTTTGGCAAAGGCAGGTCCAGCCGTTAAAGAGATACGAAGCAAAAAGTGCAGAAAATAAAAATCGAGTTTTTGAGAGAACTAAGCGTCCGATTTCAATGATTCAAAAAACTTTATGCTTGTTTTAACAAAATAATTGATTTTTTTTTTCATTAAAATTTTTTTTTTGTATATCGAAAATAATTCAGATTTTTATTTTAATTCTGTTTTAATATACTTTAAACAAACAATTTCAACTTTGCAATTCAGATTATATAATTCTTATAAATATTAGACAATGTTACGATATTTATAATAATCTATTGGAAAACATTCAATATTCCTCGATCATTTCGTTACTGTACGGGAAATTCCAGCAATTTGCCTTAAGGCACGATGCCATACACCCTACTAGTTTTCGAAGCAATCGCGATACGTTACCTGCGTAGAAGCGAAATACAGAAGCGCGTTAGAGCTGCGTCGCAGTCTAACGGATAAACATTGGTACGGAATCCATAGGAATGTAAACGAAATTTGTTCTTATTATAAAATATTTGTAGATTATCTGATAATTTGATGTGCATATGTCTAATGATCATTTTTGTTCGCCAAATTGCATTTTTTTTTAATTTAATAATGGATCTTTGAAACTTCTAATATTGGATCTTAGACCTACCTTCCCAAAAATTTAATCAATTGTTAATTTCGGAAATACAAATAAAATTCTTTTTGAATCATTCAAATCGGGCACTCCGTTCTCTTAAAAACTGAGTTACTGTTTTTGGCACTTTTTGCCCCATATCTTTGGAACGACTGGATCTGACTTGTTCAAAAACTAATCATCACTTCATCCTATAGGAATCGAATGTTATTTAAATCATTCAAATCGGTTGAACCGTGCTCCCGAAATCATCGACCAAAATTTGTATCCGAACACACACACATACATCAATTTTTTCTAAGGTATGCCAAAATGTTCAGAAATCTTTTTGCCCCGTATCTTTGGAACGACTGGATCTGACTTGTTCAAAAACTAATCATCACTTCATCCTATAGGAATCGAATGTTATTTAAATCATTCAAATCGGTTGAACCGTGCTCCCGAAATCATCGACAAAAATTTGTATCCGAACACACACACATACATCAATTTTTTCTAAGGTTTGCCAAAATGTTCAGAAATCTGTGAAACGCAAAGATATATAAAAAAATATATTTTCGATTTTTTTCAGTTACAATAACTTACCCTACGGGAATAATAACACATGCACACTTACGTTGAGTTTCCTATCAGGAATTCAATAGTAATAAAAACCAAGCATATATTAGGTCAAAAAAAATATTATAACATTAATTTTAAAAATTTATGAAATAAAAATATTATACCAATCCAAGAAAAATCTAAACACAAAATTTGAATAATATTATTTTTAAAAAACGAAAATTTTCGATGACAATAAAAACAGAAACATCCTCATAGTTTTTGTTTCGAAGTAGTACCACTGATTTTCTCTGAATATTTTCTTTATAGCCGTACTAGGTAAAAAAATGAAAATCTGGGAACGACGTCTCATGAAAGACTTCCAAGTAGTTCCAGTGACGACAGACGAAGAAACAAACATTCTTTTGATACCACCAGAAAATGAGACTTCGATAGCTAAGTTCCGTCGAGTTGCCAAAATGGTCGTTGATAACTCTAATGTTCAAGTCGACAAGTGGAATAGCGTAGTTAAAGAAGCTTGCCAAAAGTCAGTAAAAACATGCCAATTTTCATTTTAATAATAATAAAATAATTATATTGTATTGCAATCTTTAAATTCTAGCTCGCAAATAGGGCGGTGTCATAATCGCCAATCGTTCAGAAAACAACAACAATTAAAAGAAGCAATGGAGGCTGCTAAGAAACAAGTATTTTCTGCTCCTCTCCAGGATATTTTAAAGTCGCCGGCAGTTGCCGACAATATTAGATCTTTACAACAACTACTTGAAGGTTATTATTCTTTTACTTTGTATATTTTTACCTAAAAAGTTTATATTTTTTTCGGGGGTAGTGATTAAAAAAGTTTTCTGATAGCTGCAATGAGGAAACACATCAGCTATATACATACTTTGTATATATAAATTTCGATAAATTCAAATTCCAAGTATCCGTTTCAAAAAACTGTCAACGACCTTGACAGGACTTGAATTAAGATCTGAAGTTTTGAAAATTCCTTTAAATTGGTAAATATAAATCGTTTACAGGTGATGGAGAAAAATCTCCAACGATTGCTTGCTCAATCAATCAGAAAACCGACCAAGTCACACTAGTAAAAGAACCTGTAGAAACAAGTGGATCACAGCCATGTTTGGAGCAACCAGATAATACCAAGGTACATTTAGATTATTTCTAGATGATTTCGGTTTTGTTAACTTAAGATAATTGTTGAAAACATTTAGAAACAAATTGTTATACTGTGTTTGTTCTGGTTTAACTATTTGTTTTACTTTTGCTTTATAAATTAAAATTAGGAATTATAATTAGATCAGCATTCAAGTTGTTAATATCTATTTTAATTGTGTAATTCTTCGTATCTTTCTTCGAAATATTTCTGTATGTATAAAAATGTGAAGCTTCCACTAGATGTTTCGTAGTTGGTAAACAAGTTAGTTGGAGATAGCGAAAACAATACTCACTCTTGAGTTATCAAGTGGATGAATAGTGATAATTTGACATGTTTTTTTTTAAATCATACTAAACTGGTATTGCACTCTTACACAGTAATGGTGCGCTTCACGCGGGGGTGTTCTGTCGGATAAAACATCTATAACATCCCAGACTCCTGTCAAAATTTGGATAATTTTTCGACAAATTTGCCCATAATTGCAGTCCTTATAAGTCGAACACCTAATAGTTACAAACACAATTGATATTCATATTTGGTCTTCTTCAAAATATCTCATCTCAATATTTTTGTTTTCTTCTTGCTCAGTTAATTGCTTCAAATGATCATTAGAAAGAGTAGATGCTGTTTCTTAACTCTTTTTATGTTATCTTCCAAATTTATCTCAGCTATTCTGCTAATTTCACTATTTCATTCGCATTTTGGAAAATCCACAGGCTGAAATAAAAGAACGCTAAACAGAGCTGTTCTAAGTGGGGTCTCACTGTAGTTCCATACTTTTAAGAAATGGTTGATCATAGTATACTGTAGTCCAAATCATTTAGTATAACTGCATAACAAAAATGTTATGTATATAACCGTAGCAGAAATTTAAAATATGTAAATACTGATTTTACAAAAATTGTAAAAATCAAACTGAACATTTTTTATAATATCAGAAAACTGAAAATGGAACTGAACAGCATGCTGTATCAATATCTATCTTAGAAGATCAGCCAAATGTACCTGTAGGCACAACGGTTTCAATAATTAATGTTAAATCTTCGCAAGATATCAACAAATTCACAAACATTAAACAAATACCAGAACCTGATAATGTTCAAAAACCTAGTAAATCTGCATCAGGACATAAAGTTGAAGATATACAAATAGCTAAATCTAAACCAAAGCCTGGCTGGATTTAATATGCAGCAATATGAAAGTAATATTTTGAAATTAAAAATACAATATAACATTTTAATGTTATAATATAGATGTATTTCATGTAGCATAATGAACAATATTTTAAGAATAACTATATGTTGTGGATATATTTAAAGTTTTAATAACACACATAGAAATAAAGTATATAAGATAATTATAATCGTGTATACATACATAGTTATATGTGTAAGCGATGATAAATATTCTGAAAACAAGAAGTCAGAATGCATAATTTTAATAACTCTCATAATAATACTAAAAATATATCATAATTAATCACAAAAAGAGTAAAAAAAAATATTTTTAATTATATTACTTATATAGTTTTATTGAGGCCACGCAGGTGCTGTTGCTCCATCCATTTCAGTAGCAACACGATTGTCAGAAAGCAATCGATGGGAGGTACCACCAATGCTAGCTCCACATTCAGGACATTTAGCTATTTGCATAGCCCCCCCACATTCGGTTATGCAATATACATGACCCTGTGGACATGCATACCAATGACCAGATTTGTAATCCCATAGCTTTTACGATCATTCTTTTGTCTTCTGAGGAGACTTCTCCTACAACTTCTATTGTTTTCAGTAATTTTTCTAGTCGATTTTTTGCTACAAGTGCTTGGTCATGAGAAAATATCTGGAAGCACATAATTGCATCAGTACAAAGTTTGTAGGCAGTTTGTACTAGGCTAATGTTTTGATTTTTGACATATTCTTTCTTGGTATGAATTTTGCAAAGTTCAGTAATCCAGTGCAATCTAGAGAGCTCTCGGTCTATATCATCATATAATTGAGCACTTATATTATACTCAGCTCTTGACAAGGCATGTAAAATAATTTCACATTGGGTCAAGAATATTTTTTCAACTCCATTTTCAGTAATTTTGTTATAAAACCTCAGCAATTCCTTCATTATACCATAAATAGCCTCTAATTTGTTAATAGTTATTATATTAAGAGGTATTCGTCGTTTGTTTGTATATTTTTCTTGGGTTTGTGTATTCAAATAATTGATCATCTTCTTCCAAATTTGAGAATCTAAATAATTTGAAAACAAAAATTATAAAAATGCAATGTGAAAATAATCAGCACAATCAATTATACCTTTACTAAAATCCAGGCTTTCTTGTATTAAATCATTAATAATGGCTCTAAGCTCTGCTGTCTTTTTGTCATTTTCTTTTGGCAAACCATATATTTTTGTCTTGCACTTCTTGATATACTCATAGGCCATCTTACAAGCTGTTGCATATCTTTGAGTTTTATTAATAATGCTTTTGCATTTTGGACACTGTTTCGGAGAAATTTCTTGCGACGATGTAGGCATTGAAAACCAATCATCCAATCCTTGATATTCAAATACATGTCCACATTCTTCTAAAACAACAAATCTGAAAAAAAGTTCAGAATAATTGTGAAATATAATGAACTGTATCAGAAATGCATGCAGTATCATAAAATATCATAAAGAATCAAAAACAAAATTAGGTGGAATTAACTTAATCAATTTATATTTAGTTTAGTGATTTATAAGTATTCCGATTTTCCGCAAATAGTTTAAATATTGTACATTATTGTTGTTCGAACACGGCGTATGTCCGAAGAGCGCTTAGATCTTTCAGAAAAAATGTAATACCTCGCATCATCCTCATCTTCATTACCAAAGAAAATTGTTTTGAGTTCATCCTCATCACAAATGCGGCAAATTGGAGGGCACGGTTCACCGCACAGTCCAACGCAATCATGGTCGCATGGCAACTTCTTTTTGCATGGTTCATTACATGGATCTCTGTCGCATTTTTCGCCACATCTCTTGTTGCACTTTTTATGTTCGCATTTCCAAGTGCAGGCCTCCTAAAAGTGTGTATTAGAAGCAGCAATCAATACATAAGAAGCAAAATAAATATATAACTTTGAAATGTAGATTACGAATGTTACCTTACAACTGGCACAGGGCACTCCACATTTCTTCGTACATTTGGAATGAACACACTCATAAGTACACATTTCAGTACATGGTGGACAATATTCACGACAGGGTACTTTGCAACTGAAAATGTTCAAATATTTATGTATAAAATATAATAAATTATTTATGTAGCTATTAAATTCATCTTTGAATAAATTCAGTACCTATGTTGACAAACAAGTACATTTCCACATTGTTCCTCACATGGAATATGTATTCTTCCCTGATAACATTGGGAGCATAAGCCAGCGCATTTGTGACCACATTGAAGATATTTGTTGCACAGTTCTTTACAATTGTCCAAAAATTCATTTGTGTTTGTAATAGCTTCAGGTGTATGTAATAAATGACATGGAACATATGCAAGATGACCACATGGTGATTGGATTGCACTTTGAACAAGAACTTCACATTTTGTAGTGCATGGATCTCGACATGTGTTCTTACAACTATGACCACAAGATAATATTTTTTTGCACTTTTCATAGCAATTGGTTATGTCAGCAGCATCACCGCAGTTCATTTTTATTTTATGATGACACTGTGGTATTTCTTTTATAACTTTGACTTTGCAATTTCCACATGGTTCAAAACACTTCAACTTGCAATGGTGTCCGCATTCCAAAGTACGTTTGCAAGGATATTTGCAAGGGACATTATCTAAATCCTTAGAGCAGTCCATAGTTTCATAGTGAGTACAGTTTTTATATGTTTTTTTTTACTTTAATGGTACAAGGTGGACATGGTTCAAAACATTGCTTTTCGCATTGATGGTCATTTTTGCAACCCTGATAAAAATTCGGGCATGGTTTTGCACATTTGTAGTCAATGTGATCTGGATCTTTGTTTGCGTGGCAATTTAATTCACATTGATGTCCACAATCCAATCTATTAATGCACGGGAAAGGACATGAAAACTTTAAAGGATCCGCTTGGCAAGGTTTTTCCACTTCATGTTTACAAAGTGGTAATATTTCAGTTACTATTTCTCTGCAAACATATAAGTCTCGTTCTTGACCACAAGCCATCATCGCCTCATGACCGCATTTTAATTTCTTCAATACTTGAACACGACAAGAGCTACACTCCTCTGAGCATAAGTTTCTGCACATATGCTGTCTCTTGCACAATCTAACATTCAAAAGATTCAATAATAATAAAAAAATGTATATATATATATATATATATATATATATATATATATATATAATTTATTAATAATTGAATCATTGTATTTACCTAGTGCAAGGTTCTTTACATTTATATTTCTGATGCTCTCTATCAAGTACATGGCAAACACTATTACAATAATGTCCACATGGAATTAATGAACGACAAATTCTGCTGCAGCCACCTTCTGGTGCTTTATTGAAATCTTCTGCACAAGAAATTGTTGTAAATTCATCAATATGTATTTGGCATCGCAAAGTCAGGTGTGGGCCCACGCAATTAATTTTTTCCAATGAATCATTGATTTTAGGCCATATTTTACTGCTGGCAACTAGATTGTCCATATTGCCAACAATGTAGAAACCTTAAATAAATATTGTTTAGAAATTACTTTTGGTAAATGTTATATGTCAATTTAAGAAACGTAATATACCTATCTTCGCTCTTGATAATGCAACACAAACTCTATTCTCAGTTTTTAAAAATCCAATTTTTGCCTCGCTATTACTGCGGACCAATGAGAGCAATATAATTTCATTTTCTTCACCTTGAAAATTATCTACAACAGTTACTTTAACGTCTTCCAACAAATTTTCTCTCCTAATTAAGGATTTTATTAAAAACATTTGCCCTAAATAGGTGGTAAGAATTGTTATTTTTGTGGGGTCATATCCTTGCAAGCAAAGATATCTGCATAGTCTCACAATCAAAGCGGCTTCAAATGAATTTTTTTTTGTAACATTGTCATCATCATTTAGTTGATCTTCGAATACATTATGTTTTATGAAATATAAACTCTTTGTAACTCCTACAACTTCAGGATACTCTAAAACACTTTCATGGTTTTGGAGATCTTCATATATATTGGGGCATACCAAACTTGCAATTTCTGGTCTCATTCTGTGTTGAACGTTCAGTTGAACACAATTCATTTTATTATTCAACATTCTTTCAAATAAAGATATGTCCAAGTTATAATATCTGCACAATTTATATGCCGCTGTTGATGGTTTTAATTGAAGATGATCACCAATAAGTATCAAGTGCTCGCAGTGTTGGGTTAAGGAAACAATAATGTGGGATTCTGGGACTTCTGCGGCTTCTTCAATTATGACAATTGGAATTTTCAATACATTTAGAGAAGCTTGCAAACGAGCTGCACAGGTAGTTGTCATACCAATGACTTTTGCTTCTTGAAGTATTGCTATATCATCAATCTGGCATATTTCAGCATGTTGCTTTTTCAGGTTTTGAATTTGAGCGCTTAAGTGAGTAATTTCATGTTCTATTTTAGTTTTCATTTTATTTTTGAAATATTTATATAGAGACCATTTCTCTTCTCTATTGCATCTTAATCCTTTTCTGGCTATAATTGGTATATTACTCATATTACCAAGAGTTCCATTGGAAAATTCTCTCATACATTCTGTAAACTTATTATAAATTAATAACTTTTCATTATATTCTCTTATTATTTCGGTATATTTAATCATTTCATTATGATCATCAAGCGGAAAAAGTGTTTCCATTTTTTTCCGTAACGCTTGTATATTGGACAGTAAAGACTTTTCATTTACAAAAACTTCCAAATTCATTGAAACACCAGAAATATCTATTAATAAATCATCATCAAAAATTCTGGTCTCTCTCATTGTATCAAAATAATCCTCTTTGCCCAAACCTTCAATTTCTTCGTAATTTATATTATCATCAACTAAATTAGGATGGCTTCTATTAATATCAAAATTTGTAATTTCCCTTTCATCTATATCTAGCAACCAATAAACAAATCTATTGAAATATTTTTTAGGCTCATTCAAACATTCTGGGAAAACTTTGGCATCCCAATCAGCTATAATACACTTATTTTCTTTTATTAATTCCAAATCTTGAAGTTTACTTTGAAAAGCCCTATATGCATCATTTAATTCAAATAATACTTGAGGACGGTTTTTTCTTCTGAAATTACTTAAATTAAATTTATTTAACCTTTCATTTTTTGAACGATTTCCTACTCTAATAATATTTTGTGTGTATGGAATTAAACCTTCTAAAAACTGATCTAGTGCATGGTTAGTATAGCAAACTATTAACATTTGCTTGTCTCTTATATTTCTCAAAAGAATAGAGGCCACTTTCAAAGCAATGTAAGTTTTTCCCGTTCCAGGTGGGCCTTGTATTATTGAAAATTCATTAGTTAAGGCCAACTGTACAGCTTTATACTGTGAATCATTTAATTCAAGTTTTTCAGCATCAGGCCATTGTTTGAAATCAGTTACGTTTATCTCTAAATGATGATGAGTATAGATTTTTCCTTCTTGCAGATATTTTGGTCTATTAGACTCACACTGAAAGTGTACGTGTATAACTATCTTAATAAATTAAGATTAATTAGATAATATAAGATTACTTTAGTTTTAGACTAACCTGAACATTTACCAAATATTTTTGCATTGGAAAATTGTGTTCGGCAAGCCTTTTTAAAGCCTTCAGTACATGAAAATAGGGCTCAAAGTAAATCTCACTTTCAACCATCCAATGTATATCTTGAGATCTGAATAATTGATCTTCTAGGTGAGAAAACTCTTCACATAATTGAACTACTAACTAGAAGTACAAAAAATAATTTACATCATGTAATAAAAATTATAATGAAATAATGATTTTCCATACATAACCATCCATAAGGAGCTTTATATCACGCTCAACTACTGTTCCAAATATTAAACTTTGAAATTTATTAGATGTGAAGCATAACAAGGAGCCAAATAAAAACCTTTTAGATTGTTCCCAATTTGTTTTATTTTTCATAGATTTGGCACTTTGTAATCTATAAATAAATTTTATTAGGATGATCAATGTAAACATATTGATAAATAATATTATTTCAATTACCTATCAGCTTTAAAGTCTACTAAAATGCCCACAGCACTTTTAGATAAATATCGTGAAACAAATTTCACGTTTTTGTAAACATGTATGCTTGATTTATTATTTTTTCTTTTTCCTTCATTATTATTATTCAATAATTCTTGAACTCCTATTGATCAGTAATTAATTAATAGACAATATCAAATAAATAAAATATATATGTATATGTATATATATATATATATATATATATATATATATATATATGCATATACCTTCTCTCATGGGAGAAATAAAATCCTCTCTCAATAATCTAAACTGCACATCTAAGTAATGTTCTACACTAACATAGGAACCTTCTTTAATATTAGGTCGTAGAAATGGCTTTTCATTTGAAAGTATGTCTGCGGGATTAGGATAAATACCTAATGAGCGAAAATTTTCAGGTGGTTCTTCATAATCAATATAGTTCTCTTCTTTAATTTGTTCCTGAAATATTGAAATATTAATATAACAGTAAATATTTCAAATATGTATAATGGTATTTTGCTAAACACCTTTTTTCTTTGATGCTCCTCAAAAGTGTAATTAAACTTCTTTATAAAATCATCAAATTCTTTTAATATCTTTGGATATATTTTGGCTTGATTGTTTGGAGTTTGGATACTAATATTGCAGGCGTGTACTATTTCATATAGCCTGCTGCAAGCGGTATTTGGTAATAATAGAAGAATATTATTAAATAAGTTAATCAAAGAAGACCAAAACGAATTCATATCCTGATAATAGGAACTGTTCATATTTTGTTTAGATTCATGTTGAACAGCCAAATTTATTACATATAGTTGTAAATTCTTGATAAATTCCGAATTGCATATAAAAGATAAAAATTCAGTAAAACCAGTGTCACAAATTTTTGAAAGAAGTTTGACTGCCAATACTATTATATCGGGTTTCATAGGTGATTTGTAAAATTTATCAAATTCTTTCTTTTTATCTTGTAACACCACTAATATATCTGCAGGTTCCTTCTGCAGTGTTTGTTGTAGAAAATTGAATCCTATAAAAAATTCATTTGCAGTGCGTTTTTGTAAAGGTAGATGGGATAACGCAAAAGCTTGTTTATCTCGTTTTTCACCTAATAAACAAAATATTATTGAAATAGATTTAATAAATTTATAAACATATAATAAATATTAGAGAAGCAACAATCATTTTCTTTCAAGTAAAATAAAAATAATTTGATACATTTTATTAAATTATTGCTTTAACACTTGTTTTTAAATATATTATTTTAAATATTTAGTTGTTAGTCATAATGTTATCATGTTTGCTGAGTGGCTCTTATTATTCAATGCACTGGATTACATTAAGGTAAATTGTTTTCCAAGTGGAAAAGTTATCAGATAAGATAATAAAAATAAATTAAAAGCTTGGTATGTTTTCGTGAACATGTATCAATGTATAATACACAGACAGGCATTATCCACACACAAAAAATATTGTATACTCACATTTGTTTCTATCTGTTTCCTTTGTGAAAAATGTATTTGTAAGTTGTTTAAGTTATTCCTTCAATGCTTTTTTTATCACTTGTTGTATTGTTTTTAATCTTTTCTCATTCCTCCACTTTCGAAAAGCATCTGCAATAGTACTCTGATTTTATTATATAAAAATATAATGAGGACTAACAAGGTAACCATCAGGTTTACTCTTCTGGGATTTTGATGAAATTTCACATGGTTATAGAGTTGATTGTCAAACCGAACACCTTTAAATATTAGAGTCCTATGAGAAGCGGTTTAATTATAAAAATTAAATAAAAATTGAATAAAGCTGCGAAGAAACGGAGCGCAACGCGCGTAGATATAGGGCTTAGCGCGTTTTTCGTAGTTTTAATCATTTTTATTTAATTTTTATGATTAAACCGCTTCTCATAGGACTCTAATTTTAAAGGTGCTCGGTTTGACAATCAACTCTATAATCATGAAAGTTTCATCAAAATCCCAGAAGAATAAAACTGATGGTTACCTTGTAAGTGATACCATTTACTGGTAACAATAATTAAATACAGAATTTCAACACAGTAATTATTGCAATATAATGAATAAGCAAACTTTACAAACCAGTTCTTGTATTTGGTTTTTCAGGAATAAATCTCTGTCCTGGTCTCCTCGGGATAGCACCAGAACCATTTCTTATAATATTTGCATCTGCTGCTTCCTTATTTCTTTGAGAATCACGCCAATCATCCATATTGATGGATAATTATATAAATATCTTCATCTATTTTTTCTGTTTCCTTAAAGTAATTAAATGTGAACTAATGTGATATACATAATAATTATTAAGAGCTTGAGCTATTCAGCTCAAGCTTAGTTTTTATAAAATTTAACGAAATATAAGAGCTGATTTAACTAACTAAACAATTACATCATGCATGAATTTAATATTATCTTTGTTAGGCAATTATGATTTTGCCTTACCTGATTTTAAATCAAAATAAAAACAGAAAATTATAGTAAGTTAACACAAAAACTAGTATTAACAAAAATACACTCGACGATTTCTGAATACAAACTTAGATTTTACTACACATTAGTAAAGATAACGACTGTTAATAATTCGGGGTTTCACCGATATGTGTTACACCCATCCATATACTTATGCACTGCTTCTTTTATATATGCGTCACAATGATAATGGGTATGTTCAATGTGCAATCGCTGATTCTCGCTCGCCGCAATTTCATAATTTCGTCAATGTAGTCTCTCTAACCACTCTTTAACTTATTAAAATTGCAGTTTAATCTGTCTCTAATCGTTAAATGTTAAATAAATGTGGTTTAAATGGTTGATTTATTAATTTTTCAAAGAAGAAATTGACTTTTTCGCCGACAAACCCGACTTGCTAAATTTATGTTTTTTTCGGCGTTTCAAGTTATTCTAAATCGTATGAGACCGAAATTGGAAAAAGTGTATATGATAAAGTAAAAGATATATGAGCAAAAATAGACCTTCCGTCGACGTTTCCTCAAAAACGGAAGCAAATGAAATTGATCCACCGTTTAAAAAAAAATTTAAAGCTATTTGATGAAACTCGATAAGAACTAAATATGTTTTGCGGGACAATCGGTCGATCTGTTTATTTAGAATTAACAAAGAACAATTCTCTTGGTGAATCAAATAAACAATACATTTTTGGTATTCGTAAGACCGTTTTAAATAGCAAACGTGAGTAGTTACGCGTGTAACGCATTCTTTTGTCAATCGAATTAGAAGTATAACTTCAAGAATATACATCGCAATTATACGGCCTCATTTTTGGTATGCCAATAGATTTCAGTTTTTTTAGTTCTCCTTAATATTAAATCCTTACATCCTTTGGAAAATTTTGTTCTAAAATGTAATAAAAAAATCAGAATGATTATTTGTTAATAACTAGTGGTGTATGGCATCGTGCCTTAAGGCAAATTGCAGGAACTTCCCGTACTAAAAATTGAAATTAAAAATAAAAATTCAATTTTTTTTTTGAACTTCCCGAAGGAGAAGTTTATGTTTTCATAAAAAAATCCGAATCGCTAATTTTATGTTTTCTCGACGTTTCAAGCCATTCTGAATCGAATGAGACCAAATTTGGAAAAGTATGTGTGTGTGTGTGTGTGTGAACAGATTTTTTGCCGTAAATCGACGTTTTCTCAAAAACGGCTGGACCGATTTCAAAAATTTAAAAACCACTCGATGTATCTCGATGAGTACTATTGTTTGTTAGTTTTGTGCGACGATCGGCCAAGCCGTTTCTTTATAAATCGCAGAAAAATAAAAAAAAATTTGTCTACGTTTTAGCCCGCAATTCTAAATCAATTTTGAAAATTCAAAAACCGTTCGAAAGATATTAGCTGGGAATCGTGCTGATTAGTTTTTGGTAGAGATCGGCCGGGCCGTTTTCTTGTAATAAAGTCTTATAGAATTAGACTATAATATCATGGTCTTATAGAACTTACTGAAATATTACGGCCTTACGACAAGTAGTTTAATTTAAAAATTCATCAAAGGTTGAGAAAATGAATTTTGACGTTTGTTAAAAATAAAATTAGATAATTTAGTTGGTATAACGATAGTGTATTTGGTCTTGAACATAGTAAACCATTAAAGTCCCACGGAAACTGGTTTAATTATAAAAATTATTGATTTTTGAAAATTTGCTTTTAGAAAATACTCCGAGATAACGTGTTCGTTCGTTCGTTTGCAATGATGTGTAATAAATCCACTCAGAATACTTATAATCACTCATAAATTAATTTATTTTTTATTGATTAAGTCGATTATTTACACATTTCGGGAAGTTCATGTAACTTGCCTCAAGGCAAAATACCAATACCAACTAGTTTAACTTCGAAAAAAAAAAAATTTGAGAATTTTGAAATTTTTTAAGAAAGTTGACCTTTTTAAAAAATGAATTTTTTCATACTTTGAAAATTTTGAACTGTTTTTCAAAGCAATCGCAATTGGTACAAATCGAACCAATCGCAATTGGTACGGAACCCATAGAAACGCAAACAAAATTTATTTTCATTATTAATGCATATAAATTTATATGCAGATGTTTAAACATCTGATAATTTGATATACATATGTCTAATGATTATTTTTATCCGCCGAATGGCATTTTTTTTGTTTTTTTTTTTATTGGATTTTCGAAACTGCTAGACCTGTCCTCGCAATTAGCTAGTTCTTTATTTTGTCAATACAAATACAATATTACTTTTTGCTCCGTATCTTTGAAACAGCTGGACCTGCATTTGCCAAAAACTAATTAGTACGTCCTCTTATCAATAGAAATCGAATTCAAATCGGTCTTCTCAGAATTATCGAATTCTCAGAATTAAAAATTGTATCCGCACATACATACCCTAGACAATATCATACATACATCTTTGTATATTTTTGTTTTCTGAGATATGCCAAAATATTCAGTAACCTCTGAAACGTAAAAATATATACTATTTTCATTTTCAATTTTTTTGCGATCACTATTACTCCAACCTACGGGAAGTTAATTAATCATTATTATAAATGAAAGATAAATTATTTATTATTTATGAATGTGTAGTCGCGACTGCATTTGCTCTATTTGAAAATAAATTTCTTCACATGATGTTGGTGATATTGGTTTCCTTAATGTCCATATCTATATAATTATTTATCTATGGTCCATATCATCGCTGTCATTGCCTTTGCCTCTTCTCTTCTCTTCGCTTCAGTTAAGCTTTCTAATCTCTTATCTGTTGACGTTCACTGCGATAGTGTTGACAAAAGGATAGAGTAGGCTAGTAGAGATGATAACCTGCGTTAGAAATAATGCGTAGTATATTTTATGTCTTCCTATATTACTTATTTTGTATTGTTTCTGGTGCTAGTACGTAAAATATTTCTATAATGATTTTGTGAATTAATTGTTTTAGTTTATATTATTATTCGATTATAATAATTTTAGGTTATCAGACGTGCAAAGTCAATATATTAACAGAAAAATGCACTCCGATCAATACTATTTGCACACAAAATACAGCTAGTGAAGATTTTGGCTCATGCAAATGCATAGATAAGTATCAATTTAATGAACATTATACTTCCGACAAAGATTATTGTAGTCTCATAGAAACAAGTACAATTGCAGAAGTTGATATAACTTCCAATGATATATCCATAGAAAAAACTCAAACCTCTGGGTACTCTAGAGATATTTTAGTTGCAGTTCTGACTGTGATTATTTTAATATGTCTTACTTTACCTGCTGCATTTATAATTTACAAATATGGCATATACGACTGGATTTGTAGAAAAGTTAATGGTAACAGAATGCTACCTCGATATGAGGATGTGATGATAGGGCAAGAAGATACTGACGATGATCCCTTGCCATAAGTGAATATTATAATTTTATATTTTCTTGATCTCCTTACAATGATGTAGAATATTGCCTTCAAGTCATATGTTGTAAATAGTTTTACAAAATGATAATGTTATTTATCTATTGAATATATGTATGTTTATGTAATTTATTTAAATATTAATTTATTAACAGATGATGACTAGAAGTCACAATTGTGTTATTGAAGTTGTTGCATGTAAATGAATTATTTTTAAATAGTTATATTCAAATAACATGAAATAAATTTTGTATTTGTGATTGGTGAAAGTGATGGAAATATTTTGTTGAATACAAGCATATACATTATTACAAAATGAAATGATATATTTTTATAATTTCAAAGATGTACATCTTTAGATATTAAAACTTTTTTTTAAATCTTCTCCTAATTTATTTACATATGTTTAAATTATGAGGGCGTAGGTCTTCCTTGTGAAGTCCATGTTGCTGATTCGTACAGAATCATATTCCAGATCATAGATAAAAGAAGTATATTGAGATATAGAATTTTATCAGTTTGTTTCACAGATTGCAGCTCAGTTTGTATATCAATAGAAAATATATATACCGAAGTTAACTGAAATTTTGTTAATCATTATCAAAATATGAATGCATACACAACATAAATATTTATATTTGCATATATTTATTTGTGTTAACTTGTATATATGTAGATAATAATTGTAAATCATTTTCTCAAGAAATAATTGACTTCGTATAAACTTATATTTTTGTATGTTGCTATATTTAAATATTTTTTTCTTGGTAGTAAAAGGCACCAAATTCAAATTTCGTATATTTATATTCAGAAATTTGGTTATCTGCCATCTATCGGTAGCCGTTTTCGGTCACCACAGCCTTGTCAGTTGTTTTCGCCTACATTGTCCATTTTCGTACATCTTCCGAATGGAGATTAGTGAAAAAAAAATCATGTACTATCCTGCTTATGAATCATTGATAAATTGTGATAATTCTAAAATAATATTTACGATACGCGAGTTTTAAATAGAGTATCGTCGATATTAATCAGTTACTAGTTGCATTTAGTTTCCAAATAATGTGAGCAGTATGAGATTATAACAAGATGGTTGACATTCTGTGTGATGTATATGTTAATGAATATATGGGTTTAAATACGCACGTTTGATATGAAATAAATAAATGTTTTTGGACTACATTGTTTAGCCTAATATCTGTTTGGTATTCTATTGCTGAGGCTGCACTATATTTTTATTTTTTATTAGCTTTGGTAAATTGACAGTCAAATGTGTAGGTTTTTGATTTAGAATATTAACGCGTAATAAAAGTAAATTTCTAATTAAAAAACTATCATGAGTGTCAAGTACATGTTTTTTATGAACCTTTACTAAATGCTTTATTAGTATTTCAAGTGATTTTCTATTTTAGTGACAAAAATGTTAATTTTAGATTCAACTTGCCAAGTATAAATAAACTGTTACATTAATATGTTAATAATGTCTTGAGTGTGCTTCGAACATTTCTTTTTAAAAAATGAATTTATATATTTACTTAAATAAGAGATAAATAGTAAGTGTACTGCTTAAATATGTCATTAAAACCTGTATCTTTGGATGAGTTTATTGGCCTGCTGGGTAAAACAGACTTGAGGCAGCGTCAGAATTTGGCTGATGCTCTTGTTGCATATTTGGCCGATGATAATAATTCTCTTGAATGTGAGGATTTAGGTCTATTAGTAGATGGACTTTTACCATGGTTAGATGGTGGAAATTTTAAGGTGACTTTTACTTTTGTTTATTACTATTTTTAATATATATTGATATTACAAATATCATAAATTTAATATTAGCTTATTAGTTGTTACAACATATAATTGTTTTCAACATAGTTTTACTTTTATATATTGTTCTGTAGCATTACTTCTAATTCATATTTTTTATGGATTCTATAAAATTATAGTTACATTTTGATTTTTAAAGTTTTACACATATCATATTTTATATATCGCAACATTAACAAATATGTTTTGTGTGTATTTGAGTATTATTCTTAATAAAATAATATTTTAGATTGCTCAAAGCACTCTTGAAGTATTCAATGAATTAATCGGACGCCTTGGAAGTGATTTTAGTGCTTACGCAGCTACAGTATTAACACACATCATAGACAGGTATAAAAATTATGATATATAAAAATATGATTAATTGCAAAAAGTATTGACATGTACCTGTAAAAAAAGATAAATGGAATAAATTAAACAAAAATGTTTGATTTAACCATTTATGAAATATGATTACACATAATGTTAAACTTTCTTAATATTTAATTTGGATTTAGAATTGAGAAAGCTATTTGGAATTATGTTTTATGTTAGATTATTTTATGTTAGAAAATCAACACAACTTATATCGATATGTAACTATTGGGACATAAAATATTATGTTGAAACTTTATTACATTTGAGATATATTTTTGTGATATTTAATAAAACTTTTAAAAGATGTTATTGCAATTTAATTTACATTTATCTTTTATGCAATAGGTTAGGAGATTCAAGGGAAACAGTTAGAGAAAAGGCTCTTATAGTATTGCAAAAGTTAACCGAATGTCAAGTCTTTAGTGCACAGGTTTTGCTGAGCAAATTAATCCCATATTTTAAACATAAAAATGCTAAACTTCGAGAGGAAGTTTTGCGATGTGTTGTGCTCACACTCAATGAGTATGTTCATGTTATCTACACATTTTTTAATAGAGTACATATTTTAATCTATTTTTTTTTAACAAAAAATTTAGGCATGGCAGTCAAGCACTTTCACTTAAGACATTTATTCCTTGCATAATGAGCTTGTTGAGTGATCCAAATTCTGCTGTCCGTGATGCCTCTATCAATACTCTAGTCGAAATATATAAACATGTTGGTGAGAGGTTGAGGGTTGATTTAAGGAAAAAAGACATACCTGCACCGAAATTAGCATTATTGGAAAATCGGTTTGATGAGGCTAGAAATCTTGGATTACTGTTGCCTTCTGCAATGGGTAATTAGCCTTTTTAAAGCTAATTTTATAAGTCTGTATTATTTGTTTATGCCTTTACTTATTCAGTAGGTCCAGCTGATGAACCTGATAATTTAGTAATGCAAAGACCAGCTAAACCAGTGAAAAGAGCTGCTAGTATGCCACTGAAAAAGGGAATTAATAATCAAGCTGAGACACCCGGTAACATATTTCTATAATAATAAACTTAAGACACAATTTTATGTATATATACATATATATATATATATATACTAGATGACCCGACAGACGTTGTCCTGTACCCATGTCTAAATTTTTTTACTATAATATACTATTATTTACCGTTTACCTAAAAATAATAATTATTGTTTTTTAAATAACTCTTCACGCCAAAATGCATGTACATTTATAATATGAGCGATGTTAAATGTTGAGTTGCTTTAAATAAAATGATGAGTCTTAATTCTGATACATCTCAGCTGCTTTTTGGCAATAATAATGTAGACATTTCATTTTTCTTATTCATAATCATAAATTTATTATACATATTCTAACATTGTCTAGGCTCATAAGTAAATTGAAATTTTTGACAGATGATAGTTTTCATTTGTTTTCAATGCAAACAATAACATGTCGTTGTTTGAATTTTTTCTATTTATTTCTACAATATTGCACATACATCCCAGTACTTTATAATCACATACATTCTAGAAAATTTCCTTAACAAACTTCAGAAAGATTTATCAAAATCCGAATAATCGTTTAGAAGGAGTATACAGTGAGTGCTTGTAATTTAATATGAACTTTATATAATAGCAATAAAGCTCAAATTGATTCTACGTTTTAGTTAGAAAACGTTTGTATGAGAAAAAGAAAAGGGCTGTTTTGAGGGTTTTCTCGGCAATTATTCGATTTTTTCTCGCCGTAAGAACCATCCTTGGTCTTCAACGAACATTTTAATAAAATAATTTGCCAAATTCGTCCAGGCGTTGTTGAGTTATGCGCTTACCAACACATTTTGCGATCCATTTTTATATATAAGATATATATATATATATATATATATATATATATACCATTCATTATCATTCTAATGAAGCTTTTTTTTATTATCTTTTCCTATATATGAATGGTGCTATCAAAACAAATTTATTTGCACTTTTATCAACTGAATGATACAGTTTTATATAGTATATAATTGAGAATATTTTGTAGGTGAGGCAGGCTCAGTGAGCGTAGAAATATTTGAGAATTCATTCGAAAATGTTCCACGAATAAATCTATTTTCACCTAGAGATTTGGATGACCACATTAAAGTTATAAAGTCAGTTATTGGCGATAAGGATATGGCTTGGGAGAAAAGAGTTGATGCGGTATGTTAAATCAAGATTTATTAACTTATAAGAGCTATTGTTGTTCTGATGTCAAATACAGTTTAACAATTAAAATGCTTAATTTTAGCTTCGTAAAATAAGATCCTTACTTTTGGCTGATGTGATGACATACCCTAGCTTTATGATGTACATAAAAGATCTATCAATTTCTTTTCTTTTAATTATAAAAGAATTGCGATCTCAAGTTATTCGAGAAACTTGCATCACAATTGCTTATATGAGCAAAGTCATAGGCATTAAACTAGATCAATTTTGTGCCTATATATTAAACGATCTAATTGTGACTCTGATCCCAAATGCTGCCAAGGTATATATTATAAGCTCATATTGTTTAATTTTATATGCGAAATACAATTTTCAATATTTGTTGCTTCATTGTAGGTGATATCATCTGCTGGCACGTTAACTATAAGGTACATTATTCGATATGTTCATTCCCCTAAGTTAATCCAGCCCATTGTACAAAATATTATTGTATCAAAATCCAAAGATGTTCGAAGTACATTATGTGATATATTAAGTGAGTTACTCGAGCAATGGAGTACTAACTGCTTAGAGAAAAATGTGTTACCTATTAGAGACGCAATCAAAAAAGGAATTGCTGATGCTGATCCTGATGCTAGGAAGTATTCCAGAAAGTATGTTAGAGTTACATGAGCTTGAAAAATGCATTAATTGTCTGATATTCTAAAACAGAAAATACAATGACCTTTTAAAATCTTTTGCAGATCATTTTGGCAGTTTAAAAGACATTATCCTGATATTGCTGATGCTATGTACAATACTTTAGATATAACACAACAGAAAGCCTTAGACAGGGAACACTCTGGGTCAGCTACAAGCAGTATTCGAGGAAGTAATGGTTTCCTGCACTCTTTAGGTGCAGGTAAGCATCCAGTTATCAGGGGTATGTTTTAAATAATAATCGGATTAGGATTTTATTAAATGCATATTTCTTATTAGCATCTCACATTGAATAAAAATAACTTTGCCTTATTTGTCAAATCTACTAATTTAGTCAATTCACATATTGACAAATCTATTTGAGCTGTTAAATTTTTACAGAAAGGCGATCAAGCCAAGGATTGAAAAGTCCAGTTTCAACGCACATCACCGGTAAGTTAAAACTACTTACCTTCATTTGAGATTAATATAATTACAGTACAATTTGAGAAAATAAATTTCAATTATTTCCATGCTTCTTAAACTATTTATGGATGGTTTGTATTAAATATTGAAGGTAATACAGGCAGTGCTGAAAATCTTTCAAAATTGACTAGAGCACCATCTTTGCCTCATTCTTTTAGTAGAAAACGAAGTCAAATTCCAATTGCTCAAAGAGAAGGTTATTTAATCAAACTTCATTACACTTTTTGTATTGAGTAGTAGTGGTCTGCTTGTATATTTAAAATGATCCAATGATGCTGTTTATAATTTTTTATACTAATTTCATAATTGTTTTTATGTCTATGATCAGATTCACGGGCTATTGGTGGATTCAGGAGTGTGTCAGCCGTGGACACGGCAGCAGCTCAACGAGCTAAAGCACGATTACAATACTCAAACATGGCTAGAATGAAAGTAACTTCAGGAACGGCATCACTTCGTAAGCATAACTATTTTTTACATTATTTTATTACTTGAATATTAAACGACACTTTTTTCTCAATACTCCCTTATGTAAAAATGTTCAATTATTGTTTTTTTATTGTAATTTCTATTACTCTGCTAACCTATAGAGGGACAGGTAGCCCAACAAGGTAAATATTTTTTCACAATGGAATAGCTTTTGAAGTTATGATATGATTATTATTTAGGAAAGTATTTTTAGTGTTAAATACATTATTAGTTTTTTTTTTTTATTATTTTCAGCCAGGGCACGGAAACAGACAACACCTAACACAAGAGTCATGCAACAGTCCCCAGAGAGGAGTGCTCGAACTAGAGGTCCTGGAGTTTCTCATTCACAACGTAAGTTATTGATTTTTCAAATTGATATTTCAATCAGTTTTGAAATATGTTCTAATTTATTGATTCTATTTTTTATAGCTACATCACGAAGCACATCACCCTCGTCTAGGCTGCATGGAGCTTATGGAACATACTCTAACCATAAGTCTTTAACGAGTGCAAAAAAGAAATCATCTGGTATTCCAAGATCATTAGCATCATCAAGGGAAACTAGTCCTACAAGGTAAAAATATCTTATCTAATGTATTTTTTTTAACTTCTGAATCAAAAACCTCCTGTTTCTTCAAAAACAATTTATTTAATTTGTTCAATTATTTTTTTCAATGTTTTGGGGATTTCGGATGCCCTCTTCAGACAAATGAAGAAATAAAAAAAACATATGAAGAAAAATAAATTTTATTATACATTTATACACTAATTTAATTATTATAAAATTCAAATAATTCTTTTACTTTAATCACTCAACAAACATCATAATCTTTGTTTGAAAATATATCAAGAAAATTAAATTAAATATCAAACATTAACATCAACAAAATTAGTGTTTATTATATTGACATAAAGATTGCAGATTATAGTATAATAGGATCACATATGACAAACACATTTGGAAAAATGTATTGTATTGGTGTTCTTTCAAACATAGTTTCGTCATTAATGTAAAAGACATTGGACAAATATCACACATTAAAACGCACCAGAAACTGTTTGAAAATATCAAGAATATCCATCTTCACTTTTCTGTTTACTATTTAAAAATGAAAATTTACGAATCACTTTCTTAACTTATTAGTTATCTTTTACACTCAAGTAATAAATGAGCTTTAATGCCAACTATTGTGAAGAAATACAGTGCATAACTTTTTTTTAGAAGTATCACTATGATAACTTATTTCGTAAATTAGTAAAATTTTTTTAAATGTCTCAATTATATATAAAATATATCTTATTTTATATGACCATATTTCAAAGAACTATTTGTATGGAAAAACGCGTTTCTTATAATGAACTTTGCCCCAGAACGATTTTATTTATTTATTTATTTATTCATAAGCAAGCCGTAATCAATAATAACACAGGCCTACAAAACATTTTTTTTTTGTTTGGGCATCAAATTTCAAATCTGCAAACCATTTTTTTGTATCAGCTCTAGTTTCGAACTTAGAAAAAAGTTGTCGAAACCAGGTCCATTCTAGGTCGTCACGGAAAAGAACTTTTCACAGTGTCAACTAATGTCTCAACTAAGGCCGAACGGGTCTTGTAAGTTTGTATATACGAGTAGGCATATCTTATTAAAATAACATTCTTTCATTCCTTATATATCATATCTTGAAAACTAAAGCTCATAGAAAAAAAAACAATGTCGTTTTTGAAATCAGCGCCCCAAATTAACTACATGATGCAGGGTATCACTGTACAATAAATTTAAGAACAGATAGAAAAACATTACACGATTCTTACAATTTTTCAAAAAAAGTTACGTTTTATATTTATAAATTTTTAGCGGACATGTAGTAATAGGGTCACCGACGACAAACATATTTATTCTTGCGGCGCGTCTACATTGCGGCATTCGCGCGCCGCTCGGTGGGCGGAGCCTACGTTATGTTAAAATTCGCGCGGTTTGAAAAAACACGAATGGGGGAGGCAATGCACGGATTCGTGCAATGTATACGCGCCATAATTTCATTCTAGATTATGAACTTGCGTACCACCAAAATGAAAAATCTGTTAAATAAACGATTCGGAATATTTCAGTTTTAAATAGTGATATATTTTTTTTATATATGTATATGCTTTCAAACATAGTTCTGGTGTGTTTGTTGAGTGTCATTAAGATAAAAAGTGAATTTTGTATATTTTGTAATTATTAAATAAGTATAAATATACTTTTTTATTTTTTTATTTAATATATATACTTTTTTGCATTTGTTTTCAATAGTTCCTGAAGAAGGGACAGAAGGTTCCTTTTGTTCAGGATTTTAAAAATAATAATTTTGAATTTCCACAAAATTTAAACATATTTATGTATATCATTTTATATATATTTATTATTGCAGAACTGGATCATATCGTCGAATGCTTTTTAATAATAAACGAGATAGGCCGCCTATAAATCCAAATAAACCAGTAATGGCTCAAAAAATATTACAACAAAGCAGGGAAGCTGAACTTTCTCTTGCTGATGCTTTAGTAAATAACGTTACATTACATACTATTAATATTTCTAGTATTTATGTCTTAACATTATTTTTTATTGCAGATGGATGATCAAGATCCACTAGATGAAATGTCACGATTATCATTAGGAAATCGTAGGATCAGTTCTGGTGCTAACACAGGAATGATGCGTGACGATCATAGTGATGATAGTGAAAATAGCTCAGTTTGCAGTGAACGCTCATTTAGTTCCTTGCATGGACCTATGGATGTAAGCGATCCACATCGAATTCCATTAACTTGAATAATTCTTTAGATGTTTAGTAATTAATAATGTTTTAATAATTGTAATGATTTTTAGTCATATTCTTGGAGTGGGAGTCAGAGCAAATTGGGTGTACAAGACATTCCTCAGATTATAGCCAATTGTGCATCAACAAATGTAAAAGACAGATACATCGGGCTCAGGCATCTTATACAATACTTCAAGGATGGAAACACATTAGAACTTCCTGAATTGCAGATAATTACGGACATGTTTTCAAAATTATTTACGGACTCCCAAATCAAAGTTTATACTTTGTTTATAGACACCGTCAACGAATTACTAATAACACATGCGAATGATTTGCATGATTGGTTATATATTTTGTTGACTAGATTGTTTAATAAACTTGGCACTGATATACTTGGAAGTATCTGTAATCGCATTATGAAGACTCTAGAGATTATTAATGAATATTTTCCAACAAATTTGCAAATGAAATGTGTTTTCAGGTAAGTCATAACTATTAATTTTGATTGCAAGCAATATTACATTTTAATGATTTTACACTTTTATAATAGATTCCTGTCAAATAATGCACAAACTCCGAACACAAAAACAAAGATCGCCACCCTTAAATTTCTTAAAACACTTACTACTTCATATGATGTATCCAATAATTTCTACTATCAAGAACCTGCCTCCAAGGCTTTATTAAAAATTATTAATTTTTCTTCTGATCCAAAATCATCAGAGCTTAGGACAGAAGCAAAATACTGCCTGGTTGCGATATACAACTGTAACACTGTTAAGGTAACCATTAAATTAATTCTTACAGCACTTATAATTTATCTATATCGAACTATTTGTTTTTAGACTACTATGCTAATAAATGAACTTCCTAACCAAAGTAGAGATGTTGCTATGAATATTATACAGAATTACATAAAACGCCCTGGAGGTAAATATACTATTATATCATTTAATAGTAAAATTAAATTGTTGTTAACAGTGAAAGTTTTTAGGTTTTGACAGTCCACATTCTCCTTCCTCTTGTGTGAGTCCTAAACTTTTGCAAAGTCCAGTGCAGGCATATTATCTTCCAGGAACATCAAGTATGCACAATAAAGCTTTATTCAAATAAATTAGCAAATCGGTTTTATAAAAAATATGAATCTATTTTATAGTCGGACGTACATCACGCCTGAGCTCAGCTGATAGTGAAAGTATGAATCAGGAGGAGATTTATAAAAACATATATAAAACTACTGCAGAAATTCAAAACTACAGCTTTGAAACATCAGGTGTGCATTATTATTTTAAAATTAAGCTTCAAGAAATGATTTTACGTATGTAACATGTTCAATTAATTTTTGTAGGTTATTCAAAATTAGGTAAGGATACAACGAGCAAGGATAGTGGGATCAGTCAAATGTCTAATGCAGAAATGATACCTGCTCCAAATGGACTAAACGGACATGGGTGAGTCTAAACGGATATTCTGCAATTATATATGAATTTTTCTTTAAATCAATTCTTCTTCATTTTCTAGTACTGATGAGTCTTCCAATGGTTCCAAGACTCAATCTGCAGATACAAGCGAATCTGGTACCCCTGAAATCCAACTGGAATCTCAAAGTAATAGTACTAATATACTACAGTCTCGTTTACAAAGTGCGTGGATAGTCAACAAAAGCAAAAATGAACCTTTTCATATAAATGAACAAGGAGAATTTGTTTTTAAAAGTAATAGGATCATGTGGTGCTTTGAATGTTTAGTGTCTGATCAATGTTAATTAAATATTAGAAATTTCATGCATTAAATTATTTTAATTTCAAGTTTTTTTTTCGCTTCTGTTTGATATGTTTATTAGATTATATATTATTTGATAGAAAAATTATTAATCATTATTTAAAATTACAAATTTACATTAATTTTATTTGTATATGGTCTTTTTTTATTTTGTTGGCTAATCGAATATGCGGTATATATATTTGTTTTAATCAATATAGTATTGAATTTAGGCCCAGACATTTTTAGTTGTTCCAAATTAGTTTATAGGCATGTGAATCATACATTTATTTTCAAGAACGGTATATATTACAGATAGTGCATAAATGAATTTGATATAGCACTTCTATCAAATTTCACTTAATTTTCTAGTTGTTAACTTTGCAGATGGTCACAAGGAACGAGACATAATTGATGCCGCTATTAAATTGTCCAAAGATGATCCTCAGAATTTGAAAGAAGAAACTTTGGATGAACTATATTTTGTTATTCGAAATGGCAACTGTCAACTAGTAATTGAGAATTTCAAGTATGTCAAAATCTTATCATATTTATTTTGAAAATATTTCTGTAATGCTCCAAAGAAAGACCAGAAAAAATTTTCTGTTGCAGAGCAATACTTCGAACGCTTGTTGATATTATTGGAAACACACAAGAAGTTCAAAATGCAATCCGTGCACAACATGTCATTGTCAGCATATTTCGCAGGGCTGAAATGAAACCTTGTTGGATAAATTACATAGAACTTCTTCTTTTAAAAATTATTAACAACTATAAAGAAACTAAGGAGGTAAAATTGATGAACATTTTGATCATTTACATACACAATGTATTAAATTATTTCAATTTCAATTATTTGTCCTTGCTTTTGTATTTATTTATTAATTATTTATATATAGAGAGAGTGAGTGAGAGAGAGAGAGAGAAATTATTTAATATTACAAATTTTATTTTTTAATATGTATTCATATGTTTTTCAATTGAACATTGAACAGATAGCGAGAGATGCTGATTTTGCTTTAACACATATAGCTAAAGTATTACCTGTTGATTTGGCTATACAAGTAGTTCACCCCATTATAGCAACTGGAGAATATCCTTTAAATCTCGGTGCTGTAAAATTATTAACAGAATTAACAAAACAACATCAAGAAGAAATTACTGAGCAACACCTTGAAATGGTCATGAGCAGCTTAGCCACGGTAATTTGACATTAACTTTATTTCTAATTTATTGTTAGTTTTCTTAGGTGATTACAATATATAATATATTTTTAGTTGACTGATCATTCTGCAAGTGCAATGCGAAAAGCTACTGTTTTCTGCATTGTCGAATTACATTTGGCCCTAGGTGATGAGAGGATAAGTCCATATTTACAACATCTGAGTGCGAGTAAGAAGCGGCTGCTTAATGTTTATATTGAAAAAAATAAGACTACTAAGAAATCTTCATGAGTTATTGGTAACAAGTTATTTAATTACTGGAAAGAAATTATATTTTTAATTAATTAAGAATTGAAATTCACTCATTAAGTTCTTTACCTAACACTATACTAGAAAAATTAATCGTATGCAGTTTTCTATGCATAATTTAAATGCTGCTAAGAAGTAGAATGTATATTTAACAAAATAACTTCATGAACATCAATAGTCTGTTGATGTTAATGGACTTTAAAAAATATTTTTTATTTAACTAGAAAAAGTTTTTTTAGCGTGGAAAATAATAAAATATCGTCATAGATACATATTGTTGAAATATCTAGACATCTTAATGTTACTACTACCAACATATTTTAAATTTTATATGATATTGTCATATGTTTATGGTATTTTAACATTGTGCTAAATTGATTTTAAGATATATTTTAATATTTCCTAATCTACTTTTTATTAGGAGTGTAATAGCAATATTACACTTTGCTTAATGTTACTAAGACAAATGGAATCTTTTATATGGATGTTATATTAATTATTATAGCCAAAATAAATATAACAATTTTAAAGCTTGAAATATTGTAAATAATTAAAAAGATAAATTATTAGAATTTAGAGTTCTATTAATTAGCAGTTTCAATTCTCTACAAGATTTATTTTGCTTATTAGTGAAAAATTTACAAATTATCCACATAAGATCATTATTTGAGACCGATTCCAGTGATATAACTCGAAATTTTAAACCCTTCTTTTTATACGCGCCTACTTTGCATGTAATTACGTTTTGCTATTAGGACTGCCTTATTTTTTGCATAAAAATGTTTGCCTGGAACTCGTAATTGTTTCTAAAACTGATGTATGAATCGTACAAATGTGAAACGAATGATTGTAATAAAGAAAACATTTATACAAGTGCTCTATGCTCCTTATATTTTCATTACATTTAATATATGACTATTTTTTAATTATAGAGTTTAATACTACTATTGCTTCTCAGATAGCCTTAATCAAGGTACCCCTCAAGTATAATATCATAATTGACGCTTGAGGCATAAACTAGCATGTTATTTTTTAAATATTTGCTTGGGACACTCCAGTTATTAGTCTAATAAAGAAAAAAAAACAAACGAGTTAATAGTTGCACTTCACATTGTGCTCAAAAATAAAATGTGCTATACAAATAGGTTGCTATAATATTTGTATAATTATATTAATATAATAATTTTTGCTTTTAAGTGTTTATTTATATTTACATATAACATTTTTTGTAAAAATGCACCATCAAACTGGACATGTATATTATTATTGTAATAAATTATACAATGTGCTTAATAAATTTGGGTAACAACATATGCTAATTTGTTTTGTGTGATGATGATTGTTTGTTGCAAATATGCAAAGTTAAGATCGTTTATTGTTCTTTATTCAAATTGCATAGTTTTCATTTAACATATTATTCAGCGGTTACAAATTTTGCTGGTTTAAGTACACGCTGAATGATGACCATTACATAGTACTAGATGGAGTACTGCATTCCATTTTAATTCTGTGTATAATTTTTTCATTACTATTATAATGTGTTAATCGAATATGAATTCAATATGATCTATATTATTATTAACAATTGTTACAGCATAGTGAATGAATAAGTATCTGAGGAGAATAAATAAAGTTTTCGTAAGTGATATGCAAATGCAAGTAATGGCCGACAACGACGTTCTGTCATAATTTTGACATGTGTGTTGTCCAACTTGTTGCACGATAATACGATAATACGTTGAGATAAGTTTTGATTGTTCAGTAGTTCGGTGTGATTCAAACTAAATGTGAATTATGTAAGATGGTTATTACATGAGAAAGCGTCAAAAGACCGCTTCGTTCAATTATGCACGAATGTAAAATATAACCGTACAATCTCAATCAGTTTAAACATATTGTCAACGTCTTCTTGTGATGTCAAATACTACCAGTATAACCTATAAAATAGTGTGATTTATTCGTCTTGTTTGCATTCCTTTATAATCTTGGTTTTATAGAAAGAAACAATGAAGCATTCACATCTAAAAAAATTTTACAGTTTAGAAAGAACTATAGGAACTGGTGGCTTTGCTAAAGTAAAACTTGCAACACATTTACTTACCGGCGAAAAAGTGGCTGTGAAGATCATTAACAAAGAATCCTTGAAGGTAGATGCCATAATTATACTATTACTTTTTATTATGTTGTGCCCATACTTCTATCTTATACAAAAGATGGTATGATACTAATACTACAACCTTAATATTATGGTATTGAATATTTGACTTATTACCTCACAATCAGTTAAGAATTATTTACAATATAAAACTGAATAATCTTAAGTCGTTACCAAATGAAATGCAGTATTCTCGCATTCTCTATTTCTATAACTTCTATCTAAATTTACTTCTTATCTCACAGAAGTAAATTGAGTTTTTGATGAGAAAATAAAATATGTTGAACCAATGGATTTTCTAGAAAGGATAATGTTGGGATATTTAAAACAAAGTATAATCAAAGTTGTTTTATTTCAATAAAAAATAGATGCACAAATTAATAACATAATATATTTTTTTGATTATTATACTTATAATATTAATATGTAGGAGTAACTTTCTACAAAGGTTTTGCATTTGATTATATTATATACTGCATATGAATTATGAAATTTGATATAGTAAATTAGTTCACGAATTACAAACTTTGTTGAAATCTTTTGAAGACATTTTTATATTGATTCTGATACAGTTATCTTTAACAATGTTGTGTAATACATCCATGTTTATATTCTGATTAGTTATTCAAAGCAGCATGTTCAGTAAATATCAATTTTGGAAATCTATTTATTCTGACTTTTAATTTCTTTTTCTTTAGACTGATACAAACAGAGTGTCACTTGAAATAAGTTCTATGAAAACTTTATCCCACAAAAATATTTGTCAACTATTTCAAGTATTAGAAACAGAGACTCATTTCTATCTTGTAACCGAATACTGCGCTGGTGGAGAACTGTTTGATCATATAGTCGAGCGAGAACATCTGGATGAGGACTCTGCAAGAGTATTTTTTAAGCAGATTGTTTCTGCTGTTGCATATTTGCATTCTCAGGGATATGCCCATCGGGATATAAAACCTGTAAGTGCCTACTGTTACTTTTTGCCCAAAGAATTGAAATCCGGTTATTTTTAACACATTTTTTGAATTATAGGAAAACATTTTGTTGGATAAAGATGGAATAATAAAATTAATAGATTTTGGTTTATGTGCTCAGCCTGGTAATAATATGCTTCTGACTTCTTGTGGCTCTCCAACATATGCAGCTCCAGAGTTAATCAGAGGAACAGAATATTTGGGGGCTTCTGCTGATATTTGGTCATTAGGTGTTGTGCTGTATGCCATTGTTGTTGGAAAACTTCCATTCGATGATGAAACATTTGAAAATCTTTATTTAAAAATACAAGTAAGATCTTGCTGCATTAAATATCATATGTTCTTCAAAGTATTTTAGGACCATTTTCTAGCTTTTGCTTATTATTTTCAGAATGGTGTTTATGGAGACCCAGCTTGGCTTTCACCTGAGTGTCGTGAATTAATTAGAGGTTTATTGCAAGTCGATCCACAAAAAAGATTTACTATTGAAGACATTTGTAATTCAAAATGGATGCAGGAAGGACAACCTGTAGAAATACAAAAGAATGAACGCCAAAATATAACATATCATGCCGAATGTCTGGAACTCATGGCTCAATATAAAGTACTCACAATAGAAGCTTTGTGGGAACTTTTGGTTAAGCATGCGTAAGTTTTTCATAAAATATTTTTTGCCTAGTGATATTTAGTTTTGAAATAGAATCTAATCCAATTTTACTGTATTGTCTTTACAGATATGATTATGATACTGCAACATATTTAATATTATGTAAGATGTATGAAAATAACCAACCCTTACGAATAAATGTATTTGAAAGAAGAAATAGATTGGTGAGTTTTAAACTTTTTTACATTTGTTTCAAATTTATTCATTATAATTGCTAATTTTTATGGTTCATTTTTCAAGGAGGAAATGTTCTGCCCTGTGAAAAAGTCTCCAGGAATAATTCCAAGTGTTCTTTGTAACTTTGAAGATATTGAACATATGAGCCAAGCTGCCTCTGAAGAACTTCAACTTAGTAATATATGTTACAATTCAAAAGTAATACAGAATTCACCAATCAATAATTTGTCTCCATCGGCTCCTTTACTGGATAATAAAAATGATCAAATCAACTATGTATTTAGGAAGCATACCCGCATAAATGAAATGGCTGCAGGTAAGTTTATTTATATAATTTGTTTTATGTATAGAAAACTAAGTGTTTAACACACATTTTGTTCAATTTTGTATTTTAAATATGCTAAAAAGGCGCACCTAGTGTGAAATTTAAAAAAAAATTGGATTTTGAATTTTTCCATATTTTGAAAGGCTATACCTTTAAAAATAACATATTAAAATTTCAAATTAATATCTTAAATAGTTTTTGAGTTACAGCCATTTAAAAGATTATGTATATAGTATATAGTATAATGATCATTTTATCTTTAAACTTACTAACTTATTACTCGGAGACAAATGATCCGATCGCTATCAAATTTTTTTTTGCATCTCCTCTATATAGTTCTCCATACGATGACCCTCCAGTTTCTTGATCTGATCAAAAATCGAATTTTGGCATTCCAAAACCGACTAAAATTTTGAGAAAAATTTAACTTTTTTTCCATGTGCTGCCATTTTGTCAATTTTTGATTTTTTTGTTCGCCCAAGGGTCATCGTACAGACAATATGTTCTAGTTTAATGAGAATTTTTAGTTTTTTTGTTTTATCAACGGACCTTTTTTTTTTGGCGCCGCCGGAGATTGCGTGTCATTTCAAAAATATTTTATATTTTATTTCAAAAATTTTACTGTGTTTTCTCAAAACGTGTATAAATATACACTCAAAATTTTAAATAGATGGATTCACTAGTTTTTTTTATTTTTTAATTCCCATAAATGACTTTTTTTTTAGGTTGTAACACTAGGTGTGCCTTTTAAGTATTGAACATGTCTTACTCATCTTTTAATTTATCTTTTAATTTTTTTTTATATTTTATCTTGCACTTGTACTCTAATATATTTTGAAACTATGGAGACATTTTTTAAATGGGGAATAGCTTTAATTATTTTTAATAATCAAATTAATTACACTTTATACAGATTAGCTAGCTCCATTTGTTTTCTTTTTTATTTTCTTTCAATTTTTTATACAAATGTATTCAAGAAGTTTTTATTGTGTTAATTTTATTTAGCAGACCTATTACAGCTCTTTCGCTAGTGTCAAGCACCAAACATTTTTTGATTCAGAATTGCTCTAATTTTTATTCTTTTTTCTTTTAATTTTATTTAAAAATTTTGTCCAGATAAAACTAACTATTCAAATAATTTTTATTCCTCTGGTAATATCAAGCAGCTGATATTCTTTAAATGCATGATAGCTTCTATCATTTATTTCAAAGTATTTGAGTAATTTTTATAGCATTAATTTTTTCTTTAATTCAACCTCTTTCACTTGAAGCTTGAAATTATTAGAACTGGTATAGGTTCATTGATTTTATGTCATACAGTCTTAAAAACGTTACTATAACTGGCCAATTTTTAAATAAGACCCACTGTATCATTTAGTCCATATATACCATCTTGTCTGTATTTTCGCTACTGATTATACCTGTGTTAAATTCCAATTGTTGATTGTGTGATATTAAACGGAATGCCTTGGTATCCGTCTGCGTTATGAATCGTACTATTATTGTGAAGTGAAATTTATACAGACGTGCAGTCGTCGAGCTCTGATATATATTTATACAACTACACAGCACAGCACAGCACCGCACCGCAGGCAAATACATCAAAGACAATCCACCCTTAATTAAAATGAAATATTAACCGCGATGTTTATTAGTTGAGTGTTTTCCCGACACGACGAACTCTTCCATTTCCCGCCCTCCTGCACTTATCCCACTTACCGCACTTACCGAGGTCTGTTTTAGCGGCGAAACGAATTTGCCTGCGCCCCCTCGCTCTCACCCTCGCCCTCCATGTCATTTGGGGGTCTTTGCGAGAAAATGAGCGATGCCGTTTGATGACTAACTATGCTGGCACTGAACAAACGAACATTTGACGTATTTGCTGACGGAATTTGCATACATATAATGTAGATTTATATATAAATACATTAGCTCTACGATTTCGACCTGTATACAAGCATATATTTATATTACATATATGCATATGCAGTTGGTTCCGTGTATAATGACATCGAAGGGACTTGACAAACATTCATAACAAGCGGACGTCATACAAAGAGCTTTTGTAAAAAAAAGAACTATAAGGTGAACATGTATGTATTTAAATATTTAATAGTGATACTAAATGAACATAGAATTTGCACGTGATTAGTACCTACATTTATGCACATACAAGCGCATATTTTTTTATATAAATAATCTATATTTATGTCTGATATAATTTTTTATATTTTAATTTAAAACTAAATATCTTAGGCCTTCCAAGATTTTTTGTATTTATATAGGGAAAATACGAACAAGATGGTATATATGGATAAAATGACACAGTGGTCTTACTTGAAAATTGACTAGTTTTGGTAACGTTTTCGCGACTATATAACATCATGTCAGATATTGAGCGTCAATGTCACACTTTTGTAATAAGTTTAAACGTGTTTCGGGCCGTCAAAAGTTCATTTTGAGGCTAGTTTTGTTGGGACCTATTTGTTATCTGTAATTATTTCGATTAAAATCAATGAACTTATGCATAACTAATTTCGATCAATTTTATGGAATTTATCAGCCCCATTTATCCATTTTTGTTTACTTTCGGACAAAATGATCACTACTGGGTAGTTTTCGAGGCCAAGAAAAAATAAAATTGAAACTTTTCAAAGGTAATTGGTTTTTTACTTTTGATCTAATTACTTCCAAACAGAACAAAGAATCCATTGTTAAGAAGAATAGACTTGCATTGAATGCAAAATCTACTTTTCTCGTTTTGAGCCCAGCTAAAATTGGTTACGATGTATGATTTGTTCCCTTTGTCATCATGCGTCACATGCTGATATCCAAAAGTGGACCAAACGATTTATTTGTAAACTGTCTCCTTAAAAATTAGTATCTCAGTATGTCCCTACCATATATGTCATTTATCCGTACTGTAATGACAAAATGATTTTTGTAATAGATTGCATTTTTTCTTGATAAATACGTTATTATACATCCTATTTAATTAAATGTTACTGGTAGTCAATGAACCAAAGATGATTGAAAACTATTGAGACTGGAAATAATATCAATAAATAAATTTATATCATTAAAAACACCATATCATTTTGTCCGTACTTCCCCTACACATACCCATAACTCAATGCTTGGAGATTTATTAAACAATAAAAATCAAGTTTCTGCTTTACAAAAATAATACTTAAAAAAATGTATGTATCTATTTATAAAATAAAAAAAAAATTATCACATATATATATACTAAAAACAAAAAAAAATTCATTAAAAACAAAATAAACAATTCAATTAATTTATGAACAAAATTAAAATTCATCATTATCTGAGTTCATAATGGATGCTGTTGTAAATCTTGGCAAAAAATGGCCCAATATTTATTTTTCTTCTCACGTAAATTTTCTTATAGCGATTAACGTAGCTACCACCTAAGACATAGTTAAAACTGTTTTTTCTGATGAAATTCACTTGAAAATGGATGTTGAGGTAATGATGCATTACTTTATTACTATTAAATCTTGGGCCATCAGTAATCTCACTTAGTCTTCACATTTGATTTATTACGACATCCCCACAGTTGGATCCCATTATATTTAAAACACAAGACAAGATAACTTATTGCCATACACGAATAAATACAAATTTTGACACTCGTTTTCGTAGGGCATACGCACCGGTTATTCGAAAGATATTGGCTATCTTAAAATTGAAAACATAAAACCTGGTTTTTATATTAGCCCATATGAAAAAATCGCGTGCAACAAAGTATAGGAATCTGTTTACTAAGGGAATCTGTTTTTAGTATCTGTTTCGTTTCAAGTGTCCCTAGGAGACCACCGACAACGTTGATAAACGAGTTAGAACTTTCTAATTGTCGATCCTCTCGACCGAAACGTCGCAACTTTTTTCGCCGCCCTCGACGATATTAGTTGTATAGTTGTTATATATTGCGCAATATTTTTACATGTGACTTTTTTTTTATTTCAGCTCAAATCAGAAATGCGACAATCAGCTCGAGACAAAAGAGACGCAAGAGGTGTGTATTTACGAGCATAATTTTGTTTAAATTTATACTACCACTCCGTATCTTGAAAATGAACTACATACATGGTTATTGACATTTGCAAATGGAGCAATTTTATTATTATTCTATTTATTATTGTTAACTTCCGAATGAGAAGTTCTTTTTTGCGAAAAATCCGATATACTAATTTTATTTTCTTGACGTTTTAAGTCAATTTGAATCGAACGAGACCATATTTCGTTTTCTTAAAAACGGTTGGACCGATTTCGAAAATTTAAAACCCATTCGATGTAGCTCGATAACGACTAGCGTTTGTCAGCTTTGCGCGACGATCGGCCAAGCCGTTTCTTTTTAATCAGAAGAAAAGTGAAAATATTTCGTCCACGTTTTAGCCCACAATCTGGAATCGATTTTCAAAATTCAAAGACTGTTCGAATGATATGATATTAGTTGGGAATCGAGTTTTTAGTAAAGATCGGCCGGGCCGTTTAATTAAATGATGAAATAATTTTTTTTATAGTAGTTTGAAAATAGCTATTGATTATAGTTGGCATCCGCACTTAAAAAAAATACATTTTTTTTGAGCCCAAAATGCATGAAATGAAATGTGTTAAACAAATTATTAACTTCCCGTAGAGCAAGTTATAATAATAGCAAAAAAATCGAAAATGAAAATTTTTATATATCGTTACGTTTCAAACCCTTCTGAACATTTTGGCATATCTTAGAAAACATGGATGTATGTGTGTGTATGTATGTATATATGTGCGGATACAAATTTTTGTCGACGATTTCGGGAACACAGATCAACCGATTTGAATAATTTAAAAAACATTCGATTCGTATTGATAAGGAGACGTGCTGATTAGTTTTTGGCGATGGCAGGTCTAGCCGTTCCGAAGATACGGTGCAAAAAGTGCCGAAAACGGTAACTCAGTTTTTAAGAGAACGGAGCGTCCGATTTGAATAATTCAAAAAACATTTTACTTGTATTGACAAAATGAAAAATTGATCAAATTTTCATGAAGGCAGGTCTAGCGGTTTCGAAGATCTAATAAAAAAAGTAAAAAAAATGCACATCAAATTATCAGATATTTTATAGAGATTTTAACAATAAGTATAAATTTTGTTTACATTCCTATGGGTTCCGTACCATTGTTTATCCGTTAGCCGCCGACGCGGCGTTTACGCGCTTTGACATTTCGTCTCTATGCAGTTAAAGCAGTACGATTGCTTTGAAAAAAAGTTCAGAATTTCCAAAATATGTCAAAAAAAAAAGAAAAGTTCAAAAAATGTAATTTTTTGTCATATTTATAGTTTCTCAAAAATCTAATTTCTTCGAAGTAATTTTTTTTTTCAAAAATGTTAATCGTTTTTAAAAAAATAATAATGTTTGGTACGGGAAGTTCCAGCAATTTGCCTTAAGGCATGATGCCATGCGCCCCACTAGTTTTAATTTATATGTTTACAAATATTATAAGTAATATTATAAGATAAGATAAGGAAATAATATTGATTATTTTTAGTGAAAGCGAAAATGTTATATTCGAAATGAACAGTTGAACATTTTACCTAAATAGCTGGATCTGAATTGAGTTGATTATGTATACGTTTTGGGAAGTTAATGCAACTTGCCTTAAAGCAAAATGCTACTTTCAACTAGTTATTGCCATTTTTATTTTTTATTTTTTGAAAATGATAAGTATTGAAACATATTGTCCTTATTTTAAATGATACATTTTCTCGCGTATGACGTGTTTTCGTCCTGTCTCTGGAAAATCGTCTTAACGGGGTTTTACATTATATTTATATGTATGATGTATGGTTGTATGTGTTTATATAAATAATATATTATACAACGTGTGTTGATATCTGCCGCCGCAGAGCGCTCTGCATCATCCCCTCGACCCTCGAATCTTGTGTCTCGTGTCTCGTGTACGTAGTAAGTAGGAGGAGGGTAGAGGGTAAGTGTATAGATTTTCATTATCATTTGCTTTGTCGTACGCAAGAAGCACTTTGGTCCGTCATGCTTTGTTTACCTATCGAGTTTTGCGTTTGCATCGCGGTTTATATTTCGCGATAAAAATCTGCGTTTCCTTATCCCGAGGGGAATCAAAAGACAAATCATGCCATTCCATACCATACCATGCCAGAGACGCTGAAATCAACGTTCATACTTTCAGGCGTAGGTAGATAATTTTTTCTTGTCGGTATATATTATTTATGCATACACTTTTAAGACACACATAGTTTTATACATATAAATATATATCTATACAGTTCAGAATGGCTTGAAACGTCGAAAAAATATTAAATTAATAAATCAAATTTTTAGTAGATATGAAAAGTTTTTATAATTAAATAAATTTAAAAAAAACATAAATTTTCAAACAGTATGGATCTTTTTTGTAATTGAATTTAAGATGGTCATTATAATGTGACTAGCACATGTTACTATTTCATTTATTTGAGTTTAGTTTAAATCATACAATTTTTTGAAAGGTTTTGAAAGGATCTATATATTTATGGTTTGATAACTTAATCGCTTTTTGATATACGTTTGAAAGTTGCCTAAAATTCGTTTTTTAGTATGAAATAAATAAGTATTGTACCATTTTACAACCCTGCGAAACACGCCAAAACACATCAGAGCATTTTTTTTTTACCAGAAAGCCTTTCAAAGTCGATAAATTGAACTTCATAGTTTAATAAATATACTTAGGGCAATTTATATTTATATTAATAGTCATTATTTTTGTATGTGGTTCTAGAAATGTTATTTAGCGGTTTCAAAGTTTAAATGAAGCAAAATAATAGAAATTGATCAAAAATGGTTACAGGTTGACCAAAGCTCTAATTCTTACTTACTAAAAGTTCATAATTGCGTTTTATAAATTATTTAAAAGGAATGTTTTGCCAACTATAACATGTTATTTTAGTTTATCAGATTGGAACACATTCCTGTAAAAGGGCGTCCATTAATCACGTGAGCGATATCTAAGGTTTTTTGGACTCCCCCTTCCCCCTTGGTGATACGTGGTGATATTTAAAATTAACCCCACACAACATCACGTGTATTTTAGTAACAAGAAAAATTAAAAAAGAAAAAAAAATTGACTTTTTTTTTTGAAAAATTTTAGATTTTTTTTTTAAATTAACGTGAGGTTCATTTAATGTTCTAAAATGATTATTTTAAATTCATTTCATAGGCTCATGGTGGAAATTGCGTGGTTTAACTAGTGTACTTTAATTGATCATAGCATCGCCATAAAAAGTGAATAAAACTACCGCTTATATATTCTTACCCAATTCTATATGTCACATTCTTCTTGCTAAACTGCAATAATCTTCAATGCTTTCAACAATCTGCAGGAATTTACATGTACGAACATTTATTATCCTTTACCCTGTACGATTTCGGGTTGATCTCGCCATTTTTTTTTACTTTCTGAATATTAATTTACTTTTATACATCGATCTCGCGATCAGTGTTATCGTATTGAATGACTCATTACTAGGGAATGCAATACTGGTAAACCGCCCGATTTTTTGGCATTATTAATACCGGTATTTACCCTAAAAATACCGGTATTTTCGGTATTTTTGCACAAGCGCTTTTTGATACATATTACACTCAAACTTAAATTTCTCGGAACAATATTTAAATTCCATAATTGCATAACAGCTATATCTTTAAGCGATTCTATAGGATAAACAAATGTCATAATATTATCTCAACTAGTCATTAAACTGAATATTTATTGCTTTCCAAAGGGCCTCATATCGTGTTACAATAAATAGAATCGGACTGATAGATATTTATTTTTTTAATTGTTTTTTTTTTTTTATATTATCATTACAATTATAAAATATTATTTTACTTAAAACGTATCGCAGTTTGAAAATATATGGCTATTATATTGTTTTAAATAAAAATACTCTACAATTATAGTATGTTATTATTTATCTTCATAAAGTATCGGATCTTAAATTAGTAGGAAAAATACTTTTTTAAAGCCTCTAAAATATTGGAAATTATGCTAATTTAACACATCGGATACAGACAATACAGTTTATTATAATAATGTAATATGATCTTTTATGAGTTTTTGGTCTTTCTTACTCATACGTTTAATTTTGGTAAAAAGTACTCAATATACTCGATAATGATGATGAGTTAATTAAAATTGGATATAATTTTGTTAAATTATTATTAAAAAAAACTTATGTTTTTTTTTTATTTTTTACTTGAATATAGTTGTAGTCGTATATATATATATATATATATATATATATATATATATATTTGTACTAGTAACTTTCAATATTGTTTACATTTGTTTAAGATAATAAAAATACCGGTATTTTACCGGTATTCCGGTTTTAAAATAAAAAAATACCGAAATACCGGTATTGAAATTTTTCATCGGTATTGCATTCCCTACTCATTAGTCATTACTATTATTATCTTTTTCAGCATAAATGGGCCGACTCAGGAGAACCGTCGTCCTCCCTCGTTGGCCTGTTCGCCCGATCCTAATACCTGTCGCTTGCCGACGAACTTCAACTTGCAGCACGGCAAAAGCACGCCGCGCAGTTCGCCCGCCCGGCGAATGCTCGGCTCGATCGAGCGGTCGATGCACCGCGTCAGGCGCGCCCTTATGCCCAGGCGATCTCACCTGGGAGGCACGCCGAAGACGGCCAGGACCAATCCCTGGACACCTAATTCGGCGGAGGCTGTCAAAATCATGCCGCAAGTGCTCAACGCTAAGGTTAGGATAATGCATTATTGTATATGTTACGGGTCTATATTCGTATGGTAGAGTTATGGTAGTAACAAACTGTCAAAAACCTATGTATTTGCTGTGCAATCAGCCGTTTCACACATAAGCGTTGAAGTGTTATATAACACTATATGAATTCTTCAATTCAATGAAAACAATTTATAATTTATCATGTCTTTTGTATTTATTGGTTTCCATATAACGCGGTGCAAATGGCGTTATTTATATTAATTTTTAGTTTCCATATTAACGTTTCATTGTTATTTCAGAATTTATCAAATGTTTCGACAACGACAGCGGTTGATCCTGCACTTGTCCTTCTTAAATTGCGAACTGCCTTATACGAAAAGGGCATATTTTGTAAGCAGAAAGGGTAAGTAATGAAATTTAATATTTCATATTTTCACTATGCGCTTTGTAGAATTTTAATATCGTATCATATTAAATAAGAGTATATTCGGGAGGAAATTGAAATTTTATTAAATTACTTTTTAATGGGGAGAGTTTATTAAAAATATTTTGAAAATTATGGAAATGATTATTTTGTAATTTTAATGAATAGATTAGCATTTTGAATAATTTATCCAAATAATTTAATAAAATTTCAACTTTTATACGGTAGATTAGTTGAATAGTTATTTTAAAAGGGTGCTATCGTCTGGTCATAAGAAGTATATTTAAATAATTATTTGATTCTTTCATTGTTTAATGTTCGCCAAATACAAGAATTTAGCAACTCTTCAATTTCTATGTGTCTATTTAAATCGTCATAGCTTTTAAAATGAAATTTTTTAACAAATAATGTCTCACTCACATTTTTATTGGGAATCTCCGGTACAGATCGATCTATAATAATTGAATTTAGATTCTTTCTTACCGGATACGAAAATGTAATACTAACAATTGTAAAAATCACGTAAATTTTACTCACATTTTGTGAATGAAATTTCCATCTGAAGATGTGCTACGGAATAAACTACGTGAAGCAATGTTCAACTTTATTCCCTGGAAGATAAGTAACAAACAATTGTGTATCAGGCGTGGTCAAAATTAATGATATTCGGGCTGTTCATGTAATATTGGAAACAATATGTAAAAGTAGTATTAGCCGCAGTCTTTATCTTGAGATTTTACATAATCTGAGAATGAGATAGGTTCAATCAATTTTTTGTATATTTTATAATTGAGAAATTTATTTTTTAGAAAATATCCAGCTTTTGAATAATGTTATATTATTTTTTTGTAGTGTTATTGCACTAACATTAAAATTAAATTAACAATGCATTATATTATTATTATAAAATTTAAAATTATTGATTCAGTTATTATCATTGAACCACATTTTGTGCTTTACTGTTTTACATCCTGCCCATGTATTCGTATCAAACGACTTGAATGAATATTTGTGGTTAGGATTCATGTTTTTATTTTATTATGAAATGACCTTAATTTTGTTGATATTGTAGTTTTATAAAATGAGAAAGCATTGGAATGTGGAAAATTCAATCAATCAGAACTTTGTATGCACTTCGCAAAGGTGATAATTTGATATATAACCTAAGTTCAGTCGAAATATTTTTCAAAGCTTGTATTAATAATTGTTTTGCTGTTGAATTTATTAGAAAATTCCCGGTTTATAAGATTCATCAAATATATATTGCGTTGTATCACTAATAAATAAATAGTACAGTCAACTCTCCGATAATGACTTCTAGTAAATGAGTCTCCCATAAATGAATGGATTAGGTTAGGTAGATTGCATAATTTACAGATTTACATTGTTTGCAAAAGTGTTCGGGGCAGGCAAAGTTATTGCATTTGAATGACAGTCTGTACCATCGGTACGGGTATGAGATTCGAGCAAAAAGCAAATTCGAAAAGAAGAAGATTTAAACCACACATATTATTATTTGTATGATATGGTTTCCTGTAACTTTTACGCGTTCAATATTGGTGATGAAAGAAAAACGATTACGGACGTAGAATCCATTCATGAAGTGCATCAACACTCTGAAGAACATGTGCCGTTATTATTTCAGCTCACGAGAAAAACCTCTTGTTGCGCGATTTCCATATTACACTTACCGCGTTATTGTAGAGTTGATGGTACTGCAATTAAAAAGAATCGCTTCTTTAATTAGTCAGCTCAACAATTTAGAATAGTAAAGTCTAAAAATTCCTGGTGACTGTAAAATGTTAAAATTTTCAATTTATCAACACATTATAATTTTTTTTATAATCGAGGTAGTTTATTCATAAATTATATTACAATAGCGTGCAATTAGTATTGAAGGAACCACATAGGTTTGGGATTATTAGACTTTTGATTAGTTTGTCTGGTATTGTATTCAGTATTTGAAAATTTTAGGTCTTACCTAGTTATTTCTTGTTGCCATTTATTCAAAACGAATTGTGCATATATTGAATGCATGCTTTGCTATATCTTACTATATATGTTTCTATAAAACCTTATTCTATCTAGTACTTGTAATTTGTTTCTAGATCTATAAGCTTCTAAGCTTTACCTTAAAATCCATGGGTTATTTCTATTTCATCCTCTTGAACAAGTGGTCAAGTCAATTTTAAATACTTTTCAGGGCATCTGTTTTTAAGTTTGTAAAGTGCCTAAAAATATTTTCATTTTTTCTCCATTATTGGACAAAGCAATGACTTTAATCGTAGTAAAATAGTGAATTCCGCCACTTTGGCCGAAATTTGACTTAGCCACTTATTCACCATGATGCAACATTGATTCTTCTCTCTATAAATCTTCGTATCCTCTTCAACTAATCAATTTCAGGTACACCCTGCGCGGGCGCATGGAATTATGCAAAGAACCAAAACCATCATTATCTAACCTGGTAAAAACACCTACCACAACCGCTAATGACGACCAAAAACCATTTATACACAACAATAATAGTAATTCCTCGAACGAGGTGCCAAATTCGAAGGATTCGAATTGTTACTGCTCGTTCGAGCTGGAGGTATGCCTGCTGGACACTGCCGCTCTTGGCGGAGGCGACAGTCGTGTCCTGGTGCGCAGGAAAAGGCTCAAGGGCGACGCCTGGTGCTACAAGAAAGTCTGCGAGGAGGTGCTGCGCATCACGTCCACCGAATTTCTCGATGACGAGAGCTTCCTTGGAGTCACGAGATTCGATGGAAATGATTCGTATTAGACCATTAAGTGAAATATCTAGGTTTGATCTGATCTATTCTCGTCTTGTCTGATCTTTACTAACCAAATTTCATACTTTCATACTCATTTTTAGTTGTGAGATGAAATGAAACGAAATTTTATTGCGAATTGTATATAATTACATTTAAGGAAAGCCATTATAGTTATTTTTCTTTTTAGTCGATCGGTCGTTAAAAATGTTACGTTATATTTTTTATTTAGTTACTAGATAATTTTTTTCCCCTAAATTCTTAAAAATGATACAACTATAATAATTGATAGTGCAAAACAAAACATTCCTTAATTTGTTATTAAGTAAGGTAATAATATTAATTTTAGCATAAAGTTTGATGAATTTTAAAATAAACTTAAGCCTATAATAATTGTTGAAGCTTTTTCAAATACACAAGATAGATATTCTTGAAGATACGAAATTAAAAATCTTAATTTATTATTACTATTTATCATGCAACATCAAATATCCATTTTGGCGCGAATTTAATACGTTTTTTTTTAATATTCGTTTACATTTTTTAATCCCTTCGTTATTAATTCGGCCATAAAAATCAAAATAAGAAGCAATATGGCATCCCTGAAATATTTAAAATTATTAGATTATTTTGAATTTAAAGTATTTATAGTTTTCTTCGTATATTATTTATAAACAATATAAAGATTTATATATCACCAATATTATCTAATGTTATACAGCGGGATTCAAATTTATTAAACTGTGTCTTAAGACTTGTTTTTATAATTTTTTAAATTTATAATATCCTTTTAGTATAAGTATTAGAAATGCAGCTTCATTTTTTATTTGACTGATGTGTTAAATGTGATAATGAAATGTATTCAACAAAATAAATAACACTTTTCTATTTTAATTTCTATGTTTCAAACTCTTTTTTTCAGAACTTTTGGTATACTGTGGTTTGAGAAAAATATTTCATCATTACTTAAATTTGAAAACTTACCTTATTTTCTTTTAATGCCATGGGAAATGGGAAGTTATGTTTTTTTTCTTTAAATATATGCACACTTGACCAGAATAAATGTAAAACACTATTACGTACAACATATTTATATTCTACTACAATTTGTAATTTATCTATATCTGCATTAATTGGATAATTATACATACCATTATTTTTAATAATTGGTTCAAAAATTCAGTTTTGTTGTTTAAATTTTAATAATCGTTATGTAGGCTAATTTTTATACGTAAAATAAAAAAATACTCGTAAATTTTGTAGAACGATCAACATATTCGCTTTTTAAATACATATATAAATCTGCCGCTACATAATTTTTATGAAATCATTTTGAATGAAACTTCTAATATTTATCAAGTTCCCGAAGGAAAGCATATGATTTGCCACTGAATACGATTTGCCATGTTTTTTCGACGTTTCAAGTCATTTTCAATCGTTTAACACCGTATGGTGCTAAATTTGACGTTTTGCCTGCGTTTTCTCAAAAACTGCAGATTTCAAAGTTAATAGCTATCTGTTGAAACTTGATAAGGGCTCGCGTTGATTAGTTTTTTGCGACGACCGGCCCAGCCCTTTCTTTATAATTAGTAGATAAGTGAAGAAAAAATCATCTAAGTTTTAGCCAAAAATCCTCGATTCGAAAATCCAATAATTGTTCCGAAAACATCAAGGGGGACTTGTTTCAATTAGTTTTTGGTAAAGATGAGTCGGGTCGCTTCTTTGCAATTAATTGCAATTAAAAAAAAGATGTTTTCTAAATATGATTATTTGCTTATTTTTATTTAAATTTTAATCTTCTTCGTATTTTATCAAGGAAACGAGTCGTCGTCCCAAATTTTAATATTAATCCAATTAAATGTAATCGTTTTTTATGTTTTTTTTTTTTAAAAGTGATAAAAAAGTTCAGATTAATTTTAATTTTAATGTTAGTAATTTTTGCTTTTATTTAATTTTTATCTTTTAAAACCGAGAAGATATGAAAAAGCTAACAAGAGCTCGCATTTTTTTAATGTACAATTTTTTTCATTGGTGGTACAAATTAGTACAAAAGAAGTTGATCTTGATAGTTTAAAGGAGGTATTATTTATAATCATGTAATTAGTATTATTTTAAACATGTAATTATTAGAAAGTTCGATAAATGAACTTGCAATTACAAGTAAACTACCAATGGAACATCAATAAGCCTTTCTAATTTTGACTTCTGCACTCTTTTAAGCTTCTTGTTGTTTGATTTATTTGTTTTTATATTTCATGTGTGCGATACAATACGATATAGAATATCAGGTGAGAAATACGTGCTTAATCAAAAATCAACCGTGTATCATACACACACCCGACTTCATTTTCATATGTGGATGTTCAATTTGTATATCATATGTGTCTTCTCCAATGCAGATTCGAATGGCAATAAAAAGTGATTTTTGTGAACGAAAATGTCGCATGCGCATTAAAAATATTATCATAGAAATATAGAAATAAACATCGTAATCACATCATAGACTCACTTTGTGCATCCATGAAATAGTTCTCATTTACAAACTCATAATATGACAATAATATGACAAATTGTGGCATTATTACATTTTCGACTTGCAAAGGCCCTCCAGCTCGATGTTTAAGAATGACGATGAAACAGCCCTCCTTTTAAATTTTAAATTTTAAATTTAATAACGACGACCCGATCCCAAGCCTTGTGTCCCGTTAATGGCCCCCGTGTATCAACTCAATTACACGCACATGAGGAATCACCTGTTCCACCTTTTAAAGGGAGTTTTAAACGGTCGGACTCATTATTACGTCCGAGTCGGAGGAATTCAAATTAACAAACGAAAAAAAATAAAGCAAGAAAAGTGCAAGTCAAATTTGGTCGTTAGATACATTATTCATTCGATAAAATAATAGCTAAAGTCCATACGCTCTTTGAAAAAACGTACTGTAAAAAATAATTTGAAGACCATTCAGCAGATTGCAGAATTTTCTAAGTTTTATTAAAAATAATGTAGATATACGATATGTAGGATACCCATATTGCAAACAAACTACAATTCGAACCTTGTTAAGAACATTATACATAATATTTTAGCATAATACACGACTTCACGTTAGTTCCTACACTTTGAAACATATTGTCCCTATCACGCATAATACGCTTTCCCATTCAAGGCGCGTTTTTGGCCCTGTCCCTGGAAAATCGTCTACGAAAAGTATTTTGATTATACAAAATTATTAAAGTTTGGAAAAATGGGTTGCGTACTTAGAAATCACATCGTCGTAAAAATTACACGCGTTTTATATTATCCTCAAATCCAGTGTAAAAAACTTACAATTTATTGTTTATTTTTTCACTAAACATTTATATATGCGATAAATTAAATTAAGACAAGTACAGTTATTAATTTGTTTCAAAGATATCAATTGATAATTGCATTGATTAAAGAAAAGCGAAAACTTCACTTTGGAAATAAACAGTCGTAATTTTTTTCTAAATACCTAAAATTTGATACTTGCCGATTAATTCTTATACACTATTTACACTTACACCTAGTTTAATGCCGAAGGTACAATTCAGATAGTTATCGGCTTCAGAAAGTCTAGTCCCCTCGCTGGCCATATGACGGGCACGAGTCGTCTGATCGAAACCATAAAAAGTGATCTTATTTATTTAGTTTTTCATAAACGATTCTGTCAATATTAGCTTTTTTATAGATTATACGATGCTAAAAAGTTTCTGTCTGTTTCATTAACTGAATACGAATATTCTTAACTTTTTAGCGTGCTTTATGAGCGCTGTTTCCGATTTTTCGAGTGTGGTCAACTGGGATTTAGTTATGGTAGCACTATATCGTAGAGTTCCATTATTATACCGTGCCATAAAAGTTTATTAATTATTCCTAATATTTGTTATTACAGTTGACTATTCATTGGAACATGAATCATATACAAATACGGCAGCTTGGCAACTTTCAATCAAATAGTCGATTATTGTTATTTAATCTTCATAATTCGCCAATCGCTTGTTTCAAATAATCGAAATAACAAAAACCGGTTGCACTTTCTTCGCCAACTTTTAAAAATGCGAAGTGGTAATATAATAAGGACATTTGTGCGTCCGTAATAATAACACCTGCTAGAAAAGTAACGATGGAAATCGAGACTCATTATTTCATACTTGATCAGACATATGCTGTTGTCGTTTCTTATTAGTTTTGACCCCAACATATACCTACTAATTAAAAAATGAGACAACATATTAGAAAATTAGACATATTAGAAAGTGAATTGCATGAACTTTTCGGTATGTGAAAATATATAAATTCAGATATTAAGATAAGTTAAAACAGCCCAATAGTAGCTAATAATTTCTTAAATTGATAATCAATAGTATTATCTAATTCTGTAACTATTATTATTCCATGAAAGATTCGCAAAGCATCGATCTTCTCATCGTTCGCCAATTATTCGAATTAACCATCCATGAATTGCTTAATCACATAAACTTGATCCAAATGCATAGCATAATTAAAATTAAATGCATTTGTATCGGCGGGATTTATTTTATAGCAAAATGTACATAATCATTTATTATAGAACACTTATAACTGACCGACAATGTTTTGCGGTGTTTTTCGACTAAACTAGATGTAAGTGGCATTTTGCTTTAAGGCAAGTTACGCAAACTATACGATATGTATAAGACTTAATCAATAATAATTCAAATTTAGCTATTTAGATTAGAAAATTTATCAGTAAATTTTAAAATAGCGGTAATTGTTTTTTAGACCTTTTTAAAAATAAAATTCTTGGTTTTTCTAGAAATTAATCAATGTCATTCATAACAATCAAAATTTTTATTACAGATTTATAATCTAAAACAATTTTATAAAGCTGTATATCTTAACAGTTTTTAAATTTTCAGGGTTTTGTTAAAATTATGTCAAACGATTCAGAACGACTTGAATGAAGTTAAAAAAAAATATTTCTAAGTCAGAAATTAAAAAAATCTTTTTTAGATATGAAGATAATCGATTATAGTAGGCTTAGGTATCCGTGTGAAATACGGATAAGAAATTGAACATCTCAATCGCTGTTACATTAAGACATTAGCGCGTTCTGTTGTATCGGAAAATAAAAGCTTCATTGTGAATTGTGAATTGTGAATTCGTTTCTCCTGTATCAATCATTATTGTTCGCCTATTGTTATTGTAAGGAGGATGTCCGTGAGGTGCCCAAACACATCAGTATCAGTCAGGATAGACTAGAGGCCCGATACAATGTAAGCAAGTGTGTGACCCTATCGAGGGCACAATTCCTCCTCGATGATTCAATTCCTTCGCTATCATTGTTTCCTGGCTTTGGAAAGGGGAATGAATGCATTATATATATATAATAGCCGGCGACTTCTGCTTTTGAGACGTTACAATTCCTAACCGATTTCTTGCATAGACCCTTCCTTAACGATCGGCACCTGTCGTTGCGCACTTCCTACAACATAACATAACATACAATTCATATTTCTACGATGTGACGATCTCTTTTTTCTTCCCCGGTCGAAGTTCAAAACTAATTCTTGTAAACCATGTTTCTTTTTTCAAAGTTCTAGTACTATACTTTGCAGTTATTGCCTATATCGAAAAAATAGATCGCATTATTATTAAGGTGATATAATTTTTTATTTCAAATCCGGCAATTGATTCTTGTATTTGCGCTAAAAAACTTAATTTTGGATTTTTTTCGTGAATAGTCAATTTTATATAGATCGTCGAGTATTCAATTAATTGGTTATAAAACATTATATTTGCTATTGCAAACCGTCTATAACCGAGTAAATATTCAAAAGCTTCAATTTAATATGAAATAGTTGACTCGACTGAATAATCCACCTGTTGCGATCAGCCGTTAAAACAGATGACATCGGCTCAAACAGGTATACCCTTTAATTACCAACACTTGTAAATTCAATAAATTGTTGAGCCACATGCGATATTGACAGCATTTAAAATTTTTAAACGAATACTTACTTTCAATTTGATATCAAATATTAAAATGCAGAACACTATGTGCAAAACTTATCGTATACTTTGTCAATATAATACTGTTAACAAAGAAATTTAAAAGAAAATAATATTTTTCATTTTAGAAAATTCTACTTGCTAATATTATGTGTTTCTCGACAATTTAAGTCATTCTTAATCATCTGAAACCAAATTGAAAAAAAAGGAGAGTGAATCTAATTTTGACTTCTCGTCGATGATTTTTCAAAAACGGCTGAACCGATTCTTGCTCTGTATTTTATAGTTTTTTTTTCTTTATTTTCAATATTTTATAATATACTGCTTCTCAGTAAATGTATTCGCCTTGTCGGTTCATTTTCACTTTCTCAATGTAGTTCGGCCCTGCTTCGCCCCTGAATCGAATTCGCTTCTGTGTGTGTGTTATATATTGTTTGTGTTCGTTTCATTCATCCATAATATACACATGTAGACATGTACATGCATTCAGTACATCATACAGCATAGAGCAGAGCATAGAGCACGGCGGAAGTTTATGACTTGTAATTGGTATAATTTTTGCTCAAGAAGAAGGAATGCTCTACTGGCCAAGGGTAACGGAAAAACTGGCTTGGAGCGTGCGCGCTCGGACTTCCTACCTACACTTAGGAGGCGACTTATTAATGGGCTTTCTATTTATTCAGCTCACAAATACACTAATACACAGTGTGTATAAATGAATAACATTAAGATTAACATTCTTCTGACGATTCTAATTGTTTTATCCTTATTTTAGGACATAATTTAAAATTGCATATTCAAACTTCACTCACCAGGATACTTTCGCTTTGCCGTCAACTATCGAAAAACAATTTAAATCAATTTTTTTTTAAAATAACTGAATGGTCCAAAATACAAAAAATATGTACAAAACAGAACTTTTGTATATATTTAACTATAAGTAGGCACTGATTGATCTAAAGAAATTATTAATCATTAGTGTTAGTTTTATGTTTTCTCAACGTTTCAAGTCATTCTGAGACAAAATTTGGTAGAAGTATGTGTGTGTTTGTGTATCTGAGTCATTTGATAATTTGAAAACTCGACAAGGACTAGCATTTGTCATGTTTTCGCTAAACATTTTCACTAGGAATCGATTTTGAAAATTCAAACTAGTGGGGCGCATGGCATTGTGCCTTAAGGCAAATTGCTGGAACTTCCTGTACCAAAAATTATTTTTTTTAAAAAAGATTAACATGTTTGAAATAAAATTACTCTGAAAAAATTAGATTTTTGAGAAACTATACATTTTTCACAAAAAATGACTTTTTTTTGAAAAAAAGACTCTTTGAAGAAAAGTGTATTTTGAAAGATTTTGGAAATTCTGAACTTTTTTTCAAAGCAATCGTATTGCTCTAACTGCACAGAGACGAAATATCGAAGTGCGTAAGCGCCGCGTCGCCGTCTAACAGATAAACATTGGTACGGAACCCATAGGAATGTAAACAAAATTTATACTTATTGTTAAAATCTCTATAAAATATCTGATAATTTGATGTGCATTTTTGTTTTACTTTGTTTTACTAGATCTCTGAAACCGCTAGATTTGCCTCCACGAAAATTTGATCAATTCTTCATATTGTCAATACAAGTAAAATGTTTTTTGAATTATTAAAATCGGACACTTCGTTCTCTTAAAAACTGAGTTACCGTTTTTGGCACTTTTTGCCCCATATCTTCGAAAGGAATAGACCTACCTTCGCCAAAAACTAATCAGCACGTCTCCTTATCAATACGAATCGAAGGTTTTTTGAACTATTCAAATCGGTTGATCGGTGTTCCCAAAATCGTCGAGGAAAATTTGTATCCGCACACATACACATACACACACACATACCTCCATTTTTTCTAAGGTATGCCAAAATGTTCAGAAGGTTTTGAAACGTAAAGATATATAAAAAATTTTATTTTCGATTTTTTGCGATTACTATAACTTGCCCTACGGGAAGTTAATAATTTTCGTAAGACATCAGTCGTGTTGATAAGTTTTTGGTGAAGATCGACTAACCATTTCTTCGTAATTCATTGTCAAAATTTGTTTTTCGGCGATTTTGATGAAACTTTTTATTATGATAGAAGAATATATATACTAAAATATTATAGACCTACAGAAAGCGGCTTAGATACAAAAAATTATTAGTTTATATCGTATTATATTTAATATTTGACATTTATAACATTGTTAAATAAATGAAATCGAATTTGTTCTTATAAAATGGAAAAGGCTATAAACTATTATGTTCATTCATGTTCTAGAGATAACAATAACAACATTATTCGAATACTTACTTTAGAAATTTCAAGATTCTTGTCAATTCATTCGACAATCTTTGAAACTGGGTACAGTATGTAATATGTGAATAGAAATTTCCGTAATTGAGAGAAAGTAAACAAGTTAATCAAAAAATGTCTACAAAGTAAATCATCTGCAAGGCAATTTAGGTGATAATTAGTTGGTAGTGGGTTCAGTCTAGTTCAGATTCTTATTAGTATAGGTCCTAAAAATTTAGAGACCGAAGAAGATTGAAATAAATTATTATCAAACGCAAATAAAAATATATTATTTACTGCGCGAAGAGTGAAAGAACATCGATTTCGTGTGACAATAATAGTTGAAATGAAATCAAGACCAGTCCCAGTAATTTCGCCTCGTGTCCAGTGCAGTCTTGGTAGCGAGTAGCGAGTAGCCGTAGATCGAGTCATTTCGTAGAGGCAAAAGGGGAAACACCTGTCTCGTTGACCGGAAACGTCGTTGGCCAGTTCTCGTCACACTGTACGATCTCGTATGAATAACAACAGTTAATGTTCTCCAACCCGCCGCTAACGGCGGAAAGGCAAACAATTCGCGCCTCACGACGAATACTACGCTACTACGCTGCGCTATCATACTATCATACTATCATACTATCGTACCCAAAGTGCACCGGCTAAGGCGACGTTTTGCTTCGTTTTGTTGCTGCGACTACACAAGTTGAAGCTAATTGACACGCCTAGGTCAGGATTTGTATTCACATCCACCGGAATCGGTTTAACTTCTGCGATAATAATGTAATTGATACATATGTAAGAACATGGTAGATATCATTATCATTGATTGTTATACCGAGATGACTATCTTCTTTTTTGCATTGTTTGAATCAATTTCAACTAGCCAAGTAATTTTGGTAGGGCTATAAATGTCTTAGTATTAGATATTGGAAATATATCATTTACTCTAATTATATCTTTGTATTAATACAAAGATATAATTAACACAACAAATTAATACAAAGATATAATTAACATAACAAACACAACAATATTTATGATTTATATTTCTGAACAAGATCCATATATACGTATATGCAAGTTTTGCAACCAAATGGTCGAAATAAGAAACGTAGATGCTTGAAATTATTTATTCTGTATATTTCCAAACAAAGTTAGTCTTATTATTTTAAACGATTTTTAATTTATCTCATCAATTCTTTTAGCCTTTATATTTTTAACTTCCCGTAGGGTAAGTTATAGTAATCGCAAAAAAATCGAAAATGAAAATGTTTATATATCTTTACGTTTCAGAGGTTTCTGAATATTTTGGCATATTTTAGAAAAAATGGATGAATGTTTGTGTATGTGTGCGTGTGTGTATGTGTGTTCGGATACAAATTTTTGTCGACGATTTCGGCAACACGGATGAAGCGATTTGAATAATTCAAAAAACATTCGATTCGTATTGATAAGGAGACGTGCTGATTAGTTTTTGGCGAAGGCAGGTCTAGCCGTTCCGAAGATATGGAGCAAAAAGTGCCAAAAACGGTAACTCAGTTTTTAAGAGAACGGAGCGTCCGATTTTAATAATTCAAAAAACATTTAATTGTATTGACAAGATGAATAGTTGATCAAATTTTTATTAAGGCATGTCTAGCGGTTTCGGAGATCTAATGAAAAAAGTAAAAAATGATGCCGTTTGGTGGTCAAAAATGATCATTAGACAATATGCACATCAAATTATCAGATATTTCATAGAGATTTTAACAATAAGTATAAATTTTGTTTACATTCCTATGGGTTCCGTACCAATGCTTATCCGTTAGATGGCGGCGCGGCGCTTACGCGCTTTGATATTTTGTCTCTATGCAGGTAAAGCAGTACGATTGCTTTGAAAAAAAGTTTAGAATTTCCAAAATATTTCAAAATATACTTTTCTTCAAAAAGACTTTTTTTCAAAAAAAAGTAAATTTTTGTCAAAAATTTATAGTTTCTCAAAAATTTAATTTTTCAGAGTAAATTTTTTTTTCAAAAATGTTAATCTTTTAAAAAAATAATAATTTTTGGTACGGGAAGTTTCAGCAATTTGCCTTAAGGCACGATGCCATGCGCCCCACTAGTTTAATTTTGTTGTGAGATGCATATATTTGAGCAATCCACAGTACTAGACTCCAATATCTAAACACTATCGTTTTTACCAAAACGGAAAGCATTTATATGAATTAACTTTTATACACAATCACGTATTTGCTTTGTGTTACTTGAATTAAAAAAACAAAATAATAACATAAAAAGGGCATTCGATCACGGTCGGCTGATCTGATAGGAATATAGGGTGAAAGTGGCCATTTACACGGATGCGCATATTCCGTTCTATTACGGTGGGCCCCCTTGAACTGCCCTGATTCTCTGAAATTTAAGATCTCTATCGGTTCAGGGTCACAACCGCCCTTATGTCATTTTACCCTTTTCTGTCAGATTTATTGACTCGCCCAGATTGCTATTGCGTTGCATTCGATACAAGGAAGGGGTGATTCCTTGGATTATTTTCGAGATAATGGAATGATTTCGATTCAAAGTTTTTAGTGCGTGAAATTAATAGATGTAATTTTAATATAATTTTTATGTATAATCTATCGCCATTGGATGATTGATCGACATGACTAATACAATTTATAAATTCATTGCAATAAATAGACATTTTGCAAGCTTATTAGTTAATTGCTTATAAGTTCTTAATTTTCTGTGCATATTATATATATATATATATATATATATGTGTGTGTGTGTGTAGAAATAAATAAATGTATATATATATATATATATATATACATTTATTTATTTATTTCTACGTTTGTGTAGGCCGTTGTAATTTTTATCACAGATAAGATTAAAATATAACGCTCTGATTGTTCCACCCAGCTTTACCGAATTTACAGTTACCGTAAAATATATTAAGAAACTAACAAAGTGAAAATCATGCAAAATCATATGTATCATCTTCCTCGAATTTAGAACAAAAAGCTAAGTAATCGCCTTATCAATAATAATTAAAGTTTAGTTGTTTTATTAAGTTTTTTAAATCTTTATTTCAAAAATAAAGATTTTTATTATGTAATAATCAATGCGGTTTCCAATTAATATTATGAACGTGCGATACATTATTCTAAATTTTAATAAATTTTTATAATTAAACCACTCGTAGTGGTTTTTAGGTTCATGAACTTCATCACTATACATAGTTTCATTGACCATGCTTTTCAACTGATGATGTTCGAAGAGTTTGCATTTTCAAGTTAAAATTGAAGCTCGTAATTTGGCTCTCAATTTTCTAGTTAAAATTGAAGCTCGTAATTTGGCTCTCTAAAGTAATTCAATCCTATTCATTTCGACTTCCTAAGTGTTAAAGATTTTTTCTGTTACGATACAAACTTTCAGCTTCATGAAATAGTGTATATTTTATATAAACTTTTTTTCCTAGTGTTCTATATTGAATTTTGCAAAGTTGTTTTCACCCAATGATAAATATGCACTAAATACATAATTTACATACATAAGTGTATGTAGTACGACGGTAGTGAAATTTGAAGTGTTAAAAGGTTGATTATATTCGGTTTTACTTATATTTCTATTTCTATTTAGAAACTCAATGCTTTCTATTACGTTATTCTGCTCATTTACACCGAGGCAGAAACCTAGATAGCACTTGATCCGATAAGCGCGTTCTTACAACTTGTAAATGATTATATTTTTTTTATTAAAGAATTAGTCAGGTAACTTTCGTATTTTGTAGATCGTAAAAGTCTATTTCCTCAAAACATAATTGACACAGATTTTAACTTACCATAGAAATTAATTAATTGCTATTTTATGTAGCGCGGGTATGGCTATCTAAATTGTAAATAATATCATTGAAAACTTACTCTTTAAGTTTGATTCTTGATTTTTTTTCTGTTTAAGAGATAATTGCTTTCCTAAATTAGATTCTTAATTCTATCTATTTATTTATTCAATAGTAAACATTGCTATTAAATATAATATTTGTTTAAATTTACAATTAAATATAGATAATATTTTGGTCAGTATGACCCGGAAAACTTATAAATATTAAGGGGTAATGATGGCTTCAAAATTTAAAAAAATATATTTAGAATGATGATAGTTTGCTAATTTATGTTTTGATCACACAAGTGTTTCAGCAATGTGTGAAATTAAATTTTCTGGATACGCTGTCTTGTTTTGTGTTTATTTTTAGTTTTATTTTTATTGAATAATTAATAATTGGTCGCCGTCGTTGTTGTCTTGTCGCTGTCTCGCCCCGAAGGATCAGTCGAGCGGATAACTCGGCCCGATATAATATAATAGTTTCGGACGCGTTTCCCTTTCTTTTCCCACAACCACTCATCCACATATTCACATATTCACATATTCACACACTCGACCAGAGGACTATCGAAACGGAACAGGCGGGGTGGCTGCCGGTGGACAAAGTTTTAAAGCTTTTCACACTATATTATTCTCTAAAAGCACAAATAAACTAGGCGCAGGTAGCATTCTATCTTTGCAATTTGCACAAACTGGCCGATATGCGTGAATAATAGACTTTATCAATATGAATTGAGATTTAGCAATTATTCAAATTGTCACGATAAAATTTTCAACTATTTATTTTCAAAATAGTTTTTGCCTTTTAATAAACACTAATCGATGCCATTTGTAATTGATCAATCAAACTTATTATAAGTTTATATTATAAATCTATAATTGTTATTTAACATATATTTAATTTCTCTTCATCATACCCGGACGTCATATCACTGGCTTGGCATTCAAATTTAGACATTCTAAGAACTACCAAAATGGCAGCAAATATTAAAAAACAAACGGCTGCCTATTTTAAAAAAAAATCGAGGATCATCGCATAGAACTTTTCAAAGCGAATACTTATTGAGATTCAACATATAGAATTTATATGATCGAAATCGGTGTAGCCTTTTTTGAGAAAACGCCCACGAAAAATGAAAATTTATACTCACATGCATATACAAACATACATATCTACTTTATTCATTTAATTTCTGGCGAAAACATAAACTTCTTTTTGGTTAACCCTTTTCTTCTTCTTCGAGAAGTCAATAAAAGATAATCATTTTGCAGGCAAAATATACCAGATATAAAATTATGTATATACAGGTCTTATCTGGCATCTGATTAAGATGCGTCTGACTGGGATACGGTATCTAAGAATATATTTAATGATAATTGAAACCAGGCCTAATGATAGTGGCGCTAAACTGCAATCTTCAGAGATCCAGACATCCAGACATCCAGACTCTATTTTAAGTTGCTTTTTAATCTATTAAATTACTATAACAAATGTTTCGTCATCTATTACACTGTCGATAGTAGGTACGATAATATGTGTATATATAGTATAGTATGAGAGCGATCAGGTGAACCGCAAAATCGTTCGGACCCTATCATGAGCGGCGAAGTAAGACCGTTCGAGTCGGTACGTGCGCGATTCTGTCAAGGAGACCCGACGGACCCGACCTTCCGAAACGTCCTTGCACTTCAGCTGATTCTTTATTTAGCTACATGTAAATACATATACAAGATATTCGATTTTAAGCTCATCGATCCGATTTTCGATTTTCGCTTTTTGCTTTTCGCACTCCGTTAACAGCTGTCGCTTCGATAATTTTCAACAAATAAGAGGAGGATGACGTCGTTTTGCTAACAATTTAATCATCCTCTATGTCATATAAGGCTGAAATCAGGTTAGTTACTAATGAACATGAGAAATAGTTCAATGTCTGATTTCAGAAAAACTTAAATTTTAATGTATAATGTAAACTTACAGTTGAAATAATTAAGCATGCATTTTATTTATTTAGTTACTTTTTCAAGCCATCAGTATTTACATAATGATAATATGAATATAATAAAGCTTATGTCACTTTATCGAAGTCTAAAAATTCCTGGAGACTAACGCACATCTAAAGTTTCGAAAAACAGTATTTCTGAACTTTCGTCCGCCAAGAAACAGTAACATGGTTCCAGTAATACATATCAAAGTGTATGTTTAAGGTTGAAAATCAACAATGCCCTAAATTGTAAAGTTTTTAGTTAAAGATTAAACCTGAAAGATAGTCGTCTTTGCTAAAAATAATTTATGCAAACGTTGATAAATACATTTTATTGATGTTATTGCAATAAATTATCATTACAACGCTTTGAAAAATACAACTTTTGTGTATAGAACCTACATTCTAATAATGTTATCGAAATTCAAAATGCATTTGATGAATAAGATTGTATAATAACAAAATTTATGTTTATAATAATTTATTGCATCGTTGCAACCCTTTCGAATTTCTATTACTATATGTAACACAACAATATAGTTAAAACAATCTATAAATTAATAATAAAAATAGATAAAAAGTGCGCTAGATACAATACTTTTAAAAAAAAATATACGCTTTGCTTTGTGTTCAGCAATGACAATGGATGCCAATTAGTTCATTCACATTGGAATAATTTTAATGACGTATTAGTTAAAAAATTCGATCGCGCTCAGACGTAGACTTGTAATTTGTTTGTGCTTTTATTTACAATATTTCTTTTAAACCATTCGATAATAAAGTCTAACGTACAACATTTTGTGTAATCAAATACCTCGTGCAATTAATATATTTCATTGATGTTTATTTCTATTTCTACTTATTAATTTTAGTTCTGTTTCTTTAACAGCTGTAAGTGGTTGTCGGAATGTTGGAACTCTTACATAGTTAGTTATCTTTCTTCATTCATTTCAAATTGCAGAAAGATGATTATGCAGGGGAATTTGAAGCAATAAACACTAATCAATAAGGTAAGTTTTTGTTTTGTTGAATGTCAATATTTTTATATCTTAAGTATGTTTCTCTCCTTACTTTGGGTGTGAGTAATCCGGAGTGGAAAGTTTAGCTCCGGGATTGTCCCGGCAAAGCCGGCACGTACGATCACCTTAAACAAAATTAAATTTCCGAAAATGTTTGATTTATTGCCATGCATAAAACATGAGTACCTATAGAAAGTTTGTACATATGTACGTATATGAGTGTATATAATTAACAATCTGGTGCTTAAATCTCATTATTCGAGAGGCAATCAGTGCCCCGGCATCAGAGGCAAACCAGTAAAACACCGCTATTTGTAACAGTGTGCTCATCTACCGAAACCAGGGAAATAAAACCTAAATCGTTTGCGATACGATCATACATATTAAGGACACAATTGTGAATGTTTAAGTTATAAGAATCGCCCAACATCACAAATGATTTAATAAATTTATTTTAATGGTTTAAAATAGTGACCACTTCAGAAGTACGATTTCATCTGATTCCATTTTAGGGAAATAAAACCTAAATCGTTTGTGATACGATCATACATATTAAGAACACAATTGTTAATGTTTAAGTTATAAGAATCGCCCAACATCAGAAATGATTTAATAAATTTATTTTAATATTTTAAAATAGTGACCACTTCAGAAGTACGATTTCATCTTATTCCATTTTCAATTCGACTAATGATTGTTGTGAATTGTTGAATCAAAATTCTAGTTTATATTAAAATGATCTTGTAAATGCATTGTGGTGTCTCTATATGTTTTTATTTTATTCCTTCTTAATCAATTAAACCTTTGTTAATAATTATTCTAAAGTAAAATAATTTTATTTTACTTGAATTAATTTGTATATGTAGCAAACGAATGAGTATAATATTTACAATCGTTTTATCAAAAACTAAAATTGCACGATTTCTAATAATAAATGACCTGAATAGATGAGATCGTCGTCGAGATCATTTCGAGAAATATCCGTTCATGTACATAGACCGTAGATCGTAGACCGTAGAGCACAGACCTAGCTTGCAATCGGAGTGATAGGAGTGATATATGTTCCATTTTTCTATATGCCGATGTAATGGATGCAAAAGTCTGAAACCGCGCCACATGCATAATAATAGGAAATAAACAGTATAATAAATAAATCCGTAGAGTGAAGACAGAGAACGCAAAATGCGGCAGAGTATCTGTAGTAGTGTAGTAGTGTAGGGGACACGCTAGGACGGGCGCGTGCCACTTATCAGCGACTATCATCTTCCACTCATTATGAATTACATATCATACAAACTTACCTGCACACGAACACACACACCCACGACCAGCAAATAGAGAGAGAGACGTACACCAACACCAACTATACGCCGAGGACTCGGATGCGTAGCGTCCGTATTCATAAGGCACAGGGCAACAGCCAGCAATTACACTGGATGGATTTTTCCATTCATATTGAAATAGTTTTTGAACGCTTCTAGGTCATAAATGTTTTTTTTTTCATCTAATGTAGCTTAGCACTGGCTAAAGGGACAGTTATTTGGCTATTATTGTAATAAAACAAACAGACTACATCACAATATATCATACATATCAAACAAAGAGCTATCGAACTATTTTCAGTAAAATTTCCATTAACCCAATTTTAAAAATGTTATTTTACTATTTTCTAAAAAACAGCCAGGGAACAAAAAGGACCAATAAATTAATTTCAATTATAAACCAAAACTAGTGGCACATGGTGTATCGCGCTTTAAGGCAAATTGCTGGAACTTCCATATCGTAATGTTTAAAAGCTTTAAATATAATTGAATTTTTTTGAAGAAATTTGACTATTTTGAAATTTTTGGAAAAAAACGACATTCTTGAAAATTTTTAAACCGTTCATATCGGATGAACCATACAGTCGAAAATGTCGAGGACATTTGTTTGAATTATATAAGTAAACTTCAAATATTATGAATCTTGGCACGAAACTTATGGAAATGAAAACAAATATTGTACTTGTTAAATATCTCTGTAAAATATCTGATATTTTGATGTACATATGCCTAATGATTATTTTTGACGGCTCTTGAGCTTTGACCTTTTTTGGAATTTTCGAAACCGCTGGAACTGCTTTCTCTTAAATTTACCCATTTTTTTATTTTGTTAATACAAATGAAATGTTTTCTTAATGCGAAAAATAGTATTAGCACATACATACGTCACACATCCATAATACGAAACACATACATAGATACGTACGTACATTCATTTTTAAGGTATGCCAAAATGTTCAGAAGAAACTTCATTTAAATCTCCTAGTTTTGTTACTGTTCGGAAGCGTAACGATATGCAAAAAAAAATGATTTTCGATATTTTTGCATTAACTATAACTTACAACAAAGAAAGTTAAAAATTAAAAACGAAAAACAGTACTTTCGTTGAAATATTGTCAATTATCTCCTAGATATCAACGACGATGGCTGGTTGCACTCCTATTGCTATCCTCGTTATTATATTGCATACTTTACTTGATTTGAGATAATTATGTTAGAACTTTTTACCCGTAGAACTTCAAGTATATATTGCTCTACTCTACTATAAAATTTTTCGTTATATCATTTATTTTTTAACTTCCCGTAGGGCAAGTTATAGTAATCGTAAAAAAATCGAAAATGAAAATTTTTATATATCTTTACGTTTCAGAGGTTTCTGAATATTTTGGCATACCTTAGAAAAAATGGATGTATGTGTGTGGGTGTGTGTATGTGTGTGTGTGTGTGTACGCGTGTGTGTGTGCGGATGCAAATTTTCGTCGACGATTTCGGGAACACCGATCAACCGATCTGAATAATTTAAAAAACATTCGATTCGTATTGATAAGAAGACATTTCGATTAGTTTTTGGCGAGGCAGGTCTAGCCGTTCCGAAGATACGGGGCAAAAAGTGCCAAAAATCGTAACTCCGTTTTTAAGAGAACGGAGCATCCGATTTTAATAATTCGAAAAAACATTTGACTTGTATTGACAAGATGAAGAATTGATCAAATTTTCATGAAGGCAGGTCTAGCGGTTTCGGAGATCTAATGAAAAAAGTAAGAAAAAATGCCATTTGGCGGTCAAAAATGATCATTAAATATATGCGCATCAAATTATCAGATATTTTATAGAGATTTTAACAATAAGTATAAATTTTGTTTACATTCCTATCGGTTCCGTACCAATGTTTATCCGTTAGACGGCGACGCGGCATTTTGTCTCTATGCTGTTAAAGCAGTACGTTTCCATTGAAAAAAAAATCAGAATTTCCAAAATAGGTCAAAATAAAGATTTTTTTTTTTCAAAAACATTTTTTTTTAAAGAAAGTAATTTTTTGTCAAAAAATATAGTTTTTCAAAAATCTAATTTTTTCAGAGTAATTTTTTTCAAAAATGTTTATCTTTTTAAAAAAGAAAAATTTTTGGTACGGGAAGTTCCAGCAATTTGCCTTAAGGCACGATGCCATGCGCCCCACTAGTTTGAGCTGTGAGACTTATAAGAAAATCTTTTTAGAAGGCAACCTCACTATTATGTTATCTATGTTTATAATTCGAATTCATCCAATATCGATGATATATTTTCTAACTTCACGTGATGCAATTAAAAGTGCCGCGGAAAGGCTATTTATTACAATAATTATGAATCATAATGAAATCGCGTCGCGTGCTACGGCCGTAGCTCGGCCCGTAGGTAGTCGCGTAGACGGCTGGCTGGGCAAGCATCTCTTCGAAGTGTGCGACGTGCGTAATCGTCGTAATCGTCGTAAGCGCATCTGCCTTTTTCGCCTTCTTTCTCTATCTCTCGATTCGGCTCGGCGTAATCTGCATTCGGCGATCTTTTCGTATTTGGCTTGTGCTACGATTGCAGAGCCGCCGAAAAGGTATCGGGAATTTTGAGTCGAGTTTTGATTAAAGAATTTATTTATTTCTGCTTGATTTACTGTTTTTTCAGTTTGTTTATTTTATTAGGTTACGAAAATCTAGGAATGAGTTATATACATCAGCAAAATTTTTTCAAAATTCACTATAATAGTTTAATGATTTTTTTCTTCATAAAAATTATGAACTGGAAGATATTGAGTAGGGTAGGGCAGGGCTAGTTGAGCATAGGGGCAAGTTGAGCAATCGAAATATCTCGAAAACTATTCACCGTCCGTTTAGGCATTATATGGCGGAAAGATAGAGTTTTGAGAGAAATAGACATCCCGCGATCGCTAGTGGCCGCTGGACAAATGAGTGAGCCTCATGGGCGTTTTGTTTATTTTGAGACCAAAAAGTAAAAAAGTAATTCATCACGAGTTTTCGTCTGGTTTAGTCAAATGTTATTTATTTTTAATCAGGTAAATGTTATTCTTCTATATGATTATAGTACTTTTAATATGCACAGAGATTCTGGGTATAATTCTCACGGTTTTTTTATAAACTCACTTTTATTTTGAAATTCCGAGTTGGGGTTAGTTGAGCATAGTGTCTAAACTTGTTCTGTCACTAGGACAATTACCATTAACTTCCAGAAATTAATTATTATTTTTAAGATTTAAGCTAACTCTATGAGTAATAATATAAAGAAATAATGATTTTAAACAAAAATACTGAATATAATGGTAAAATAATTCCTATGATACAACATTGTTTTGTTGATTCTACTTTTCGTTAGTTATTCAAAGCAAATTATTATAAGTTTTGTTTTCTCTGTCAATAAAGGCTATAAATATAGAACTGGTTATTAAAAACTTATTTTATTTCATCACTAATCGACATTGAACCTATGATTTCATTATACTTTCTTAGTGCTCAACTTGCCCCACCTATGGGGTACATTGAGCATACTTGACTTTTTGCATTTAAACAGCTGTAGCTTTTAAATTTTACTTATTACCAAAAAATAGTATTAACACTTTTGTTAAGCGATAAACAACAAATACATTAAGCCGTATAGGAATTTATTGAGACTTTTCATTGAGGAGATACATCGGTTGAAGTAAAAATTTGCTCAACTAGCCCCGCCCTACCCTAGTTAGTTTTTTTTAAATTTATTATGCGTTTTAAAATGGAACCCAAATTAATTTTACTGCAATTCTTTATGATACATGATGTTGGAGCAAGATTTGCTGCTAGTAGTTCATGTTGATGTTGATCAGCGTTTATGTCGATAGTTTAGAATAATTCATTAAATTTGTTCGTTTTCGTGTCTTGATTATTGTATTATAGACTCAGTTTCTTTAAATGCCTGTTGTTGAAACGTCTTAGTTTTTCAGTTTTCTTCCTTTTATGAAATCTGATAAATAATAATTTTTAAATCTATATTGTTAAAATAATATAAGTGGAATAGTGCGTTGAAAAGGTACATAAACCGCTTTGTGCTTCTGCTATATATATATACACACACACATATATATATATATATATATATATATATATATGTATGTATGTATATAAATTGCATTCGTGGCCATGTAATCAATGACATTAAATTTTTATGAGATTTTAAATTATTTTATATTACAGCTCCCCTTTATTATTTGAGCTCAGTATTGTACAATATTTATTATTGTGTATAATAGCATATTGAAATACAATACTTTTTTTATTGAATAATTTTAATTATTTGTTTCGTTGACTCCCAAGTTCCACATACATCTTTTCCTGGCTCTGGACATTACATCAAAAGATGTAATGTAACAATATCTGATCTTTTTAGTTCGTCTCTGACATCGTGTGTTCAGCTAGCATATCGAGTGTTTATGATTTTCTTGCACGCTCGCATACAGACAATACAATACAACGTTAAGTAGATGTGTACATACATCAGCGGCACGGGCTACGGCTACGGCTACGGTGCGACACTGTTGAATGTTGATTTGATGTTGATTCTTCCATATAGTGATGTGCCGACGGAAATTTTAGGAAACATTTAACATGGATTTCATTTCGTCCAATTATAACACCGAGCATTAAATTAACGCAATGACATATAAACTAGGCTTCTTTTCAATACCATTGACGTCAAGGTATTCAAATTTTGAACAATTTTCCACTCAATATTTGAAACTGTGACAAACAAAATCCATAAAATCTTAGTTGAACTTTTTGAAGAATTTGGTATTTATGAACACTGCCTATTTTCTTACCAAATCTTTATCTATGCATTTGTCTGATTTGATCATTTGATTTACTGTACAGCTATATTTCTTTTTTGTAAAACATTATTGATTATTCCTTATTCTGTTAATTATTACTTTGAATATCAAATTTAGGCTTGACTGGCGGTTAACTAAACATTGTATTGAATGGAATTTGCTTTGGTAATTTTTCTGTAAGCGCCTATAGTCGTGTCTATTATGGTCAGCAGAGATTTTGTGTGAGGGTAATTAAATCGAGTTTACGCAAACTTTACGTAAACAGTGATAAGTGAAAGATATTATTTTGAATTAGTTTCGTTTTGGTGTAAATTGAAATAAATGCCTACGGCTGGTGCGGTCGTGGTCCTGGGCCTTATTGGCAGCACATCACCGTAAAGCACAGCACACGCCGCTCTCTCTCATTGTGATGCGCGTTCACTGGTCTGTGGCTAATTGCGGTGGCCTCCTTAAATGTACCAACTCGACTCGACTCAACTAAACTATCTTCGCATGTACACATCGTACAGGCCATTCAGACATTAGAATCGCTCCATAGGGGCATCCCGCTTCCTCATCGCCCGCCAACAATTTAATTCATAACGTGGATCGTGGATTGTGGATGGATGTAGTGTTATGTTCCAGTTGTACGGGCACGAGCCATACTAGAGCAAAATAATACAGATTCGCATTGGGCGGCGAAATGATTTGAGATCAGAAATTAATAACATTTCATTAAATACGTCCTGAAGCAAGGTATCTGACATGTTCTTTAACTCCTCGAAGAAGAAGTTAATGCTTCAAATTATTCTGAATTGTTTGATTTCAAATTTGGAAAAAGTTTGTGTGCGTGTGCATACGAGCCAAGATTTGTCTTTTCGTCAACGTTTTCTTAAAAACAACTGCACCGATTTCAAAAATTTAAAAGACATTTGATGAAATTAGATGAACTAGCGCTGATTAATTTTGCCAGACGATCTGTCAGTTAGGAATGGCTTCAATTAGTTTTTATTAAAGATAAATTGTTAATTAATTGTTGAACTTGTTACTTACGATTTTGATGAAACTTTGAATGATGAACCTTACAATACGAGATCGAGCAATAAAATTTTATTAATTAGAACATAATTTATATTCTACAGTTTTTCAAACTTATCATAGTTTTTAAAAATCCTATAGCTTATATTTAGGTCTCAAAATATTTTTTATTTAATACATTTAATTTCAACATTAGTTTGTTTATTTATCTCTCGAAAGGTCTATTTTCACTTGGAAACACTGCAATCTATCCATTCTTGGAAATATAATCAATTTGAAACCGATGTCGCTATTGCTTGACATCAAGCAGAAAATATAATTTTATTTACAAATTTTTTTAATGAAAATTATGTAATTATATTATTAGTATTATTAGAATCGCAACATTATGTTACATCGCCCTAGGCAGAAACATTGTGCTTATTACTGTCTTTGTTTATATTATAAAGCCACGCATTGCAAAAAAAACAGAGCATTGTTCTCCGTTTGTTAGTTAGAATGAACAGAAAAATTTAACTTGCTTTGTACAATTTAAATTTGAAATCACATTTTATTGATGCCATTCCCTTCCAAGTACTATATGTTTTAGACGTAGAGCTAGCGTGCTATTTGACAAATCGTTAGAATTTATTATAATGTTATAATAGTAATTTAAATTAGATTTATAAAATACTTAAAGATATTTCAGACTATGAACTTGATTTTAATACAATCATAATTTAATTAATTGATGAATTACGAAAAAATTGACTAGTCGATTTTTACCAGTAACTAATCAGTACGATAATCAACTGATACCTTTTGAATTTCCAAAATTCTAGTGGTTACCTTCTAATACTGCTGGGTTTTAAGGAATTATTTCACAACAGTCCACAGAACAAGATGGAATAGTTTTGATTGCTGTTTAGAAATAATAATAAAAATAACTTTATTTGTCAGTAATTCGTCATCGCAGTTCCCTGTACATACTCTCGTAGGCATCTGCAATAGTTGGCACCAGGCGTCGCCGAATGCACCCATTCGTGACCTCCGTACAATTGTACACACTGTGACATATGTTACATTGTCTTTTAAGATTTCATTGTTTCGCTACTCTTTTATATAAGCTTTGTAATTAAATTTAAATTAAATGGAAAACATACATTCAACTTTAATAAATGTTCATTCGTACAATCGGCCCGTGAACGTCTTCCGAATCACAGAAATCAAAACAAAGTTTGACAGAAATTTCTTGTATACTTAATCAGTAAACAAATATGTTTGAATGCTTTATGTTTTAAAAGATCATCACATACTGTATACTATGTCGTCATTTTGAGTTTCTTCAAAATTAATGAGTTTTGCAACATATTCCAAAAAAAAGGAACAGTCAAAGATAAAAAATACTGTATAATCAACTTCGAAGAAATTTACTTAAGAAACTAGAGTCAAAAATTTTGAAAAATTTGGAGTATACAGAATATACCATAACATCATATGTGGTGCCTATATCAAAATCTTGTGCCTTTACGTTTTTGGTTGGTGCTCTCCTAATAGAATTTAGTTACATCACATTTTGTTTTTGTAAATTATTATGAATGGTTAATGTTTAATACACACTTTAAATATACATACATGTCTGGTCATGAAAGAGAATTCATTCATTCAAAGATTTTCAAACAATATTTTGATACACTATTAACACAATGTAGGGGCGTAGCGTGCTTTGGCGGGGACCCGTATCAATTTTTTTTTGGGTATCAAAATTGCAGCTGTAGTTTTTCAAACATACAAATCAAGTCAAATCTTTGTTTAATTTGAGAAATTGATATATTTAATCAGCAATAGTAGACGTTGACTTTGAACTAAGATTACGGGTCGTTATATTTTGCCTTTTGTTTTTAAAACAGTCAATACGATCTATTGCTAAATATTTGGAGTCATTTAGATAACTATTGACTTCGTTTTGATTTCTTAATTCGCACAATCTATTCAAAAAATGACTTAATAAAATATCTGTATGCTGTAGAGCTTCAGAAACGTGATTAATAATTTAAAATACATAAAGGAAATGTAGAAAGCATTCACAACCCTTTAAAATGTTACGCCTCACAACACAAAGTGTATTCCCAAAAATTTTCGTTCTCCTGCGTTAGATATATTTCTCATACGACTTGGTTCTTTTACTATGAGCTCAGATGTTTTTGAAATTGAACAATATAACTATTATATTACGAGACATGATCGATTCGAATGACGACGATGTCGAGGTGATCGCACGTCGACCGTCCTGCCCTGCTGAGCCTTGCCCAGTCTGCACGGATCGAGTTTTATTCATAACAATCGTAATTAGTTTCCTGTCGATCTCCAAGTCTAACCTGGTCCCCTACATCAGGACACACGATATATATATATATATATATATATATATATATATATAAAATCCAATGTTATGAACGGAAGTCGTAAAATGTTTTAGTTGTCAGTTGATTTTCAAAAAATCAAGAATCGATCGAACGGAGGATTTACCGCTTTGCTAATTTCTACCGGTGCGACAATAAAATTTTGATTTATGGCTTATTGATATCCAGTTGATATCGTCGTATTGCAAATTATTCGTTTGTGCGGTAAAAACAGAAATGGAAAATAGGTTGTGTTATAGTTGAAATGCATATAAAGTAATCGTGTTAGAGATGTTGTAAACAAAAATTTCGCTATTTTGTCTAATCGTAAGAAGATTTCTAATATTTGCCAGTACAAAGTAGAAATTTGTATTTTCTTACGTTGCTAAAATAGGTTTGTCGGTGTTTCATGAAACGTGCTTCTAGAAATCCTAATCTAGTGTCTTAAAGCAAATGATTGCTAAGAAAAGTAGCAAATAAACTTTTCTACTTATTTGATTTATTTCTATGCAATTTTTGAAAGGTCGTATAAAAAGGCAAACAATATTTTTAGTATAGTTTTTTTTACAAGTTGTTAATTAATGTTTTAAGAATATAAAACAGATAAAAATTAAAAATAGTCATAAAATTTTAATTCTAGAAGGTGGTGAAGTGGGGATTTTAAAAAATTGGCACTTGACAATATTCATCATTTAAGACCACCAAATAATATGAACCTGATCTGAAAAAATATTTATATGTTATTAATTTAGAATAACTACGGGTCAGCTAATAAAATGTTTTTTCACAAAATAGCGACTGCTTGAAAGAAAATTATTTTTCTTACAACTTTTTTTTATGTTCTAAGATTTTTTAATAATGGTAAAAATCAGGATTTGGGGATGAAGTTCATGCTGGTGAGATTGAATCTATAAAAAAGACACTGTAAAAAAAATCAAGTGAATCGGTCTAGTAGAATCCAGGAGAAATCGTGGGTATTTTATTGAAAAAGATAGTTTCGAGAAATACACGTTTAAAGTTTTGCTGATAAGAAAATAGAGAAGGATTATCGTGATCAAACAGCTATATTTCCGAAAATTAAATTTTGATCAATTCTCTTGTACACATATTCTTGAACAGTTAAACTCTGAAAATATGCGAATAAAAAAAAATCTTTACTTTACTTTTACTTATTTACTTTTTTTATTTATTTTAGAAAATTAAATTCTAGACCAGTATATCACTTTAAATCATCTTTTTTATTATTTCCATTTTAAACAAAATAAATTCGCCATTAATTTGTTAATAAAATAATTTAGTTATTTGTGAAGATTTTTTTGCTATTATGAATTTTGTAGGAAAGTATTTAAACCCAAAACGAAATGTCTAGCTGTTGTAAGTCTGCTATTCAATCTGAAATCTGCCAAAGTTTTCTGTTTGTACTGTCGACATTGATACGATTTGGTTAGAAGTTGAAGGTCTACAAGAAAAATAAATTTGATCTGAAATATATATAGTAGGTATTTGTATCGTGTATATATATAGGGTCCGAGTGGATCGTCCGCGAGCGTAAGCGTTCGTCGTCGTCGTCGGCGGCCATAATTCACGGCATCCTGAAGGGCCGCTTCGTATCCGGTCTTCTTTGTGGGGCGCGATACAACGGAAGCGGACGCAACGCGGCCGAGTCGAGTCGTGTCGAGTCGAGTCGAGCTGAGAACGCTCTCCTCAGGAACCATGTTGTTCTTCTTATTACGTAACAATGACGACCATGTTGATGTCACCAAAAATCATCGCATCGCATTTCATACGTACAATCTGGCAAAAGTACCATCTTATTCAGTTCCCGAAGGAGAAGTTCACCAGAATCGATTTTCTAATTTTACGTCTTCTCGACGTTTTCTAATTAATCGAATGAGAATAAATTGGAAAAGGTATGCACGTGTATGTGTATGAACGAAATTTCACTTTTCGTCGACGCTTTCTCATACACTTTTTTTTACTCATTTATTTTCAGTACGAAATTAACAAGTATTATATTTTGCAATCGTGACTAAATGCACAAACTTTAATGGAACTTGCCAAAACACTACATCCATATTGATCATACCTTTCAATGTGGTGAAAATGTGAAACTTTGAGTTCATAGTTTAACACATAGTCAATTCTAGAAAACTTAGGGCTATTGTGACATTATTTTTAACTGTGGTCTTAGAAGTGATGGTACGATTTCAAACAAAACTTATATAAATATTAAAAAAATAACTGAAAAATGGTGACAATTTGACCAAAGCTCTAGATTATACTTAAAAGCTCATAACTTTCAAACTGCATCTTATAATATCTTTTTTACTATATTTTCACCTCCGCCTAACGTTGATTTCTGAAACACCCTATATCGTAAATAATTAATATTATTAATAATAATATTATTAGTAAAAAATAATATTATTAATAATATTAATATTAATAATAATTTTTTAATAAAATACAATCGATAAGCTTTGCGATAACGTTTGATATAACGTTTTTTTTTTGAAGAACATATAATTAAAGAAGAATTACAGTTGTACATATAAATTTGAACATTTATAAAATTTTCTGAAAGTTAAAAATAATTCTCGATTAAAAAGTCTTGCATTATTTAAAATGGGAATTATCCCTGAATTGCGTAAAAAGTTATTTAGATCGCAAGTTTTAACCTGCCATTTAAAAAAGTATAAAAAATCATTTATCAAAGAAGAAAATGGTACTTGTTTATAGACAGACATTTTTCACTTCATCTGCTAATGATAGTAGGTATGTATATATATATACAACAATCATCGTAATCATAGTATATTGGATTGTGCCTTATCACATTTGTCAGGATATAACATATGCACATTTGACGTTAAAATAAATCAAAATAGACTGCGGTATATTAGTCTTTATGACTACGGGCATGTAATAGTTGAAAGCGTAGCATTAAGTAGGTGTACCGGGGTCGTAACTCAACGGCACAGAACGTCCCATTACGATTACGGGGCATCACGCAGGGACGCAGGGTCAACCGGCCATCAGTGCAACATATTATACAGATGATTATGTAAAAATAAATATCATAAAAAATTACAAAGTATTCGTTTAATAATTGCCTTAGTTTTTTTATTGTTAAAAAAATTAACGCAAAAATCTTAAGTCGATATGAAATTTGATTAACAATTCGCTGTGTCCTTTCTTCAACGATGTACAAAGATATGTAGAATTACTATTAATATTGATACTTACATATCAAAATTTCATTGGGATAATTATTAACCAAAGGATTAAAACTATTACAAGGTGAATTTGAATGTGAACAAACTTGAATAAAAATGAATTTGTATTTATGAATGAATTGAATTTATGAATTTATGAACATATAAACAACCCATTCCAGTGAAAAGAATTGAGATTTAGCAACTTTCTAAATTGTATAGAACTTTACCTTAAAATGAATGAGTTTTTTTGTAAAGATTTCATTGATTGATTGAATTTTTATTTTTAATCCTTTAAACCACAAAACTTTATCACTATGCAAAATTTTCATTAAAATGTTCAATAGTCTTTCACTTATTTGCTAATTTTAAAGAAATTTAATTTAATTTGGCTGTGCTAATCATCATAAAATTAGCTTCATGAAATAGCGTTTGAGTTTTTGATGCAGCGTTTTTGGGTAATTCGATAATTTACAATTTTACAACAAATAGTTGATTTTCCATTCGTTACATAAATTATAACAATATTCTAATGAATATAATATAATACTAAAATGTATTTTTTAATTAATAAAATTAAGATGTTAATTAGCTCTGATCAAAAATTAACGTTGAAATAGCAATTTTTTTCAACTTTCTATAGTAGTTCCTGTTAGTCGAATATGACTGGAATATTTATGTCTACTATTATATGTTCGTGTACTATTATTATAAGCACGTACTATTAAGAGCTAATTTACTATTATTTACGTGTATGTTATATAGCTATATAATCTTCTATCATCATAATTTTGTTACTAGCATTGCTATATACACTAAGAATATTAAAACATAAAATGTAAAATTCTCTACTATTATGCAGGCGCATATACTATTTTCATAATCCATTTACGGCGATTTGTTCGGTTTGGTCAATCACTTTCATTATACAGACATTACATAGAGAAGATCGCGACCAGTCGAGATAAATTTGATATTAACCATTAAGATACAGCAACGATAAATTACAGGGGTATTTAGCTCCCATAAAGCATCTAAGTGACGCGCAAATTACAATATAACAGCTTACTGTGATTAAGATATCGTATGCGAGGTCGTGCCGACAACGAAACGAAAACAGAGATTACAGCCTTATACATAGCATTACAGCCGCCGCCGATTTACAATTGGGACGGACCAGGACGGACCGGGACGAACGGAACATCATCGAGATTTATATTCAGAGACGATCAGGAACGGTCGCCTTTACAAAACTCATTGCCAACTTACAAAAACTTCATTAGGCGCGACACGGCTGTAAATCCGTACAAATGCAATGAAAACGCCAACGTGAAGTTGAAGACTACGACGCTGTAAGTGCAGCAATCGCAATTATTCGATCTAGTCTGCGAGCAAAAAAAAAATACATCAAATGTCAAATCATATGTCAAAAAACAAAAAAAATGTGTCGACTTTCACTTGAGTTTGTATTTAGCTCGTAGTCTCTAAACATTTTTTGAAGTAAAACTTCTTTAGGTGCGACATGGATTAGGTTGGATAAAATAATCAGGTTGGATGTCAAACTTGTCGAAAATATTAAATTCGGGTAAAATTCCCACTTTGTGTAAGTTTAACGGGTTGTATTTCCACCTATACCAAATTATCTACCTAACTAGATACTGTATCTGAAAGGTTAATTTCACCTAGGTGTGTTTCATGCAAATTGGACGATTGCGACATGCAAATGGACAATTTGGAATGTTTGGCAAATTATAAATGTGGCTGTTGACATTAATAATATGGTTAATTTATTACTTCGTAATATTGATGAGATCATAGCATTAACGTTCACATAAAAAAGCAAATGATTCATAGATCAAGCTATGTGCAGGGCTTGATAAATAAAACAAATATAAAGTATGGCTTCAATTTGTTAGGCAAGAAGGATATTACAGCTGTTCAAGGAATGAGATTATATCGCCACGAAAAAGTAAAAAAATACAAACAGTAAATGAATGTGTGTTAATTTTAATTACATGAAGTTCTTCAACACAATTGTTACAGGATGAATTATTTGCAAAAACAATATTTGTTTTGGCG